>NC_141288.1:10415566-10740566 GCF_037954325.1 Fistularia commersonii
TATTCAAAAATGAATTGATATACTTTTAGTAAAAAAAACTAACATTATCTGCAATGGAAGTTTTAATATAGGAGTATAACATCACTGTAGTGCTTTAAATTCTAAAATACTTTTTTCCTGTTAAAGTTATAGGGTAGTTCTGAATAAAATTACATCAACTTTTTGATGAATAATGGTTAATTGCAAGGGGTAAATTTCTTCTTATCGTCTTGATCATTCCTGCTCATTTGTTACTGATTATTACCGGTAAGTATGTCTTGTTGATTTTCAGGAAATTTCAAGCTCAACCTGTATTGTTTTTCCATACAGATTTGACACTTGGTTCAGTTCAGATTTTTGCCTTTTGTCCTCATTGATCTGCAACTTTAATTCAGTGTCTGTCTTTTTCTTTTTTTTGGGACAATTTTACAATTCAATGTAATCAGACCCTTTTTTGCCTAATTAATGACTAACCTGGAAAAATGCTGACTGTGTAATGTATATAGTTATACTTTAAAGCACCTAAATAAGTCATCATTTTAGACACATATTTCACTCAGAGAGCCACCTGTCCATGATTCCAAAAGAACGATGGATTCCGAGAAGAGCTTGTGTTGGTGTTACTGCTCTAAACTGTTTGGCAGAGATTTAACATTTAGTCTTGGCAGGGAATGTGAAGTCTTTGTGTGTGTGTGTGTGTGTGTGTGTGTGTGTGTGTGTGTGTGTGTGTGTGTGTGTGTGTGTGTGTGTGTGTGTGTCCTCAATGCTCAGCCTCACACTATCGTCCACCGGTACACAAGAACGACACAGAGAAAAAGACAAAGCAGTAGATTAGAAAGAGGTTTTCTCGGCTCTGGTGTGAAAATAGCCAAGGGGGGTTGGGGAGTCTGCATCCAGTGCCTTTCGAGAAACAACAGAGAATTAAGATGTCTACTCTTCTGATTTCTAGATTGGACCTGCCCATCCCAGCACCCAATGGACCTAAGCTGAATAATGGAATTCAGTCAGGAGTTGCAATTAAGTCTGTTATTGAATCAATTAGGTAAAAATAAAGTTGAATGTCCATTTCCACAGTTAACAAAAAAAAAGCAATTAATTCAAATACTTGGTTGAACCCTCCTGGTCCTATCACAGCACAAAGAGGCTATTCTGGAGGAGCAGGGGACACACTGAGGACGAGGCTCAGCATGACTCTCTTGTCAAAATATAGATGTGTATTATAAAATTAGTATTTATTTGTTAATTTGTAGTTGCTTCTTTGAGCCAAAATTGCAATACTCAACTTCACTGTCTCCATTCAAATATGAATAAATTCTCAGCAGAAAACTTTCTTTGATGGCAATTCTCACGAATCTAATTCGTAAGAATTAGATAATAGCTAATAGTAATAGCTAATTACGAGTCTTAGCTGGGGAGACAATGAACACTCAGCAAGAAATTTCCTGGACATAAAAAGAAATAACCAGAAAAAAAATAAAAATACAATAATCTGCGGAATATTGGCCAGCATGTGCTCCTATGGTTTGTTTTCTTGCAGAGAAAATGAATTATTCTAATTTGCTTACTTCATAAGTTATACTTGTCCAGATGAGCTGTACTCTGTCATAGCTGTTCAACTTTGCTCCTGAAAATTTTAAAGTGATGTGGATCAACTATATCTAAATATACAAACTGAATTTTCTAGATCAGTTCATTTAGTGTTAAGGATATACATCAACAGGGAAAAATTATCTACTGGATTTTTGGGAATATTGAAGGCTGGCAAAAAAAAAAATTATTAACTTGGAAAAACAAATAAGAAATTGCTAAAAAGAGAGAGTCTTCTTTTCCTTTTGCTTGTCCCTTCAGGTGTCACCACAGCGATTCAACCTTCTCCATCTAACCCTATTATCCGTATCCACCTCTCTCACACCAACTAACTTCATATCCACTCTCACCACCTCAATTAATGATAAGAACGGCCATACAAATATTAAGAAAATATATTAAATCCGAGGAAAAAAATTGAGGATATATGTCCAAAAAGTCAGGTTCAAATTACCCTCAAAATAGTTAGCAATTCCCTGAAACACTGAAAGGAAATGAGTGAACATTTTAAGAAATTACTTAAAATGGGAAGATATTACTTGAGACCAAGAGTTTACCTCCAATAATGTGTTAGGTTTTATAAAAAGAGAAAATTTAAATCAAAAGACTATATTCTCAAAGATCAAGCATCTCAGTGCAGCAAATAATTTAAATCTCAAGGACGAAAAAAAAATCTTAATTTTAGATGATCAAATTTAGGTATATAAAGTTAAGATGTATGATGCTGTCAGATTTATTTTATATCAATCCCATTAGAAACCTCATACACTTGAATGTGACAGCACATCCTTCTGTGATGCGTTTGCTGAAGTGTGTATGTTGTGTGACCTCTGGATCAGCCAGCCTCTGTGACAGTCCCACCACGAACACCAGGTTCCTCTGCACCACTCGCACACTGGCCAGGTGCTTCCGGCTCTCTGTGACCTTCTGCTTCTTCTCATTCTGCTTCTGCTTCTTTTCACTTCTTATCCTCTGAAGCTCCTCCTGAGATAGAGGCTTATATACTGCAGGGTTTTCTGGATAGGGCTGCACAATCAGGCACGCACACAGGGACACGCATGCACACACGTACATGCACACGAATCATGGTCATGATCAGCAAAAGCAATTATACAACTGTTGTATATAATCAATGGTTCTTTTGAGAAATAAAAACTTTTATAAAAGTTACAGAGTGAGATTTGAAGGATTTAATTGCCAATAATTTACAGAAAAAAAGACATTGTTCATCCTAATCAATAAATTCTCTAGACTACCCTTGTAACAACAATTACATTTTTAGCAGCTTTTAAAATAATTTCTTTATAATTTCACGTGATAACTTTGCTACTTGCTGACCCTCAGATGATTTTTGCTATCGGTAAATGTTTTGGGCATATTCCCGCCACTTTTCTGAAAATTACTTGTTATATAGGTCCTTTCAAGCCAATAGCTGCAAAATTTCTATGAAATTAATTTGTGAATTCATAGCAAAAAGAAATATACAAGATGTAAATATTGCTTCATGTCAAGTTGTAGTGGTTAACCACTGAAGATTAAAATTGTGATGTTAAAGTCTATGGGATATATATACCAACATTTTCACCGATCCATTTGGGCTCCAGATTAAGGACCTCAAACATTGGATTTTATCAATGAAGTTACATTTCTTTCTCAATCGCTACTACTGAAACATTTGGCTGAATAGACAAGAAGTTACAGAAAAATGCTTTATAGTTAGACTTACCTGGGGAACAAACAGCCAATGCAAAATGTTCAACAAAATGGGGAGAATGATGTGAAAGGGATCAGATGAGAGCATACCTTCCTGCAGGCTGGACACAGACCATTCTCGTCTGTCCGAATGCGATGCCAGCAGAAGCGACAGATCTGGTATCCACAAGTGCAAGGGAAGAAGTTAACATCATCGATCTCCAGTGGCTCCATACACAGCGGGCACTCCATTGGCTCATCCTTTACCTCGACCCGCTCAGACATCCTACGACCCTTTTCCAGGGGACGGGGGGACTGCAGACAGGACAGATAAATCCTCCATCTATTTCGCTTATTTTAATTCTTCTTATGTTTGGTAATAAATACTACTGGCAAGTCAATGCCAACATCCCAAATTTTGTATCTGGCAAAACTTGTCTATCAAACCTATGTATCTGTGTGTGTGTGTGGTCAGAGAGGTTCTCTTAAAATTGTGAAGAAATGAACAAGTTAATCAGAACCTCAGGTACAAATGTTGTGGACCAGTCAAGATATTAAGATATTGAGTTGGACTGTGTCATGATAATTCTTGTGACTGACCAATCATGGCTCAACGGTGATTAGATTTGGCAATTTCGGAACACAATCCTGAGCCTGGTTATTCTATAGAGTATAACATCAAAGAACCTGCTACAAGGTGAGTGAAAAGGTAAGAAAACAAACAAACAAACAAAAACACAGATGAACTAAGCAATGTTTACATTGTATATGGTGATGCACATGCAGACACAGGATATATTATCAGTAGAGCAATGTCTCATGATGTTATTGTTAACAGTACTGCTACAACTTTATTAAAAAGAGTATAGTTATATTTTTTACTGAATGTTTATATATTGCTCTTCTAAATGTAAGAATAAGAACAACTTTATTTATCCCAAAGGAAATTGTTGTGCCAGAGTTACGAGAAAAATCTAAAAATAATAAATAATAGTAGAAGATTGTTAAAAAAAAAAAGAAAAAAAGGGAGAAAAAGAAATACAAATAAACTTCAAAATATCTTAAGTAATAAGTGAAAACTATAAAGTGTCTTGAGGTCTTAAGTAACAAGTGAAAGATAAGGAGTGCCCAAGAGTATGAAAAATATTTTACATGTTGCTGTTATGAAACATTGCACAGTTAGTATGTATTTTATGTCTTCAATATCTCATAATGAAGCTTTCAGTATATTTTAGAATACTTTAAATGGTCTCTAGGGTGTATTTTTCCCTTCAATAACACTAGCTTAAATTGGCCAACAAAGCAAAATGCTGGGTAGATGCTTTTAATATCACATGCAGAATGAAACCGCTTCCCCAGTGTTGGCGAGGCATATAAGATGTATCCCTTCAAGAACACCCCCCCCCCAAAAAAAATGTTCTGCCTTTTGTAAGTCACAAGTACAGATGGATGGCAACACAGGTTAGAAAATGAGAAGAAAAAGTGTTGAATCACAACCATCCACCATGGGTCAAATAACAGTTCATTTACTGTAGTTCTCAAGGAGGTTACAAAACAAAGCTAATCATGTAGCAAGTAATGAAGATGTCAGTATTCATTGTAAGCCTAAACAAGGGGCCGTACTGAAAATCATGCTCATTGGGGGCAGAGAGGGTTAACAATGTTTGGCTCAGTTTAAAAGTCCAATTAAAGGACTCCCAAAGCTGTGTGGGCAGACACTGCTGCTTAATTGGAAAGAAATGGGGTGATTGTGCAACACATGATTGACGTTAATGCACGGCTGAGTATTTAACTAATGGTTAAATAACGAACAACACTGCAACACAAAACCATGCTAACATTTTGTTGGCAGGGCTTTGGTCTAAGACTTTTCTGCACGGATAAAGACTTTTATTTCTTCCCTGTTAACAGACCCCCGTGTGACAAAAGAGAGACATATGAAGTTTGGCTCGGGGAACTCCATCAGTGCATGTCGAACATGCACAAGGCCTTATGGGTGTTGTTTTTTTACAAATCACTTAGGGATGTAAAATTAAATCGAAGTTGTCAAAAAGATCTTTTTTTTTTTTTTTTATTTCAAGAGCCTATTGGAAGTATCATTCATTAGCCTTCAACAGATTTTAAATGATGATAATCAATAAGTTTCAGACCAAGATTAAATACTTTTTGATTTGCAAATTTTCATACATTTTTATATCTTCTTTGAATAACGTGTTAACTTTGTTCTGTGCTAATAACTATGGTGTATAAAAAATTTTAGTCTCTACAGGTTTTATAGTCTGCTTTCGATGGAAGATTCAGTGAGTCTCCTGACCAATGAAAACTAAATTTGTTCATTTAAGCCATAACTAAGAGTTTTAGAGATTTGTGATCTGCTAAAACTTAGGGAAAAAAATCTTTGGTCAAGCTTCTGTATTCTATGAATCTATTTAATTCCGGACAAAATAGAAGACATTGATCTCCACTTTGGTTATAGATCTAAAAAGCTTGAGTGACTGATAATGCTATTTTTCAATCAGCAATCCACGCTTGCGATGTCCAAAATGCAAACAAACATTATTGTACTGTTCTATGTAGTTCTTCCTGTTCACCCCCAGATCATTTTAAACTGTGATTATTAGTCCCCCTCCCCTTTTTTTTCAAATTAGGTTATACCTAAAATATTTTTAGAGATAATGTTACCTCTAACCACAATACTTTTGTCTATAGAGATGCTGAACATTGTTCGTCAGTATAGATGGGAAATAAACTGACACAGACTCAAAGAGATTGTCATACTTTGTATTGCAAGGTCCCACCATACATCAGGGGCTTTGGCCACTGGGGGGGGGGGGCTTGCTTTGGCTCTCGCGTCAATGAAAATTTCAGCTTTGCTTGGAGTGTGCAGTAATGAGTTTTATTGTTTTTCTTTGTGATGTGTATGTGGCCGCCTCCACCTTTATCCACCATGCCTTTCAGCAGTCAACACTACAAGCTCCCTGACAGCACTCTCACCCATGAAATTCTCTTAGCTACAGATGGTCTCTGACTGAGAGTGAATGGGGATCACATTCTGAGCCTGTTGCAAAATAATAAGACTGATTACCAGAAAATGTAAAACAGCATTGCACTCGTATATAACCTCTGCAGAAACAGAGGAAATTGAGAACTACAAGAAGAACAGGTAGTTATGATATGATAAACCTATGATGCTTGAGCAAAGGGGTCAGATATGAAAGCCCCTCCCTGCATTTTTAATTTTGTAACTCATATATCCTCCACATATTTTTATTGGTTAGACATGGGAGCATTTGCTTTAGTGCACTTTCATTTTTAGACTCAAAGTTATAATTTGTTCAAAATTGGATTTAGTTTTAGCCACTTGGAGGACAACTGACTTAAATATAGTATGAGACGTGTTTGCAGATCTGGTGCTGTAGTAAGATACATGAGAGGACAAAGAAAATGTCACTCATATTGACCCATCATAAAGTTATGGCCGCTGCTGGACATTAATAATTGACCAAAGAGTATTGTGGGGAGTGCCCACTGGACACTATTGTGTTTCTTTTGTTGAAGCTAACAGGAAGTAGAAAAATGCACAAAAATTCACCTCTTAACACACTATATTTGCATAAGAGTTCCTGGCTGATGGCAGCAGTCTATTCCCTCCAACTTCCTCACAAACATCTGGCAGAGTTAAGAGCCTAAACTTCCACAGGTGCATCAGGACAACTCGTATTGCAACTCGTCAAATTTTTGAAAAACATAGTCAGTATCTGCTATTTTTGGATCAAGAGATGTAGAGGCGTTTGCTGGTTATTTTTTATTCATTTATACATTTATTAACCCTAACCCAAATAAGAAATTAGAGACGAGAAAAATATCTATCAGGGTCGACTCTTAACAGAAACATATTATCCTGTAATGGCTAAGAAAGTAAATGGAACTTGGTGACAACAAATTAGAAAATAATAATAATAATGAAATAAATGAAAATAATACCAATAACTTCAAAGCAAGAAAGAAAGTACTTAAAATTTTAGAACAAATTACCTAAAAAGAATCATGAAATTGCTATGAGCAGATCATACTATGATTACACAAAATAGGACAAAATGCAGATGTAAAATAGGTCAGATCAGTAACTCTTTCAAGTGTTTGAAAGTTGGTCCAGACTTTGTGTAATACAGTCAATGACCTCAACAGACCACTTCATAATTATAAATAAGGCTAAAAGGTTTTACAAGTGATCTGTGGGTCAGTGCCAGGTGCACTTTAAAGCCTACCTATCAATCCATTTAACCATCGACGGACGGACAGATAGACAGACAGCAAGATAGATAGATAGCACTTTAAGACACGCGCATACTCATTGACTCACTTTGATCAATTACCACAAATATTGAGCATTCTCTCACCCATTTATACCCTCAGTTGCCAATAGATTCAGCCACTCAATTACATTTTCACCAATTCGCATATTCTGATTAACCTTATAAATTGACCCATTCATTTTATAATCATACAATTATTGAATAAGTTCACACATAGTCACATTGTCAGTAACAAGGGGTTTTATTTTTAACTTGTTTTCATTATAACTAAAATGTCAAATGTATGTTAATCATACAATCATACTTTCAGTTATTTGACATCCACCCTGAGCTGTGCTGCCCAATAGAATATGATAAATGTATAAAAACACAGTCATAGGCCCACGCGCTAGCTCGTGCACACACACTTACACACAAACACACACACATAAACTTCAATTAAATGCTCTGATAGTGTGAGCTCAGTTAACAAATACAAAACAGGCAGATGAGCACAAACAGTGTGAGCCTGTGTCAGTGTGTGGGACAGTAGACTGTTCTGGAGGATCATGTCAAGCTCCATCACAGTGAGCCAAGAGGAGAATACTGGCATCATTCTACCGGCAGTGCTATTTCAGTGACGAGGCCAGGAGAACAACATTACACCACAATTAAATCTAGTTTTCAAGTTTACCAAAAGCCAAGAAAAGCTACCACTGATTTTGGCCAGGGATCCTTTTTTTCCCTTTTCTCAGTTACATGATAAGATCACAACATACAAATATTTCAACAAAGAATTTTTCATTTTAAACCAGAAGTCAGACAATTATTGACATTTATAATCATCATTGAAGCCAAAAGGGTGGGTCAATATATTTATAGACACTCTATCCCTATCCAGAACAGTTTTTTTTTCTGCTTTTAAAACATTTGCATGCAAGAAGATTTCAGCAAAGGCTTATAAAAGTAGAAAGATAATTGCATAATACATAATTTCATGGTGATTTGGGGATAAGTTACAGATCATTTCTTGTCAGTGATTTTTTTATTCCGATTTTAATTATATTGACAGACAGATGAGACCTATGTACTTTTAAATATTCTAAGGCTGTTCTGAATAACTAAAGATTAAGAAAAAAAAAACATATTAGTTATTTTAATGTAATTTGAAAATGTACAAATCAGTTCCTAATGTTTTCCTGATGCCATTCTTGTGAGTTTCTTAACAGATGTTGTCAGTTTTATGCAACAGATAATGCACTCATGACATTTTCCCCATGTATTTTAAAGCAATGTAATAAAGTTACAGGCAGGAAAAATGCGTTGTGGAAATATTAACAATGTAGCCACTGTGTCACTATGACCTTAAACTATACCTGTAGTCATTATATTATTTTTTTATGAAAGTCCCTAAATATCCATGTTTTGATACTTTTTATTTAAAAACATGTAACCAAATTTAAAATAAATCCCTTAAACAGGGATGGATATACTTTTACTTGTGCATGTTTTATGATTCCGTACATTTTTAACCTAATTCCAAAACAATGTGTTTCGGCTATTTTTTAATTTAAAAATAGATAAATAAAAAAGCAGTGCATTGTTTTCAAACAAATAGATAATAAAAAATGTATGCTGCCATGATCATCCTAAAACCATTGTTTCCATCAGCCATGAAATTTTCGAAAAACAAGATACACAATTAACATTACAAAGTTGAACTTTGATCATTATTCGATTAAAATCCTATATCGGAAGAAATAACCAATTTTTTTAATTAAACGCTTATTTGGGGGCGGGGGGGTAAATCTTCTGCCATCACAGGAGCATCTGTGGGAAGTTGAACCAGCTGGAAGCTGTGACACTTTAGTGGGATGCCACCGGTGTTTCACGAAGCTAAGTTAAGCTAAGCTACGCAGCTAAGTGAACCAGTTATGCTCACCGGTTTGGCCATTAGCCCGGAATGTTGCTAGCTAATGACTGTTCGGTGTGACGTCGCCCGAGATAGACAGCCTCGTCCTCTACCCGGCACTTGCGTGAAACGCGACGCTCGCAGTGTATCCAAACCACACGCAAAAGTTCGCAAAAGACATGGCACATTAACCGCACGCAAGTATGTCGTTCGTAAGTTGTGCTCCATGTAAACTGTAGTCAGGGAGTGGAGTTTACACGGCCTCCGCCCGGCACTGGACTACATCTCTTGAAACAACGACCCAACGGTGAAGCGGTCTCGGTTCTGCACTGACAGAAGTGACGGACAGCTGTGGCACGCCACGGCCGAGCAGTGTCAACCCGCGTTTTTGTGTAAAAGTGATGATTTACTGCTGTTAAATATCTTATTTTATGGCGTTGATTTCTTAGGATAGAGCCTTACCTTACTGTTATATAGGATTCCTCGCTCTCCGTGATGTTGAGGGAGACGTCTGCTCGGGCGGGACAACGGCTTCGTTACACAAAACTGTCGTTTACTAAACTCACTGTCCCGTGTCTTGTCCAAACTACCGGCCTTTCTAGCCACTTTAAGAGCTGGCTACCTTCTTACACCACAAACCCACCATCTTAACAGCGACAACAGTGGTAACTGTACAACTCAGTGAGTCGGCGCAAATCGTCTTGATGTTGTTGGTGAGGAATGATGGGTAATGTAGTCCGTGTGGCACAGCATCTCTACCAGGTGTTTGAGCCGTGGAGGAGGGACGCCAAACATTTTTCTTTTTCTTTTTTTGACGAGATCTCCACCTGAAGTCGACTTTTCAAATAAAACTTACACATTTTCCTGTAAGTTCCTGTCAAATTTTATGATTTTTACCAAGGGATTAAAGAACACATCTTGATAACTCTGATTTATTGATATGATATTGATCAGAGATGAAGATGTTGAGGTTCTCTTTGGGAGTGACCAGGATGGATAGGATCAGGGATGAGTCTATCAGAGAAACAGCACATGTTAGATGTTTTGGAGAGAAGGTCAGAGAAGCCAGACTGAGATGGTTCGGTCATGTACAGAGGAGGGATAGTGAATATATTGGTAGACGGATGCTGGAATTGGAGCTGCCAGGCAAGAGGTCTCGAGGAAGACCAAAGAGAAGATTTATGGATGTAGTGGGGGAGGATATGAAAGTAGTTGGTGTGAGAGAGGAGGATACAGAGAATAGGGTTAGATGGAGAAAGTTGACTCGCTGTGGCGACCCCTGAAGGGAAAAGCTGAAAGAAGAAGAAGATTGATATGATATGATATGATATGATATGATATGATATGATATGATATGATATGATAGATATGATATATCTATTTATCTTGATTTATTTAAGTATTGATATTTATTACATCTTTGCAATAAGAAATCTCGAACATGCTATGAGTAGCAAATGTTGGACAATGTTGATGGTTACTGTTGTGTTTTGCGTAAGAGGCGACCGGAGATATTAGAGTAGCACTTAGTTATTTTACTGAAGAGCAGAGCACAGGTGATGATAGCAATTCGCACCAATAGACATGAGCCTGCCTAGAGAGAGTCTGCGCATGTGCAGATTGCAAGTGAACATATATGGTTAATTGTTTAATATTACTGTGTCCACAGTCAATATTCTACAGTTACTTTAAATCCACAAAACAAACATGGACATTGTACAAACAACCAGGCAGTAGAAGTAATGACAACAAATTTAATGTGAGAACTGAACACATTACTATTCAAATGTGAAACGTACAGAACTAATAAATGCTGGATGAGCACATATCTGTATGTACAATAATCAAAAGTGCGTTATGCTATTACAATTTTTAATTACTCTGGGGCTGGCTAACAGTAAAAGTAAAATGAAAATAAGCAAACCGGTTAATTACATAGCCATGGTACGGATAGTGGAAGACCCTATGAATTTCTGAGATTCATGTAAAAAAAAATGTATATTAAAAACAATTATATTGTTTAATAAAACATTTGTGACAAAAACTCACTAATATATTACATTTATGTGCAAGCAATAATAATAATAATCATACAAATAATTATGATAATGACAATACAAATGCTAATACTCATAATAATTCTGAAACAAAGAACAGAGAAAAGTTTTCAAGAAACCATTGATTCCTTTTGTTCCTTTTTTGCTCTTAGTCACTTTTCTCTTTTTCTTAGGTGTTCAAATTTAGGATGTTGTAATCTGTAACAACCTCCAAAATATTAACCTTTATATTCTTGTAGATACTAAGTTATTTCCACGAATGTCTCAGCTCCACCATGTCTATTTTCATGCATTATTTTTTGTCAGCAATGACCCTGATGCACCGCTGCTTATGTATTTTCTTATCACAGATTTTTACATCATATGCCTTATGCACCATATGTGTGTAGATAACGTCTACATATAAGTCTGTAGAGCATAATTTTGGCCAGCAGATGGAGACATTTGTTTGCATCATAATTCTTCAGTCTTCTCAGTTCAGTGTTTTTCAGTCTTAGCTGATGCTTCATTATAAATAGATCCTGTAATTGTTGGAACTCAAGTTCTTCAGCAGTCCATTTAAACATGGATTAGACTGATCCCAGTGACAGCAGGCTTATTTTATGCATCCTGAATAATCATCACTGTTATTGCTTCGATTGCAGTAACATCGTAATTGACTTTCACTCAATATGCATGGAGTTAAACTTGATTTGTGACCAGAGCCACTGTGTCTGAAAGTGACAAAGCCACATTCTTCAGAACTACAGACTTGTCAGCCATATGCAACATGGATTTAAGACTTGCCCAAAAAACCTGTTGTTTCCGTTCGTCTTTTGGCCACTCCAGATACGTCTGTTGCCTCAATAAACTTCTAAGTCTTAAGAACTTCTTGGGTAGACAGTCAGTTGGAATCGGCTCCAGTAAGATGAAAACCAAAGAGTCCTCCTGAATGTTGATGGCTCTGTGCTGAGCAAAGAAGAGCTCGTAGTTGCACCATTCACTCCGGACAAAATGTTCAGAGAGGAGGAAGAGGGTTTTGTAGCTTGACTCCACACAGTTAATAATGTTGTCAATAATCCACTCGCCGGGAATAAAGTCACGCTCGTGGACACACAGAGAAAACCCAGCTTGTTCCAGGGAGGGCACCAGCTTGCTGTCCACCCAGCTGGCATCCTGATGACTGTAGGAGATGAAGGCATGATATGAAAATGACTGATTCTTCATCATGTTGGCCCGCTTCCTGCCTCTCCTCTTCACCCTGATCCACACCCACAACATCTTAGTGTACCACATACCATCAAATCTGTAGAAAAGCACACCTACGATTGCAGATATGATTGTCAGGGTAAGCAAAACAACTACGGATTGGAGCCACATCTCACAGGTCAGCCGACTCGTTCTGTACTGAGAGAGCTGCAGGCCTGCAAACTTTGGCGGGGCACTGCATGTATACTCCTGGGGCCAGTTGAGGAGCAAAGACTTGTTCAGAGATTTGACAAACCAGTACGAGTCACACGAGCAGACGAAAGGATTGCCTCCAGCATTGAGGGTCTGAAGCCTAGGAAGTCCTTCCAGCACCTCTTCGGATATAGATGCAATCGTGTTCTGGTCTACAGAGAGACTGACCAGGGCGAGTGGGTTCTGGAGAGCAGGGATTACACGGATGCTGTTTTCACTAAGTTTGAGGTGAGTCAGTTTTGGAAATCGGGACAGATCTGCCTCTGTTATAGCTGTTATTCCTGTTTTTGTCAAGTCAATTTTCTCAAAATATGACGACAGGTAGTGGAATATATTGTTGCCCAGGTTGTTGTTGCCTAGGTTGAGCTCAGTCAGATGAGCCGGCCAGGAGCAGTTCCTATCCAGATAGATGGAGTTGAAGCTGAGGTCCAGTACTTGCAATGTCTTCATTTCATTGGTCCTCTCTGAGATGAAAGACAGACTGCTGAAGCGATTCTTACTAAAAAACAGTTGTTTCAGTTTGGGGAAGACAGCAGTGTACTGACAAGAGGGCCACCAAAAGCCTAAATCAGACAGGAGGTTATCTGACAGGTCCAAGGTTTCCAATGCTGGTAAGGTGGACAGAAGGTTGCAGGGTAAAATGTTCATTCCAGTTTTCGAGAACTTCAGATAAGTCAGGTTTGAAATGGCCTCTGAGCTGATATTAATTATGGGGTACCTGTATTGATAATGAAGCACGTCATCAAAGGTAAGTGAGTGAAGACTGATCGTGTGATTGATGGTTGGAAATGTGAACCCATCCGGTGTATCTTCATTATAAGTGATGTTGACAAGCAAAAAGTTCTCAAGAGGGGAGAGCCATATATTTTTCAGAAGCTGCTTCAGAAATGAGCTATTCGTCCAGGTGTTCTCGATAGTGAGGTTCCGTAACAGTGGCATCGTTCTTATGTTCAGGAAGGGGTCACTGGTCACTTTGCAGTCAGATGGAAATAAAGTGACAAATCTCAGTGCTGCTGCTCCTGTTGCATTGACGTCCCTCAGTACGTCGCCAAACATATCGAATCTCCCACAAAAAGACACAAATAGAGAAATCTTCTGGACAGACAGTTTTCCAAGAGCACCGGACTCATACCTTTGCCAGGCACCACCTGTTCCCAAAGCCAAGTGTCGTAGCGAGATGTTGGTGAGGGCAACAAAGTCATTAAGGTTGATGGACAGATCACCTTCTCCTCCTAATGAAAGAACTCTGAGATTAGTCATGTTCTGAAAGGATGCCGGGAGATGGTAATTGTTATATGGGTTGTGAGCCAAGTAAAGACTTGTGAGGTGTTTCACTGAAATATCAGGAATGGTAGTTAAGTTGTTGAATGATATATTGAGAACTCTGAGAGCCGGCATGTGATCAAACACACCGGGTGCAATGTCCTGCAGACCACAATGTGTCAGCTTCAGGAAACAAAGTTTTGAGAGTCTGTGAAACGCAGCTACATTCAGTCTCCGGATTAAGTTGTGAGAAATATCCAAATATTGCGTGTCATTGGGAAGATTTGTCGGGACTTGTGTTAGATTTTGATAGGAAAGATCTTTCACTCTCTTCCTTGATGTGACACATAGTTCAACGTCCAGTACATCTCCCTTTACAGCCATGTAGTCAAGCTCCAGTAGCAAGGTGATAGTAATCATCCCAATCAGCAAAGCCACGTTTTTACTGAAAACAACCAAAATATAACTTTTTTTAAAACACCGTCATCATCAGACATTGTCATGAGCAACAAACTTTAAGGAATCAATTCAAAACGAAGAGAGTTGTTGAAAGGAGGAATAAAAGAAAACTCTTTACCTTTGTGCAAGCATAGTCTCAAGGGCAAATCCACAATAAGTGTCACCAGCTCCGGCATCAGCAGTGTGCTATGAGCGCTCACTTAAACCCTTCAGCAGTCAACCATTAAGGACTTGTTCCTCTTTTTTTGTCATGTAAAATTCTGATTTCTGCTTTTTTTTTCTAAGGCAGTAAAGCTACGTGACGACTTTTCAATCCAGTGTTTGAACACAACACAGTAGCGCATTGAACTTAAGCTTGTGAATTCCATAGTGTAGTCTAAGGTGAAAGTATCGTAGGTGCGACCAGAAGTGTTGAAAATTTGACTGCGACAGCCACTTATTTATATTACAAACTCCAATTTAGCATCCGTTCAATTGGTTGAGACTGACTGTTTTTGATGCAGGAATGATCTGCAGTTTCAACACAGCCACAGTATGTTTATTGTTTGATTATAACGCAAGCACCCCACACAAACTTGTGACAGCCCCTTGACAAGGAAAAGACATTTCTCAGCATCCATCACTAATGATGCAACCATGACAGGACAGCTACAATATGTGTGCAGACACAGTTATGGCTGCTTAAAAAAACTTTCCCCTACCGCATAATTAGTGACACTTGTTGGATTACAGAACACTATTTGGTTGACACATAAACACCCACATTGTTTCTAGTTGACTATTTTACTGGAATAGCCACCTTCAAAAATTAGCATCTCTTTTATGCAATATAAGCAGATATATTACATGATAGAAAGCCATAGAATCTTTTCTGTTTATCAATTTATTTATAGAGGGTTGGGGGTATGAGTGATATAAATTCACAAGGTTTCTTCATTACACGCACACACACACACACACACACACACACACACACACACACACACACACACACACACGCACACACAAACACACAAAATAACAAAATATGGTCCACCACAGGCACAAAGAAATTAAAAAGCTGTAGCCCTGTGGACATTTTGTATTTTCTGTTCCAATATAAAAACAAATCCACCACAACAACATGAATGAGAAGTCTTCAAATTTATGACCGACTTTGAAGAAGTTATGCGTTTTTTATTTCTTCTCGGGGTTTACACCTGTATTTCGGGATTCCCGCTTGCGATAAAGGAAGAGGAAATTTATTGAGGAACCAAACAAAAAGAGGACAAAGACCTTAACCACTAGCTGCTTCAGTATAATGTCCTTGCTTTAGATTAAAACAAATGTAATTGTACCTCGTACTAACATTCCTTTACTGAGTCCTGATCTTGGTTCCACAACCATTTGCTGTATGTCACTTCATTAAGCCGCAGTTCCAAACTCAAGAATGTTTGGAAGTCCAACCACTACTCACTCTGAACCAGGGTGAAGTTCTACAACAGCAATTTCAAGATGGAGTTGCTGTATGGGTTTGAATATGCATTGATATGCATTAATTGGTATGCATTGATAAGATGCATTGTTGGAAGGAAACTCATTTGCTACTCTATGCAAAACACTATTCCAAAAACAAGGAAAAAAATACTCAAAATGGAAATTATTGTTTCCTTGACTTCGCACTACATGATAAAAAAGTCAGAGTAATTCAAGAACGTTGAATGAAAGTGAAGTCATTATCATTGAAATCATCTTTTCATATCAATATAAATATGATTTTACAGTGCAATTCATTTTTTTTGCAGTGCAATCTCAGGAAACCAAACAGACATAAAAAATAAAGCTATGAAAATGTTTTATTTGTGAAAAGTGGAGAAATTGTCCTATGTATTGTATATGCAAGGCCAGATGTCTAATAAACTCAATAACAGGGCCCTCACAGCCACAAGGGGTCTAGCATGGCAGAGAAGACTGGATATTAAGTCACGACAGAATTCATATGACGATTTGAAACAACTGAAAGTCAGTCGGGTCACTTAACAAGATAAAACATATCAAACATATGTGGCCACAGTGGCTAACACTTTAAAGAACAGACATGCTTCTATAAAAATATTAAAAAAACAGAGCCTTTTGATGCAATCCATAGAAGATGAGCGTTTGAGGGTGTGTCCAAAGCATTCATACAATCTAAATAATAATATAATCAAATCGAATAGAGTCCAACATAATGGCACTGTCAGCCGTCTCTTATTTTTCAGATGTGTGCACTGAAGTCTGTTTGGTGTTCCCTTGAGGTGTGCTTCACTTTGTGGCTGTAGATTGCTCAGTCACTCTCTGGTTCAATGCAAAAGAGGTCATCTCAGTCCAATTTAAAACCAAGCCAAAACATTTCAGTCCTGTTGATATCTGATTGGACGTAAATCTGGCAACAGCTACTATGGTTGATGGTCAATGGTCAAGTGACAGAGGCAGCTATTCTTCTTCATGTAACATGAGGCAACAAACTCTCCATCATATGTCACCCTGTTGTGTGTTAAACAAGCTATCGATAAGTATTCTGTTCAATATTCAATTCAGTTAGGTATTGACCCATATTTTGAAGGTCAAATTTGCAACAAAAGAAATACCATATCATGAATACACAGTTGAATACACTGTTGTTCAGAGAGATATGGTGAAGTACTTTGTTCCAATTAATTTCAGGGTCACAGGCACAGACTCAGGTTCCAGTGTTGAAATTTGTGTTTTGTAACAAGGGACTTTCATACTACTAGTTGGAAACAAGATATCCTTCCTGTCCAGGCCTTATTAATCTTAAATGACAAAAAATATGTTTTGAATCTAAAATGACTAATTTCAATCAAATTTCAAGATGGATGGATGGTGTCAACACTCTTTCCTCAGATCTATCTGTTAACGGCTGCAAAGGGCTCAAATTTGCAATAAACTACTTTTGTTCAACTGAAACGTCTTATTTATGAGATTTGGACTTTAGCTAGAAATGACCACCATTGTTTTGTCCTGTATGTGGTTTGCACTGGACTTGTATGGACAAACTGCCATTTCACTGCCACAGACTATTTTATTCAGCCCTGTACAAACAGGTGTTCATTTATATCACCTTATTAGATCCTTATAAGTGGATTAAGTCTCCCTTTGCCATGACGGGCCCCTAAGCGGTGCTTTCGGAGGTTCCTTTGGGTCTGCAGCTGTAATTTCCCAAACATTGGCAGCAGCTTCTTAGTAAGGTTTAGAATAATAACCTTATGTTGATTCTCCGTTTTAAAGGCAGAGAAATGTCATTGTTGTACAGCAAACCTCTTCCTTCATAGTGCCGTCCAGATTTTCTGCCATTAATGACACAATGGTTCTGCATTGTTTCGCCTCCACAAGTTGGTCATCTGCAAACCTCAGGAAGAAGCTATCCTTGCGAGTGGCATTAAAATGAATCAAAATGGATAAAATCTGACTTGAATTAGCTTGGTCAGGCCCTGTATCCATGTTGTGGTATTTCTTTGTTTTTCCTGACTTGACATTGTGAACAGCCTTTGAGGCTGTATCCATTTTATTTTACATTTATGGTTATCACTATCTTAATTATTAAACGACACAGAGCATTAAACCCATATTAATTTAGGTTCCAGAAGGAGATTTTTAATCAAATGCTATGCAGCTACAGTGTTCATCTTTATGGTCTTCACTTGAATAGCACTTTCAACATCTTGCATTTTCAAGGTGCTTTACAAGAAATAGAATTCATCCATGTATAGATGCACTGATAACTGTGGAGATGCCATGCAAAACGCTAACCAGAACACCACGAGCAACTGTGGGGGAAGTTAATATGTGTGTCAGCACACACACACACACACACACACACACACACACAAATACACACACACATACACACACACACACACACACACACACACGAACACACATACACCCCCCCCACACACACACACACATATATATATATATATATATATATATATATATATATATGTATACATGTATATATTGTTTCGGTAGAAAAAATTTTTTGCCTGGTGGTCTTGGCATACAATGCTCTGTAGCATCTTCCAGAGCGTAGGGGATCAAACAGTTTATGACCAGGGTCTGATGGGTCCGCAGAGATGGTTTCTACCCGTTCCCTGAACCTGGGCCAATGAGGGTCAGGAAAACATGCTAACTGCACTGCAGCTGCATAGATGAACACAAACCTCACTGTTTACACAGTTAGCATTTACCCATATATACAGTGTCGTCCAGGAACAGACAAAAATTCTGTCCCCTCCCAGTACTTTTAGACCCCCACTTTGGGATCCCTGCATTTGAGCATAGCCCAACACTTCAAGTTACACTTGTCTTCAGGCTCAGCGTGTAATTCCCACATATCCCCCAACATTCTCAGACCTGGTCTGTGATCCGTCAGACCCCTGGTGTTTTTAATTTCTCGCTGAATGAAATAACAGTCAAAGATCCTCTTTCAGTTCCTTTTTACATAATAAATATAGAAAAAGTTACTGCTCTGCATGAATCTCTAACTGTCTTTCAGTGGGGCGGTGGCTTGTTCATATACGAGAAACCACTGCAAAAGGTTGTTTAAGATGACAGTTATGAAGCGACCCATGTTTCTTATGTTCAAAAACTATTGTGAATGATGGCGTCATAAGAAATTGAATATTTGGCTGGTGAAAACAAATTAAATTTGCCTTTAAAAAAATAAATAAATCTTAATGTCTGTGAAATGCCGTCATTTGGCTTGAGAACTGACTGCTTTTTTCTCAGGTTGCTTAGAGGCAGTGTTGTAATTATTCTGAAATTAAAAACTTGTTTTTGATTGATCCCTTTCTATTTTTCTACACTGTTTGTAGCATAGGTGATAGAGGAGGTGCCGTTGTCAGTTAATTGAATTTGAGTGAGAGGATTATTTTGTGTGTGTGTGTGTGGGGGGGGGGGGGGGGGGGGGGGGGGGGCTTTTTCTTGCCTTATTTCTTTCTTATAATGTGGTTAGACTTCATTCCCACTCACAGGTACTCATATATAAGTAGATGTGATTGAATAAAAAACAGCATAAACACCAAAGTCCTCCAAACTGAAAACTTGAAATGAAAACCATTTTTCAGACGTAAAAGTAGCTTGGTCATTCATGACATGCACTTGTGACTGTAAATATTTTGACTGTTACTAATCTCTCTCCTGAAAATAGGCCACTCTTAGTTTTGTTTATTTTTGTTTTGCTATTTGCCAGCTTTTTTCCAATACTGCTTCATATGTCATATACCCCGTGTGTGAAAATTTCCTCTCTTGCAATTGCAAAATTGAATAGATTCTGTTCCCTTGATATGGAGGAAGTAATGATTCAACATTCAGGACTTGAATTTGTGTTGGGTGTTTCAATATTTTGTTTTCCAAGAAATTAGAAGCTGGGCCACACTAAAACCTGATGATATGATCACAATCAACTGCTCACTGACCTCCAGAGGAAACAAATTAAATCCTTCTTGCTAGTGTTCCAATCATTAGACAGAAAGGCAGTAATTCAACAACTTTAAAAACAGATGAGTCATCTGCAGTTTAATGAACCGACATCTTATATGAGCCATTAATATCGATAACGACAATAGTTTGGTAAAAAACTTATGGTAATTAGAATATGTCTCAAAAACATGTGACTAAATCCACATCGTGATCCACAGTAAGGGAAGTGAATAGACATACAGGAAAAATTGCTTATTTTAAAATGCACGTTTCATTTATCCATTTCTTCTTTTTCATACACCAATAGCACAATCTGGACTGCCTTTAAGGAAGAAAAGAATTTCTGAAATGCTAGCCTTCTGTCATCTGCTTCATAGCTGAAACACACATTCTAAGTCCAACTAAGGGCATATGTCAAGTGCATCCCATTTTTAATGTATATTATTTGTAATGGAAACATTTTGTATGAGCTGGGTGGTCTCCATATATGGAGAATTTAATGAGGCTTCATAAAATTCGAGACCGGACCTGTTTTCTACTTGCCTCCCAACTACCCCTCCTTTTGATACAGGTGCTTTTCCTCAATCTCTTAGTTTCTAACAAACCCACTGTCCAGAAGCTTGCAACGTTGATTCCGTGGGGAACATGTGAATATTACAAAGGGGTCCATCCTCAAGGCGGGCCCCACGGTCCTGCTAAGGTATAAAAAAACACATCCTAGAGTTGAGTCTTTGTACTCTCCTGCAGATTACCATGTAATCTGTGAGACTTTTTCCTTTGAGGCCTCAAATAAATATGCAAAGACCATTCTCAGAATCAGAAGAACTTCATTTGTTCCCAAGGGGGTGGCAAATGAGGTAGTGGCATCAAAATTGTGAACATCAAGAATAAAAAAAGAAAAAAATTAATTATAGATATATATATATATAAATTACTATACTATACTATACTATACTATACTATACTATACTACATATATATATTTCAGTTATGCTCGCTCTGCATTTATATGATAGATATATCATGAGCGGCAATAATTATTGGGGGGGAGAATTCCTCTCATGTTGGGTGATGGAATGGAACCAGCAGGTGAAGGATAAGGTTATTACGTTCTCAATGAAGGCATAATAGAACGTTGCTAAGATTGTGCTGCTTGCCTCAAATGACCTCAGCATCCTGAGCAGGTGAGGACATTGGTGACATTTCCTGATGATCTCCTCGGTGTTAGAGGAGAACTTCAGGAGGTTGTCGAAGACGATGCCAAGGTATCTGTAGTCCTTCACCATTTCTACTGGCTCCTCCTGTATGGTGGTGGTGGTGGTGATTGCCTCCGCTAGTTGCCTCTGCATACTGGAGAATGTAATGACCATGTCCTAAGTCTTGCTCACATTCATCATCAGGCATGAGGCTTAGCAACAGAGCGCAAAGTCCTTGAGGGCTGAGCCATGGTGGAGTGTGGGACCAGACATTAGGGACAAGAGGACAGTGTCGTCGGTATACTTCATCAGGTGGCAGTCTTTTTGGGAGGACCTGCCATCGTCAGTGTAGAGGACGAAGAGATGGGGAGACAGGATGCAGCCTTGCAGTGAGCAGGTGGAGGTGAAGAGTGTCAGAGAGGATGTTGTTCGCCAGAACCCTCTGGCATCTGTTAGTGAGGAAGCTGATGATCCACTGGATGAGCCGTTGGATGAGGTGGAAACATGTCATCAGCTTCTCCGCCAGTAGAAGCTGATTCTTTGTCATTCATGGAATTTCTTATAGAAGCCTCCAAAAAGAAAGAAAATGTTCACAATATATTATTAGTATTTTTATGATTATTGGCCTGTGTCCTGCTGTGTCCAGCTACAGCAGGACAGTCCCCAGAACTGCGTATGTGGCTGGACAAAGGTTACTTCCACCCTTGGCCTGAAGATACACCAGGCCAAGAAAGGGTGCCTAAAGAAGGGTCAACAGGGATGTCGCATCGACAGCTACTTTTTGAGAAGCAGGTCGACTGAAGTCCAGCAGCGGGACACACACCACAGTCTGTAAGACATCAATGCCTCTGTCCCAGAGGAGGAAGAGCTGGGCACAAGAGGGGAACCTGAATCCAACACGGCACGTCCAGCAGCAGAGAAAAAGCTCCTGGGACGAAGGCCATTTGTCAAGTGACCAAAGTTCTGCGACAAGTCGCTGTGGAAGAAGATCGATACTGATCTCCGCAACTTCCTAGAGGGGATCATAAACACCATCATGAAGAGGTTGGAGAGAATGGGCGGGCTGATCTATGCCTATGGAGCGGAACGGTTCGGTGTGGTCAAAAGCAAACGATCAAATAGAACAGTTCCTACCAATTCCAGAAGGCAGACAGAAATAGGCCGCCTAGTCAAGGAGAGGAGGCAGCTGAAGAAACAATGGTGGAAGGCCACAGAGGAGGAGAAGGAGGAAATAAACCTGCAACAGGAAAAAATTCAGAGTAGGCTTACAACATTGAGGAAAGCTGAAAACCTCCGCAAGAAGCACAGAAGGAAGGAGCAAACAAGATCATGCTTCTACAAAGGCTCTTCCACTTTGTGAAGACTCTCTTCACAAAGGAGAAGAGTGGAAGTCTCTCAGTGTCAAAGGCTGACCTGGAAAAACATCTGGAAGAGACCTTCACAGATGACCGACACCATGAAGAGGTTCCACTCCCAACTGACATGCCATCAGTCAACCCACCACAGCACGAGCTAGACATTAGCCCACCCAGATGGAGCGAAGTGGACAAAATTGTGCATAGAGCAAGAGCCGCGTTGGCCCCAGGTCCCAACAGAATACCATACAGGCTCTATAAAAACGCACCAGATGTTCTGCGATTTCTCTGGAGGCTGATGAGAGTTGTGCGGCAAAGAAGGAGATACCGATGTCCTGGCGGAGAGTTAGAGGGATCCTTACCCCCAAGGAAAAGGATTCATCGTAAATCTGCCAGTTTTGCTAGATCAGCCTTCTAAATGTGGAGGGAAAAATCTTCTTCAGCGTGGTTGCTCACAGACTGGCATGATTTCTGAAGGAAAACAACCTGATCGACACATCAATCCGGAGAGCAGGCATCTCGGGCTTCTCTGGGTGTATGGAGCATGCTGGTGTCATCTGGCATCAGATCCAGGTTGCCAAGAAAGAGGCAACAGATCTTGTGGTGTTCCTGGATCTTGCGAACGCCTTTGGGAACGCCTTTGGCTCATTCCCTCACAACCTCCTGTGGACAGCCTTCAACTACATCAGTATCCCATCAGCTCTTACAACCCTTGTCAAGGCCTACTTCCAGGACATTCAGCTCTGTGATAACAGCAGAGAGTACACCACAGCATGGCAACAGCTAGAGGGGGGAATCATGGCCGGTTGCACCATCCCCTGGCCTTCACCTTGGCCATGGAGGACATCATACGGGCTTCGTGGTTGGTGGTTGGTGGGCAGCGAATAAGACCTGGACTGAGGCTGCCACCTGTCAGAGCCTACATGGATGACTACACAACACTTACCACAACCAAGGCTTGTACAGTACGGCCACTAAGCAAGCTCCAAAATAACATTGAGCTGTCTTGCATGAAGATCAAGCCAAGCAAGTCCAGAAGCATTTCCATTGTCAAGGGGAAACTGTTAGACCACCGCTTCTACATTGGTGAGGAACCCATTCCAACGGTCTTGGAGAAGCCTGTGAAGAGCCTAGGTCATTGGTATGATGCCTCCCTCAAGGATAAAGAGCAAATAGAGCAGCCAGAAAGGAGGTTGCCAGCGGCCTGGAGAACACTGACAGAACCCTGTTTCCGGGCAAGCTAAAGCTCTGGTGCATGCAGTATGGACAACTCCCAGGCCTCGTGTGGCCACTAACCCTATATGAAGTTCCGCTCTCAAAGGTAGAAAAGCTGGAGAAACTGGTCAACTCAAATGCAAGGGAGTGGCTTGGCCTTCCCAGATGCTATAGCAAAGGGATGCAACACCTGCCCATTTCCACTCTAGCAGAGAAGTACAAGTGCGGCAAAGTCAGATTGGAGATGATGCTATTGGATTTGAGCGACCCATTCATAGCACAAGCGCCCCCCATGCTGGCAACTGGGAGGAAGAGGACTCCGCTGGCTGCAACTTAACAGGCAAAGGCAGACCTCAGACACAGGGACATCGTGGGCTGAGTTCAGAAGGAGAGGAGTAGACTTGGGCTCAAGGCCAGTACACCAGCCTGGAGCAAAGCCAATCCAGCCCAGAGACGCAAGCTGGTGGTCCAAGAAGTTTGCCGGGAAGAGGAAGCAGGAAGGCACACACAAGCTGTGTCACAAGCAAAGCAAGGGCAGTGGATGACATGGGAGGGAGTGAAGAAGCCGAAGATCTACTGGAAAGATCTGTGGGAGATGGAGGCCTTCAGGGCGAGCTTTACCGTCATGGCAGCCTATGATGTCCTGCCTTCTTCTGCAGATCTAAACCAGTGGCATGGCGAAGACCCTACTTGCCCTCTATGCGCAAGACCAGCCTCACCTAAGGCCGTTATACCTGGTGGCACAACCAGGTACTAAAATGTCTTGCAGCGGTGCTGGAAACTCGCCGGACAAGTATGAACGCCCTTCCTCCCACATCATCCTGTTGGCACGCAACTCCATTCGTGCGGAAGGGGCAAGCCAGCCTCGCCCCCATGAGAACTGACTTGGGCAACTCGGCAGTGCACAGGACTGGAAGCTGCTGGCGGACCTGGACAAGAGACTTTGCTTCCCAGCTGAGATCGCAGGCTCAGGCTCGTCTACATCATAGAGCTCACGGAAGAAGCTGAACGGAAGAAGCTGAGATATGCTGAACCTGTTGTAGATGCTCAACCACAAGGTTGGAAAGCGAAGGTTCGTCCAGTGGAAGTAGGCTGCAGAGGTTTCATAGCCACCTCAACATCTAGGCTACTTAGAGAGATAGGAGTACAATGACACGCCCACAGACCAAGGACCTCTCCTGGGCTGCTGAGAACAGGAGCCAGTGGCTGTGGTTGAAGAGAAAAGATCCAACTTGGGCCTTCAAGTGAGCTGATGACATCTCGGGAGGGAACCTGGGACGCTTGGATTCACTGCTGAATCCTCAAGAGATGCCGTGGGCCAATCAGCGAAACATCCATGAAGGAGGGCGCTCACTTGACAACCCGAAGGAAGCCATCGCTCACTTGAACCCCACAGAGCATCATCAGTGCCTTAGGTATGCTTTTATCAAGGGATATCAACACCGAGTTCTACACAACAGATCTTATTATTCTATTATTATTGTTGTTGTTGTTGTTGTTGTTATGCCATTATTTTTTGTTATTATTAGTATGCTATTATATTATCATTGATTCCATTATTATAATTATTCTTATATTATCATGAATGTTGTTGTTACTGCTATTAGTTTTGCCAAAGGAAACACTCTTCAGTAATGTATGTTTGTGCAATGAAGGGTAAGTCCCTATAGGGAAAAATATCTGATATTTCTACGAAGGAATTTTAAGAATAAGAATAAGAATAAGAATAAGAATAAGAATAAGAATAAGAATAAGAATAAGAATAAGAATAAGAATAAGAATAAGAATAAGAATAAGAATAAGAATAAGAACAACTTTATTTGTCCCGAAGTAAATTGTTGTGCCAGGGAAGGGCACAAGAAAAATATAACGATAATAAATAATAGTAGAAAAATTGTATAAACAGTAAAAAACAAGAAACAGGGGGAGAATAAGGAATACAAATAAACTATAAAGTGTCTTAAGTAACAAGTGAAAACTATAAAGTGTCTTAAGTAACAAGTGAATAATAAGGAGTGCACAAGAGTATGACAAAATATTGTAGATGTAGCTGTTATGAAATGAAATTTCATTTTCATTTTTATACATTGTTTACAGTGGCTTTGTCCTAATTGTATTACTGTGGGAACAAAAATCTCCGCTGATGGAAAATATTTTTGGATGTGATTAGTGTCCATAAATGGTAAAAGCTGGTATCCTGTAAATATGACTGCTCTAAATAGGTTTTATTTCATTGTTGAAGCAAATTACATTTAAGATAAAACATCTTTCTTTATTGTATTAATTTTTTTATCTAAAAGTCATGTTCTCTTGACCATTTTCCGTACTTCTACATGGGTTCTGTTGTATGTACTTATAATTGTATCTGTGGTAGCACATCCAGTTCCCGTTCTCTTATGTTACAGTTATTTTGTACAGAGATGGCAGAACTTATCTCTTTCTTGTCTATTTGTCTTCAGGACATTTGTCACAAAGTTGATGGAAACATTGTCAGCAGTAGTAATGCAAGCTTCGTGATTGTTTTACTACAGAATTTTGTATTTTTTTGCCTTGTGTTACATTGCTGCTCAGCATTAACTTCCCGATGCCCAGCTGTTAATGTTGGTATATTTATGACCTACTGTGGCTTCATTAAAGGCTAAGATAAATTACTTTGTGAAAACAAGGGAAAGGTTGATGAGTGGGCTGGGGTTACATTTAGCCAGGTGAGCACGGCAATCTCAACCCAATGGCTATCGCCAGTGACATCTGCCCAGCGGTCTGGCTCCCGACCTTGCACCCGGCTGCCTCCTATATACATCCTCTGACCACAGACAGCCTGCCAGCAAGCATTGTGCATGGCTCTGAGAAAAACTGAGGAGCTTGTAACACACGCTGTAACCTAAATATGTCACGCTTGTGTTGTAATGGGTTACATTCATCTTTGAGGGCAAACGAATTGTAGTGCTAATTCATTTTATACAGTGTCTGTCCAGAGCGCTCCTTTACAATACTTCTGCACCTGTGGTCTCCTATCTATTCGTATGAAGATATACAATTTAGGATATGGGAATTAAATGTATACATGTATACATACACACACACACACACACACACACACACATACACAAACACACACACACACGCACACACACTATATATACATTTATACGTCCACATCCACCTATATATTAACTTTTATTTGCCTAAACTATTATTTAAATCAAAGTTTAACAACATAGTAGTTTAGAGAATTCTAGTACAGTACGGGCAGAAAACCAAGCTTAGGATAGGAGTCTCAAGGATTGATTGGCATTAGTGACATCGCCATTGAGGTAAAACTGTTTATGATTTTAGATTTTTATCACTTGAGGTTACATTTTTACTATTTATAAACTTTAATTTTCCTTGTCCACAAAAGGATATGAGTCTCAAGCATTAATAGGCATTAGTGACATTGCCATTGAGGTAAAACTGTTTATGATTTTAGATTTTTATCACTTGAGGTTACATTTTTACTATTTATAAACTTTAATTTTCCTTGTCCACAAAAGGGGACAATTATCATTTCTTGACACAGAAAGTAAAATTCTGCCCTGGGCTTTCCCAAAAGGTGTCTGTGACGCAGTTCTGTCTGGACGGTCCATATTAATTAGCCCAAAGTGATAGTGATAGTTTTTTGTAATACTGGAAGTTTTCTTCAGACTGTGTTTTTTGACAAAATTCTGGCTTTTATTTTGCAATGCACTTCCCTTGTGTGTCATCTGTGGTTTTACAGCATGTAATTTCCCGCTTCCTGTTTCCGGTCTTTGTTAAGTTTCCTGTTCTTTTCTGTTTTTATTATTTGTCCTACTGTGCTTCACCTGTTTAAGATTAATCAGTTATTTTATAACTGAGGAAGCCCTCGCAGAGACAGACGTCACAATATAAATCGAAAAATAAATTACATTTTGTTAAAATAAATTAAATCTGTTACATAAACTATACATCTATGAATAGCCTTCCCGCTTGGAAAAAATATATGCTCCGTCCTTTATGGAATCATTACAGAAGGATTTTGCTGCATTTTTCCTGGTTCTTCCTCATGTTTTTTGGGATATCAGTAATTTAAGCCATTTTTCCAGAGCACAGCCATGACATATTTAATCAGAATAATAAAGCAAGTTGTGCCTCCCAGTATTTTATTGTTGGTGCCTTTGTGACTCGGGGACTCACAGATGGCTCTGATTTGATGTTGAAAACTTCCATTTCCTCTCTGCTAAAGGAAAGGGCTGCCCAAATATGGAGGCAAAGTGTTGCAAGAAGACTGCATTTCAGAAGGCTTAGCAACAACCACTTGCATTTGCATTCATGCACATCTCTGTCTCCGCTCCTCATAAACAAATCTGCCTGATGCGCGACTGTGTTGTGTCTCTGTTTGTAGATCTTCACTTACGCAGTCAACTTTAAATGTCAGGAGAATGAAAAGCAGGAAAATAGATTCTACATTTCCTTCTATCATGAAAAATCATCTCAAGGGAGAAAAATCCATATATGGATGAGATGTGAGGAAAAGCAGGAGCTCTAAACTGAAAAGGAAGTTTGTTTTTTTTTCCTTTTGCTCAACAGAAAATGACAGTATGAATTTATAGCATTGAATAATGATGTCAGACTGGGAAATTTCTATGCACAGCGGTAGAGTAACAGAAAATAATGAAAACAATGACACATTAATGATTTCTCTTATTTGTTGTCTATACTGCTTATTCTGTACTGTTTTTGGATTGTGGGAGGTATCTGGAGAACCTTGCAGAAAGACACAGGGAACAACTTGCAACAACAAATTATACATTAGAAATAAAGATTGATGACATATATGAAGAGGAAAAAAATATTCTAGAACTTAAATAAGGTAGAAAAATACAATTTTATTTAGACCTGTGTGTGGCGTTATCAAGCCCAATTGCATGTGACACCTGACAGCACATCCCCAAGGGGCTTGTAGTCCTCTACCACCCCCTCTTACTCTCCCTTAATCTGCAGTGGTTGCAGAGGATTTCTCCTCTCATGAAGTCGATCGTCATCTCCATGGTCTGGCTGACATTCAGCCAGATGATTCACATCAATCCATTCCACAAAGTTGGCTATCCATTGGCTGTACTCACCCTCCTGTCCTATACCACCCTTAAACCAAACAACTATTGATTTTCCACAGGTGACGTGACTCAGTTATATTAACAGTCAGAGATGTATGAGGTGAACAGGAAATGAGAGACTGTGTTGAATCACCAAACACCCCATTGGACAGAACACTACCCAGGTGGACTATCCAGGCTACTAGGCGGCTGCCCATCTGTCACCAAACCTGAAAACCCGTTTTCATCTTGTATTACAGTGTTTTCAAGTCTCCTGTTGATCCTTGGCTTGCAGCTGGGGAAGCAGTGTGCATTCACGGCTTGCACGGTGGTGTGTTCACAGGATCCAATGTGTTTTGTGATGTTTCTGTTTCAAGTCAGTCATGATGATACATCTGTTTAATTTTCAACTAGCAGGGGTGACCAATTAAACATCTCCAGCATGAAGTACATCAATGGGCTGCACCTCTAATTTAGAGTTTAAAAATAGTCTTCACTACATATGTTTTGAAGGCTGAGCAATAGGGTACTGTGAGGCATGTTTTTTTTCTCCTTAGATATTTATATACTGTATATATTGGTATAAGGATGCTGGAATTGGAACTGCCTGGCTGGAGGACTAGAGGAAGGCCAAAGAGATTTCTGAATGTCCTGAAAGAGGACATGAATTTCGTTAATGTGAGAGAAGAGGCCACAGAGAATAGAGTTAGAGGGAGGGGGTTGATTGTCGCACCACCTGAAGGCAAAAGAAGAAGAAAAATATGTATATTTGTACATATATATGTATACAGTATATACTGTATGCTGCAATGCTGTGTGAGTACTGAGGTCCAAGTTGCTGGCCCGAGGCTCCCCTATATCTTCAGATGTTACTTGGATCTGTGTGTGTGTGTGTGTGTGTATGTGTGTGCGTGTATGTGTGTGCGTGTATGTGTGTGTGTGTGTGTGTGTGTGTGTGTGTGTAGCAAGTCCAGCCAATAACTTGCTTCAGTCAATAAAAAAAATGTGTTCAGCTTCATTTCTCCTTTGATATTTTCTAGTATCCATGGAGTCATATGACTTCCTGTGTTGCTTCACACCAGCTACACTATATCCACATTTTTTAAAGGTTCAGGTCAGTTAAATTATGCAAGATGAGAGAAGTATAGAGTATGATAAATATTTATAGAGTATATGCATAAGAAAATATGCATGGACTAATATTTTAAAATTGCCTCAACCATGTCCTGGCTAGTGCTTTCCTTGTGTGATGTCAAAACTCTCATGAACTTCTAAAGTACAACCCTCCTCGGACTTCCATGAGCAATTATGGTTTTATTTCAATGCTTTGTTTGTTTTATTTGAAATACAATTACCATCATAACTTATGAAAAATAGATGAGAAGTGATATCACAGTGAGTTCTCTATCATCTCATGGCTTCCCTTACATGACCTTTTTACTTCTTCTATATCTATGTTTTATGGGATTTATCATCCAGATTATGTGATCATGTGATGTCACATGTAGATGATGTTCAGTCCACTCCAACCTCCTGCTCTCTGCCGCCACAACTACTCAAGCATTAGAGATATCTCTTTCTGTGTCAGTTTTATGTGTCTTTGCACGAATGTGTGTATGTGTGTGTCTGATATATAGTAAAGCTGCTTGTCTATATGTATTTTTTCGATAATTCTATCTGTCTATCAGTCATTTTTCTAGCATTCTATCAACATCAGTGGACAGAGGGTGCATGTAAGGGTGCATGTAAAAGATGTAGATCATCAAATTCACTGCTTGCCAGCATCTTTCATTTTGGTATTGCTGGCTGCTAAAAAAAAAACAACATTATTTGTCATCTGCAATATGTCTGCCAAAGTCAACATAAAGTGAATAAACAACAGCCATCTTGTGTTTTTTGGCCATATTGGAATCAGTCACATGGACAAATTATACTAATTTTATGCTGGTTAGTTAGCATGTAGCCTATACAGAACAAATGAATTCCAGTCATTTTCATTGCTCTGAGTTCATCAAGCACACCACTTTGCTTTGTTGATAGTTAAATTCTTGCTATCCAATTGTTTGAGACATTTGCAATTTCTTCAGAGGTGCTTGTTAAAAGTGGAAAACAGCTCGAACAGTCTACTGTACTCATTTTCAGTTTGTACAAGACCTTGAAAATAATAATTTAAAACACGAAGTCTCAGCATATTAATATACAGAGAAATAACCTTTGTCTAAAATTTCGTTTGCATTTGAAATATTTGGTTTTCTTTGACTGAATGTATACATTTTGACCAAATTTTAAAGTTCAGGGAAGGTCCGTTTTACAACCTTTATCACACGCAAAATTGCAGGTTTTGAAGATATGTTGGAAAGTTTAACCCCATCATAGAATATAAGTCTTTATTATCCACACGGACCTAATGCTTTGCAATACTAAGTAATATATACTGCTCAAAAAAATAAAGGGAACACTTAAACAATACAATGTAACTCCAAGTCGATCACACTTCTGTGAAATCATAGTGTCCACTCAGGAAGCAACATGGATTCATTTTGACTTGTTTTAAGGACATTACATCAAAGTTGGATCAGCGTGGAGTGTGTTTTTACACTTTAATTTTGAGTGTGATTCCTAATTCCAGACCTCCATGGGTTAATACATTTGATTTCCATTGATCATTTTTGTGTGATTTTGTTGTCAGCAGATTCAACTGTGTAAAGAGCAAAGTATTTCTTAAGAATATTTCATTCATTTAGATCTAGGATGTGTTTTTTAAGTTATCCCTTTATTTTTTTGAGCGGTGTATATAGATGTGTGTGTGTGTGTGTGTGTGTGTGTGTGCGCGCGCGCGCGTGTGCGTGTGTGTATGCGCGCGCCTGCGCTGTGTGTAGTGAAAGAGAGCTTTCAATTTAATATTTACAAAATTTATTTTTGAGAAGCAGAGAACACATTGAATTTTTCTGATTTCTTAGTGAAGAGGCCAAATAAAATGTGTCATCCAGGTTTTATTTATCCCGAGATGTCCTCCTATCTCAAAAAAACAGAGCTGACAAATAAATAAATGGCTGCGACAGCTGGTCGATGAAATGCGATGACGAGCAACGTTCCAGACAACTTCTTCAACCGCGTATCAAACTTGGTATTGCATCTATTTTCCAGGAGAAAATTGCGGTAACGGGTCCCTGCAGCGGACATCGGGTCCAGCGAGGTTTCGTTGGCCTCTAACTGTCACCAGTCATGTGCGAAACAAGACGAGTTGGGACGGAGTTCTCCGGAACATCCGGCTCAAAGTGTGGCACGGGGGTGTGGGATCGCTCGTTCATTTCGGTGTATTCGCTCTCTGGAATTGGTAGAGTGTGTCAAAAGATTTGTTCGGAGACTGAGCCGCTGGGTGTAGAGAGGAATTAACCGGGGAAGTTTTTCATTTGCAACAGAGACCGTTTGAAATGGAGGACACTCTTTTCTCTATTTTATTATATTCTCTTTTCTTTTCAATGAACTGTGTCAAAATAAGCAAGAAAGAATAAGTGGGTGTGCAACTATGGACCCTCTCCATGCAAATGATGAAAGGGGGAAGATGTGTTTATGATGTCACTGTATAGGGACACAAAACCACCTGTTCTAGGAATAAAGAAAAGTGTGCAGAAACATTGACAAGCACTCTCTGAAAGAGTGAACCCAATGGGAGCACCACAATGGTGAAGCAATTATATCAGAGTGACATTGAGGACAACAATCTGGAGAGTATATAATACATGGGTAAAGGTAGTGTGTGATGTAAAGGGGAAGTAGTGTTAATGATATCACATGGGGGTGGTAGCAAAGGGAACTGTAATGCCACATAGAGTATAAAGTGAAAGAGGAAGCTGTGTCATACAGTGCAGTGCCATTTGCTTCAAGAGCTAAGGAAGATATAAATAAAATGAACTGAAACGAAACATTGCTGTCGATTCATAACAACAAAACGGTCACGTAGAAACTACAGTTCTAACGTAGTATTCCCTGATGTTACAGTTAAATTAAGATAAAAAAAAAACAACAACAAAAAAACAAAACATAAAGGTCTCATTTGTCTGATCCGGTTCAAGACGCCTGGTTATTACATGACAAGAGCTCAACTGGGTCGAGTGAACCGCTCGTTTGATGATTCGGTCGAGCCAATACGCTTTAACTATTCGTTCATCCAAACGACTCGTTCGCGAGCGGCACAAACACCAGCGTCTCAACATAAACAGCAATGGCGGAGGCAGCTGCAGCGTCTACAGCGGCTCCAGCACCATCAGGAGGTTGGACCAAACACGTAACCTGCAGGTGAGACAAGACGAACTACACTAACCCTGTCGAAGGCGATGGCATTGCCTTTCGTTTGCATCGAACCAGTGGCAGATGGACGGCCGGTCCGCGGCTGACAGCAGCGTCCTCCACCGCTCGGCTCAGCTGTTGTTGGCGAGCTAGCCCTGTGTTGTTGTATTTCTTACTCGGTCTCATGGCTTGTTTGCTACGCTTTGAACCACATTTACTCAGCTAGCATTGGCAAACAAAAGACGCCGCTGAAAGACGCCATAAAACAAGCCCCTGAAGCCTTAACTTCGCCCGTAATTAAACGTATGCCCGCACGCGTAGCTCATTTTCTTTCAAACCTACATGTTGATGAATTAGATCATAATAATTCCGATAATGGCACCTGCTACATCCGGACTGCTAGCTAATGCAGTGTGGTGAAATGTTTGTTGTGACCCAGAGTACTAGCTAATTGACGCTAGCTTGGTGAAATTGAACGGCGACATTCACACTTGTTCTACCGAGTATTAGACATCTTTTACGAAATCTGACGTTTTTCCCTCTTTGCAATGTGCATTTTTACCAAAATAATGACACTTTCAGTCTGTGACATCTCCCCCTGACGTTGCCTACTAATGAACCGCCACCCTCTCCTGTGTTTGCAGGTATTTCTTACACGGCCTTTGCAAAGAGGGAGAGAACTGTCGATATTCCCATGATCTGACCAACAGCAAGCCTGCAGCCATGATTTGCAAGTTCTTTCAGAAGGGAAACTGCGTGTTTGGGGACAGGTGCAGGTAAAGAGCAAACATATTGTCTCAATACTGTTTTTGATGCTAAATAGCAGATGAAAAGCAGGCCTCTTGTGTCCAGCTGCCAGTTTCAGTCAGCTGCCACAATCCTAAAAAGTGCCTGTCAGTTGAGCTGCCTCACGACTTCCTTTCTAAAACTAGCAGCATGTCGAGCCAGCTTTCTTAGAAGTGTCTCCTGCTCCTTCTACCAGATGATCTGACACCTGACACTCTGCCATCACAATGTAAACATGTTATTGCTCTGTGAAGTAGAATCCTCTCTCACCGCCACTCTGGATGAAACCCATTTAAATACACGTTACTCTCTGATTTCTTGTCGAAATCTTCTTGTCTTGGTAACTGGACTTGAATTTCTTCACTTGAAGATGTTCCAGCCGTCATCCGAGAGGCTTCTTCAGTTCTGAAGAACTGAGCTGAAAAACTGAACCATGACCTGGATGACTGAGAACCTACATGGACACGTTACTCACTGATAGCTCATGGCCCCTCTGTGAAGGAATGTTGACTGCATTCCAGCTTGTGTCCTTGAGTTGTAAAAGATGAGTGTCTGTGTGGGCTGATTGTAGTCTTTAATGCACAGTTTATCATCTTGATGGATGAAAAGAAAGTCAAGTCCAGCTTGTCAAAAATCAACTATTCTTGCCCAGGAGCTTTTCCACATGATTTTAAAATTGAGACATTTGAGAGCACACGTAATCAGAACTGTTATAAAATATTTTCAATAGTTTTTTTTTTTTCAGTGGTCATAATATAGCAGAGATTTCTCTCTAAACCATTGCATTATTTGTGTGCCATTTCACATTATTGACTTTTTTCACTTAAAATACTGGACATTGCTTTCAGTTGGCAGCCAGTGGAACAATGTGCAAAATTGTGTAGTTCTCAGCTATTGGAAGGTACACAGCCTAGATTTCCTGCTTGAAAGGGTTTTGTTTTGCTAGTGTGTGTGCCATGGGGCAGCACTCATGTTAAATGGTGTGATGTTAGTGTGTGCATCATTTTGAACAACGGTAAGTGTTCGGGCAGCTCACCTGAGTTGGCATTTGAACAGAGGATTGTAGGTCAATGTGTGGATTGTTAGAAAAGAGAAGAAGTTCTTTATAATTTCCAAATGCTTTCTAAATAACTTGCATGTAAACTATTGCTGTATTTGATAAGATGTGACACAACATCTCTGATATGACAAATTGCTTATAATATCAATGATTTTTAGATGTTTCTATGTATTTCTTTGAAGGTCTGCACATCAAATTACTGTCTTATGGGAAAGGTACTAGTTTGTGAGATTTCTCTGCAAATTATAGTGTCATCTTCAGTCGGTTCACATTTTTGACTATGTTCACTCAAAATACTGGATCTTGCTTCACGAACGATCTAGTTGGCAGTACTGGCACATTGTTGAAAATTATGTTATTCTCAGCTGTTGGAAGGTAGACGACCTAGATTTCCATCAACCAAGCTGTCACCGCAATCCCTTATCACATCCCATCTCCCAGCACTGCAGTGCTTTTCTTTGCATCAGTGCCAGTAGTATTAGTCTAGTTGTTATCCAATTGAGTGCAAGTGTAGGGAATATTTCTGCTAACAATAATGGGACTAAACAAGTGCAACATTTAGGTGTTTATTTGTTGCAATGAGCTTTAGAATCATCTTGCCATCATCTTGGTGTCACTGCTGTTGAGTAGTTTCCTTCTGTGTTTATTCAATGACCTTTTTCTCAAATAGTTTGAGCTAATTTATGAATTTTTCTCAGAAACATTTTAACTAGCTGGACATTATTTTTTGCTGCTTCTGTGTAGGCAGAAAAAAATAATCAACTCAGACCTTGGGGATTACAGATCAAGTGCAGTGTGGTTTGTCACTCAGTCCTGGTGCAGAAAGATTCAAGGAGTCTGAAGAATATTTTCATAAAGCAAAATAAAAACAGATTCAAGATTGTTGACAGCTCTGCTTTATCTTCCCCGCACACTGATCTTCCCACTGATTTGTTTGTTGGACAGAGAGCAGAGCCGCCGAACCCCAGCCATCGCTATCCATACAGCATGCAACCACTCTTCCTTTGAGAGGCAGATTAGCTCCAGCGTTGCCAGACAGTGGCAGCCAGCATGTACAGACACGGTCTGCTATATGTCTGGCTCCAGGAGCATCCCCGTAGTTACCCCCCTCTCTCAAATCAGTACCAGCACACACCAGTTTCTAGGCTCTTGGTAATTCCTCTTGAATAGTCAACCTGCCACTCACAAGATTGTAGTCGAGGTTATGTAGCTTTGAGATGCTGTTTGTGAAGTTTTTGTTTGTCACATTCCTCCATCCTCAGGATGGAGCTGCATTAAGGAGGCTGCCCTCATTATGTCTTTGACCCCATGGGGCTGTGTACCCTGTCTATAAAAGGTGTGGGGGGGCTGTTGCTGTGGGGGTTCGCTACGGTTGAGTTGCCTGTCTATTGTGTCGGGCTCTGTCTCGCTCTCTGAGCATTGGTGTAGCTTGCTTGCTCTCCCAGAGCCCCCAGTACCAGACACACAGCGCTGCAGCCTGCATAGCAATTGCATAACGCTCTCTGTTTCCCTCCTGTTCATTTTCTGAGCTCCCTCCCACCCACCTTCTCTGTTGCTGGGTTCCCTAGATTGACTCTGCTGCATGACACTCCTGATTCATTAATGCATAGCTGCTGCCCTCCTCCCCCCTTTCCAGTGGCTGTCTGGGAACTGACTGGTTAAGAATCAACAATCAAGATTTTTTAATTCTTTGTGCAGGCACAGTGAAATTTTGCAATGAGAGTTCTCTGTTTGGAGTATGTACAGGATAAAAATAAATAGACAGACAAGTTATATACATAGTGCACAGTTATATACATAGTGTGGATGGCATGAGGGGTGTTATGAATATGACTGAGTTTAAAGTGGAACTTGGTGTTGTGATGGAGCTCACTCTCGCAAGGTAGTAGGAGGGATGCTGTGTCCTTAGTCTGTTATGGTCTTTTTGTCCTAGTGTATTGGATGAACAAACACTCTCTCAATGGTAAATTATATTTGAAGGTCTGATACAGATGAACGTTAAAAACATGTAGTTGAATTGTAGCATTTATCTGTGCCGAATCTCATTTGTTTTTTAGTATGGAAATTATAAATCTTTTAAAACTGTTTCTTTCAAAATTCAGACATGGATTAATGCTCAAAGATAGATTTCATGATTATCTGCTCAAATACTAATAGTAGTTCTGCTTTGAAATCCACATTTGTTTCCAATGGAAATCCTGTGCAAATGCAGTTCACTGGCCCAAATAGTTCTACAGTCACTTTAACAACTTCATTCATTGGCCTCCACAAGCTTGTAAAAATGCTAATACTCATATTCATGAACTCCACAAATTAAGACAAGGAGGCCTAAAAACATGATGGAATCGGCTGAAAATAATGACTGAAAATTTGTAACCGTAAAGGGCAACATTTGCAGCAAATGTCTATTACTAATTAACATGATTCAGTATTACACTTAACATTTATTTACTGTAACTAGTCAGACATTATTTATATTTTGCATCTATATCATATTCGTTGTTGCCTGGAAGAGAGGATAACTCCCTCCAGTGGTAATCTAGGTAACCACAAAGAACTAAATGTTTTGTGATCCTCAATTTCTGATGTTCTATTTAAAAGCAAGATTAACTTGAATTTGGAGTCTATTACTACATGCCTTTGCACGCAAGCAAATATTGTGATATTGGAACTGAAAAGCTCTTTTGTTTCATTTTCAGTATCACCCAGCCCTGTGGCTCTCACAGCTCATTTCATCTGTTGGGCATCAGCTAGTTATTTAAATGGAGATCAGCTGAGTCAAACTGTGCTCAAATGATACGTGTCCCATCAGTTGTTACACCAGATGCCTGTTACTCAGGAATGTATAAGGTGCCAACACAGTTTATCAACCACATGACTGAACGGTGAAATGCAAGAGCAGGAGAAACCCGCACTCCAGATCACAGTTGGCATGAAAAGCTATAGAAGAAGTGTCATGGGAAATGAAAGTGCATTTGAGATGTGATAAAGCCCTAGGGGTCATTGTGTGTTTTGTGGTGTTTTCCTCTGTAGCACTTTATATGTTGTAGGTAGTTCAGAGCGGCTGAGAGCATTTTGGTAATTGATCGTAGTTTGCTATTGGTCAGGGCCATGGTGCTGGACGTACTGGCCATGACGTAATTCCAAAAGGATACATTCTAGAAACCAAGACTTCACACTTTCTATCGTGGTTTTTGCATTTAATAAATAGAAGCTATATCTCTGTAACTCATGTCTGCATACTTTCATTCCCAACCTTTTGTTTGGTCTCACAGGCCAAGATAGGCTGGATTGTCCCCAAGTTGTTTATGTGCAGCCACCAGAATGATAAGGTGTCTGAGAGAATCATTGCAATCCCAATGCAGCCACGGCCATATAAAAAATTAACCAGGTTTCACATCAGTAATTTTCCCATTGCCTTTGCTCTGACTTATTTGATTTCAAGCTTAAGGGGACAGATTGAGAAAGCTTGGCTACCCCCTGGCTGCCACCTAATCAAAACTGGCCCTTTGAAGGGGTGATCTAAGACCAGTTTGAGCCACCACCCTCTGCCTTATTGAAATTTGTCTTGACCTGAGGAACCAAATTTTACAAGGGGCAGATAGAGCGACATCAGGAAGGACAGATACTTTAAATTTGTCTATATCAGTAGTAGCAACTTCAAAAACACACCTCCTTTGAAAAATATTGTGAGAGACTTTAATTTTGGAGCACTCCATGAGATGTATATATACACCTTTATAAACCAATGAAAGACAAGGTTTGAGTCTTTTTCTGAGTAGAATTTTGCTTTGCATGTGAAAACAACAAAAGGACATGATATTCACAAGTTTTAATGAAGAGATGTGAGTTAACTCTGGAGAAATATTGATTTTTCATACTCTTTGAAGGTCCTCAGTCATCAAGTTCATGGCCTATCATTGTCCAATCTTATAGTCACTGGACTTATTTTCTTTAAAGACCTATCATCCGAGAGACTCATTTAGTTCTTTCATACTGTGCGGAGCCTCCAGTAAGTGGTGGACTAGGTGGTGGGCAATGGTCTCATTTAAATGGGGTTTATTTGCCAGTGAGTAAGTAGTCAGGCAGCGCACAGATTAAATGGTGTTGTGTTAATGTGTGTGCCATTTTGAAACAATGGTGCAAATTCAGGCAGCTCACCTGAGTTGGCATTTGGACAGAGGATCATAGGCCAATGTGTAGATTGTTGTGGCACAGGGGGTAGAGCAATCGCCCTAGAGCAACCAATTTTTCTGGTTCGATTCCCGGCTCCTCCTAGTGTTTTGAAGTGTTGTTGAACGAGACACTGAACCCCTAACCTGCTCCCCTGACGCTGGTGGATGGCATGCCTACTGCTTATGGTTGATCCATGTTGCAGAGAACGAATTTCCCCATGGGGATTAATAAAGGATAAATTATTATCATTAGATCACCTAAGTAGCGGCTCGGACAGGGGCCTGCTGTGGGGTCATTGACTTCTCCAAGCAAGATATAGCATCCAGATAGTTCTGAAAGCACTCTACCTTGTTGATCAGACAAGTGTTACCCCCCATATCTAGTATGCTTTCATACAAGATACTCCCTCGTCTCTGAGGAGTGAAGAAGCCTCTAGGATGATGTGTGAAATGGTTTCAAGAAAGTCACAAGACACAAGTCCAGTTCCCATGACAAATTTTGTAACCGATCAAGCAATTTACTAGATTTTCCAACTGGGAGGCATCGGATCTATCCTCCTATGGAGAGGACGGACCACAGGTCTAGAGAAGCAAGCCTGTTAGTTGACTAAGAAATAAGAAGCATATCTGGATCAGGGGAAGGAACAGGGACGATCGAGATCGGGTTTGTGAAAAGATTGTAGACGTAGTGCGGTTGTCTACTGACAAAAGCCAAAGCCATGTTCAAATTATATCGTCCGGCTTCTACAAAACCGACATCGACCATCTGAATCGAGGATAATAAGGTGAGAGGATCAGCTTGTCCCAGTGGTATCCTGCATTTCCTCTTCAATCCAACAGTGTTACAAAACTGAGTATTCAGAGACAGTAACAGCAAAGCTGCAAGAAGCAGAGAAAAAAGTGTTTTCTTTCACAACTACAATATGCGTTTACCAAGTTGCCAACAGGGAAATGGGATTGAAATGAACATTTGTGAACAGTGACTGCTGTTGATGGGGCTGTTAGAATGGGATGAACATGATAAATAACTGAATGTATCCGTCAGTTATGACGGATACATTCTTTCCACTTTTCATTTCCATTTCACCATAAAATTCAACATGCTGGCACAAAGCATGCTGAGGAACATTGAATACAAGCTAGGATATCTTAACCTGGGCATCTGAAAACACTGGAAAATCATGAGATCTATTCATCAATATTACAAATGTCAAAGGTCTGATCACTTTGTTTGCATGGACATCTGGATGCTGCTATTTGATTGAATGTAGGTTGTGACCTTAATCAGGACATGTGCAGTCACTGGATTTAGAAATTGATATTGATGATGTTCTGAAGTTTTGCCATTGACTAACCAATATCAACCGTATTCCAAACCTTCTAATATCAGTGCCCAAGATGGCTTTTTAGCATCAGTTGATGTTGTTGTGGACTCTTCTACCCTAGGCTCACACAGGGCACCTTTTGTGGCCCGGTGAGTGGAGCTAGAATTTGTTATTAATAATAACTGACAATCTTCAGTGATTATTATTAGTTATCAATCAAAGTTCTTGGATTATCATTAACTCAATTATGATACCAACCTCATTCTCGGCACCACTAGCAAAGCTGGAATACAGTGCAGTGGGGCAAAAAGTATTTAGTCAGCCACCAGTTGTGCAAGTTCTCTGACTTAAGATGATGAAAGTGTCCTGTAATTTTACTCACAGGTACACTTTAACTATGAGAGACAGAATGAGGAATAAGAAATCCAGAAAATCACATTGTCTGATTTTTAGATTAGACAAGATAAATAAAGAAATAGAGTTTATTTGCAAATTATGGTGGAAAATAAGTATTTGGTCAAGAACAAAGGTTAATCACAATTCTTTGCTTTATACCCTTTGTTGGAAATGACAGAGGTCAAACATTATCTGTAAGTCTTCACAAGGTACTCACTGTCTGTTGCCAGTTTTTTTGGCCCATTTCTCCATGCAGATCATCTCTAGAGAAGTGATGTTTTGGGGCTGTCACTAGGCAACACATACTTTCAGTTCCTTCCAAAGATTTTTTCTTTTCTTTTTTCTTCTGTTTCTGTCACTCGTTATTGAAGTGTACCTATGATGAAAATTACAGGCCTCTCTCATCTATTTAAATTGGAGAACTTGCACAATTGGTGGCTGACTAAATACTTGATTGCCCCACTGTACTTTTTCATATAAGTACAGTGATAATAAACCCTTTTTGGTCACCACATGGTGGTTGAACACAGAAATAGTTTGAGTTAACAGAAATAAGTTTTTGTAAAAGTATGTACTTGAGGCACAACAATGTTTATTGATTGTTCAGTATAAGTCCAGTCATGGATTCTAATGTCCACATTGTTTCAAGTCAAACTAAAATGTACCATCATGTACATAGCCAAAATTGAGATTGGGATATTATTACAGTATAAACAGTAGCGGGTACTGTGGTATTTTCAATGAACTCAAGTGTCATAAGCCTTCCTTCATCCATCAATATAATTAATTTCAAAGTTCAGCTCTTAACCTCCGGTTTCTGGAAAACAGGACACCAGCCTGTAGCAGTCAAGCTGATTGACACCAGTAGAAACAAAGGCACGAGTTACTTGGGTAGTCTGGGATTCCAATAAAACATAATGCTGTATGCACATTCACAGGACATCATGATGTCACTGCTGTTATGACTTGTTCCCCACATACAACAGTAAATATAGAACTTAGGCAGGGTCATGTGACAAATCTGTACCATCTAGACCCCCCCCCCCCCACTAGACTACTAATCCCTCCCATCCCCCCAGACTAGAGTCTGAAAAGACCCATTCTTACTGTTTCCTCAGTGACAGCATGGGAGTATTTAGGCCAGACTGATGCCAGACATTTCGCCAGGTTGTTTGACAAACCTCTGCTTTTTCTGCAAAGTTGGTCCCTTTTTTTATTTGTTGTTGAGACATAATATATGGATATGTGAGAAAATGTATCAATTACTAAAAAAACAATAAGTGAAAGTCTGCAAGAACATGCTGAGCAGTTTTGGGAGTTATTTGGGAAAATTAGGAGTAAAGTCTGCTGACATCAGTATTTACAGATGATATTAACAACACGTCCACTCTCAAACAATGTACTAGTCGTTGTAATGTAGTTGAAATAAAGAACAAATAATAATCACTTTTCTGCATTCATCATTTCTTTTTGTCTGTAAATTTTCAATTTCAATTTATTATTAGGAGTACATACCTAAGATGCCATTGCCCTGAACAGAACAAAATTACAAAACAAAACAAAAAAATTTTGACTGTTTATCCAATCAAATCGAGGTGGCAGGAGATGATGCTTCACTCTTGTTCTTGGTGACTGTACGTTAGGGTTCAACCCGGTGGACTAGAGGGTAGCCTCCCTCTTCCTTCGGGTGGGGGGATGTATTCTGACTGTTATTTGTGGCTATGCACCCAACAGCAGTTCAGTTTCCCACCTTTCTTGGGGTCGGATGAAGACAGGGGCGGAGCATTCATCTGATCACCACCTGGTGGTGAGCTGGCTCCGATAGTGGGGGAGGATGCTGGTCAGGGGTCTGCTCTGTCAACAGTGTATCCAGTGGGAGGAGGGTGCTGCTGACCTCAACCTGATAAGTTGTAGATCGATGACAGGAATACATCCGAGACCTCCTCAATCCTGTGAAAATGCCTTCTAATGAGGAAGCAGGGCCGGGGAACTCTGGAGCGAACACATCTATTTCTGGGGCTGAAGTTGCTGAAGCAGTCAAAAAGCTCTTCAGTAGCAGGGCCCCAGAGATGGATGAGGTCCAACCTGGGTTCCTCAAGGCTCTGGATGTTTTAGGCTGTCCTGGCTGATATGCCTCTGCAGCATTGCATGGATGTCGGGGACAGTACCGCTGGACTGGCAGACCAGCGGGTTCACTGGAAACGGGGTAACACCCGTTTCCATTGAGAGTTGGACTCCGGCAGGGCTGCCCTTTGTCACCGGCTCTGTTTCTAACTTTTATGGCCAAATTTTCTGCCGTAGTCAGGCCGTCGAGAGGATCTGGTTTAGTGGCCAAGGGATCGAGTCTCTGCTTTTTGCAGATGATGTGGTTCTGTTGGCTTCATCTGGATCTCCAGCTTTCATTGGAGTGGTTCGCAGTGTGTGGTGGCCAGGATGAGGATCAGCAATTCCAAATCCGAGACCATGATGCTCAATGAGAAACAGGTGGAGAGGTCCTGGCCCAATGGAGTTCAAGTATCTCGGGGTCTTGTTCACAAGTGAGGGACAGGTGGAGCGGGAGATTGACAGGCAGATCAGTGCAGCGTCAGCACTGATGCAGACTCTGTCCAGTCTGTCGTGGTGAAGAAGGAGCTGAGCCAGAAGGTGAAGCTCTTAGTTTACTGGTCAATTGAGGTTTCTACCCTGGTCACAAACTGTAGGTAGCAACCAAAAGAACAATATCGCAGATACAAGTGGCTGAAATGAGTTTTCTCTGCAGGGGGGCTGGACTCTCCCTTAGAGACGTGAGAAGTTCGGTTGTACGGGAGGAGTTTGGAGTGCAGTTGCTGCTCCTTTGCATAGAGAGGAATCAGATGAGGTGGCTCAGGCATCTGGTCAGGGGGCCTCCTGGATGCCTCTCGGGGGAGGTTTTCCAGGCATGTTTTTCTAGGAGGAGGGCACGGGAAAGACCCTGGACACGCTGGAGAGACTATGTCTCTAGACTGGCCTTGGAACACTTTGGAGTCCCCCCGAGGAGCTGGACCATGTGGCTGGGGACAAGGAGGTCTGGGCCTCACTGTTCTGGCTGCTGCCCCCGCAACCCAACTCTGAATAAGTGTGGGACGATGGATGGATGGATAGAAGCTATATACATTTTAGAAAATAATAACCCTCAAACTTTTTCTCATTATTTTCACAGTACATACCCTTTTTCACAGAATACCATTGGGGAATTCCCAGTTAGTGTACATTTCCATTCTTCAAATCTTTGAGCCCATAAGAAGTATTGGTAGATGCTATTTCAGTAGTAGATTGTTATCATTTCTGAGAAGTGATTGAAAATGTGAAAGCATTCAGTTGCATTTCCCACCCTGTTTATCATGTCTTTTATTTCTTCTGTTTGTCAGAGAAAGGTTACAGTTAGTAATCCAGTTATATTTTTTACATGCAAGAAACACACAATGGCCTCTGTGAATTAAAGACGAAGTAAAACAGTAAAGCCTGGTTCGGGGTAGTTACTAACAAGGATGTGAAACACAAGAATAAGTTCGAAACCGTCAGGGTCCCCCGACGCATCATTTGATGCAATGTGAGTTAGAGAATGTCAACAGAACTATTGCATCAGCAGATAATTGCATGTTGTTTTGGTTTCAAACTATATTCTACTGTCTTGCTGAGGCTAACCATTGAGCCTATGGGCAATGTGGATTACAACATTTAATTTCAAGAGAATCATAATAAGGTTTTTTTCTGTCAGAAAGCAGCCCTAGGAATTTCTCTACAGTCATTCAAATAATGTTTCTTCCCTTTTATTAATAGGTCTCACAGAGAAATCCCGCAGTGTTTTTTTTCCTCAGATGACGAAGTGATGCTATTTTATATATATATATATATATATGTATATATATATATAGCCTTTTTTTTTGCATCTCATCTGTTAGTCTCTGAATCCTGTTTAAAATCAAGTTCACCTATTATTGATTCATTTTTTTTTTTTTTCCTTCAACCATGTTTCTTCCTACAGCCCAGGAGCCTCTGTACATTTGACTATGTCTTGTTCCCATCCAGTCAACTTTTTAAGCAGATGGTGGCAGGTTGACACCCAGGCCCTTTGTGTCTCAACAGGTTTGAACACTGCAAACCAACAAAACAAGAGGAGCTCCCTCCTTCCCAGACGCTGACGCTGCCTTCCACCTTGCTGGATGGCCAGTCCGACCCAGAACCCAGTGGGCCCACGCCTGGCCCAGGGGCTCAGGACTGGGTCAACGCTGCAGAGTTTGTTCCGGGGCAGCCATACTGTGGTCGGGGTGAGAGAGCAGACCTTTTTGTTTTTTCAAATATTCAGAGTCTATATTTACTCTTCATGACCGCGCTTGTCGGTCACTACCTGGGCCTGACACATTGTAAGCCTTGCAATAGAAGAAAACCTTCTGAAGTATAACTCACGACTCTACATGCTGTCACAAAGGCCTGCAACTATTAATCCACACCAAAGAAGAATTCAGTAAAACCTCAACATTGTAAATCTAGTGAAGAGAGAATTTATTGAAGAGCCTGAGTTCTCTTTAGCTCTGTCCTTCCCTCTTAAAAAATCATTAAATTTTTACTTTTGTTTTTGTGTATTTGAGCTTTTTTGTCTCTCTGTGTTGACACAACTGAACTAACAAGCATCCGTAGGAAAGTCGAACGGTTTTCATACTCATAATTGAGCTTGAAGGCAAGATGCTTGGTGACATGTCCTTTTGGTTAAAAAAAACAAAACAATCCATGTATAGGAGTTACAGACAGTACTGTTATAATAATCTATTATTAGATTACTATCGATAGTAGCTTAGACGTGTTGCAGTCTTGCTGTCTGCATTCAACAGATAATGGCGTATCATACAGGTATAGAATTTACAAATGTAAACATTTCACTCTCACCTATGGTCACGAGCTGTGGGTAGTGACCGAAAGAACGAGATTGCATATACAAGTGGCCTGAAATGAGTTTCCTCCGCAGAGTGGCCGGACTCTCCCTTAGAGATGGGGTGAGAAGTTCGGTCATGCGGGGGAAGCTTGGAGTAGAGCCATTGCTCCTCCGCAAAGAGAGGAGCAAGATGAGGTGGCTGGGGGATCTAGTCAGGATGCCTCCTGGACGCCCACCGGGGGAGGTATTCTAGGCATGTTCATCTGGTAGGAGACCATGGGGAAGACCCAGGACACTGGAGAGACTGTCTCCAGGCTGGCCTAGGAATGCCTTAGGGTCCCCCCAGAGGAGCTGGACCATGTGGCGGGGGAGAGGAGGGTCTGGGCCTCACTCCCCGGCTGCTGACCCTGCAACCTGACTCCGGATAAGCAATAATCAGAAGATGGATAGATAGACGGATGGATGGATGGATGGAGAAAAATATAAATATGCTTATTATTATACAAAATGCTGTAATTGACCAATGTGTGTGTGTGGACGTGTGTATTGTATCGTGTACATATACGTATGCATATACACATATATATGCGTGTGTGTGTGTGTAACGTACTTTCTGCACTATAAGGCGCATCTTCAATGAATGGCCGATATATTTTTTTCATAAATGAGGCGCACTGCATTATAAGGCGCATAGAATAGAAGCTACAAAAGTGCCTGGTGTTCTGTTATGCATCCACTAAATGGAGCTGCGCTAAAGGGCACGTCAACAAAACAGTCACATAAGTCAGTCAAACTTTATTAATAGAATACAAACCAACATTCTGACAACTCTGTTCACTCCCAAAACAAGTTAGTGCATTCACAATACAGTACCGTACGTACCGGTAGCTCTTACCTGTATTTGCGCCTTTTCGTTTAAAGCAATGTAATTCCAACTCAATTTGTTACAGTTCAAAGCGTTTCATAAAACGAAAGCACCAAGGACCGCCTCTAAATTCATTGATGTTATGTTCGCATGTTTGTCCTTTAACTGTAGCCATCTCGCTTTGTTCCCTTGGAAACTGTTTGGTCTTCTTGACTGGGCGCTGGTCATCTTGTTGCTTCCTACACTATTGCTCCATTGATTCGTTAATGTTGAATTCTCTCACTGCTGCTCTATACCAATGTTCTACTGCGTGGCTGATTGGCTTGAGTTTAAACTTTACGTCGCAAGCGTGTCTCTTGAAAAGAGACGTTTTGTGTCTTTATTCACACACAAATGGAAATGAAAATGCACGCTTTGAGCAGTCAGATATCCCAGCATGCACCGCTGCTACTTCTTCTATGGGAGAAAATTGAGTCGGCGGCTGCTTCCCATAGTTGCGAGACCTCTTGCGACTCAATATTGATTCATATTTAAGGCGCACTTGATTATAAGGCACGATGTCGGATCTTGAGAAAACTAAGGTTTTTAGGTGCACCTTATACTGTAATTTCCCAAGTATTGCGTGCACCTCAATATATGCCACAGCGGCTAGCCAATCTCTATCTTGGGCTTCCTCCTGCTCACTAAAACCGTCAAAGTCGTCTTCGCCGGTGTCAGAATTGAACAGACTCAGAATTTTCCGGTCATTTCATCAATCCAATGTGACGAGGATAAATCTTTTAGCGGCGTGAAACCTTGTTAGCCCCCCCAAAAAAAATCCATATATTAGCCGCATCGTTGTTAAAAAAGTCACGGCTTGTGTGTGTGTGTGTGTGTGTGTGTGTGTGTGTGTGTGTGTGTGTGTGTGTGTGTGTGTGTGTGTGTGTGTGTGTGTGTGTGTGTGTGTGTGTGTGTGTGTGTGTGTGTGTGTGTGTGTGTGTGTGTGTGTGTGTGTGTGTGTGTGTGTGTAGATAGATACTGTATATGTGTACATACACAGTGGAGCAAAAAGGTATTCAGTCTGCAACCAATTGTGCAATTTCTCACACTTAAAAGATGAGAGAGGCCAGTCGTTTGCTTCATATGTACCTTTGAACTATGAGAGAGAATGAGGGAAAGAAATCCAGAAATTGATATTTTCTAATTGGTCAATAGCAACAGTTAATCTCAATACTTTGTTATATAACCTTTGTTGGCAATCACAGAAGTCACGTTCTCTGTAAGTCTTCACAGGGTTTTAACACACTATTTCTGGTATTTTGGCCTATTCCTCCATGCAGATCTCCTCTAGAGAAGGGATGTTTTGGGCCTGTCACTTGGCAACATAGGCTTTCAACTGGCTCCAAAGATTTTCAATCGGGTTAAGATCCAGAGACTGGCTCAGCCACTTCAGGACCTTGAATTGCTTCTTACGAAGCCACTTCTTCTTCGGTCACTGTGTTTCGGGTCATGGTCATGCTGAAAGACCCAGGGCATGTATCAACTTCAATGCCCTTGCTAATAGAAGGAGGTTTTCACTCAAAAGGTAACGAAACATGGTCCCATTCATTCTTTCCTTTCAACTGATCAGTTATCCTGGTCCCTTTGCAGAAAAACAGCCCCAAAGCATGAGTTTTCTCCCAGTCCTCCTCTGGATCATCCATGCTCTATCAAACTTGAAATGGGCCTGGACATTTACTGGCTAAAGCGGGGGACTCGTCTGGAACTTTAGGACTTGAGACCCTGGCGTAGAAGTGTGTTACTGATGGTATCCTTTGTTCCTTTGCTCCCAGATCTCTGCAGATCATTCATTAGGTCCCCCTGTGTGGTTCTGGGAATTTTTGCTCACCGTTCTTGTGATAATTTTGACCTCACGGGATGAGATTTTGCATGAAGCCCCAGATCGAGGGAGAATATAAGTGCTCTTGTATGTCTTCCATTTTCTAATAATTGCTCCCACAGTTGATTTCTTCTCACCGAGTTGGTTACCTATTGCAGATTCAGTCTCCCCAGCCTGGTGCAGGTCTACAACCTTGTTTCTGGTGTCTTTTGACAACTCTTTGGTCATAGTGGAGTTTAGAATGTGACTGTTTTGAGGTTGTGGACAAGTGTCTTTTATACTGATAACCAGTATACAAACATGCCATTTATACAGGCAATGTGTGGAGGACAGAGGAGCCTCTTAAAGATGCTGTTACAGGTCTCTGATACCCAGAAATCTTGCTTGTTTGTAAGTGAGCAAATGTTCATTTTTACTTTTTTAAGTTAATTTACCAATTCATTCATCAAAAATCCTGCAATGTGATTTCCTGGATTATTTCCCCCCATTCTGTCTCTTATAGTTGAAGTGTACCTATGATGAAGGTTACAGGCCTCATCTTTTTAAGTGGGATAACTCTCACAATTGGAGGCAGACTAAATACTTTTTGCCCCACTGTATTATTTTCTGTGTGTGTGTGTGCGCGTGTGTGTGCGCGCGTGTGTGTGTGTGCAAACATACAGTTTTAAAAAATTTTTCTGTAATTTTCATCATGGGTGCTCTTCAACTGTGAGTGATGGAATCTAAAATAGAAAGCCAGAAAATTGCATTATATGATTTTCAATTATTAATTTGCCTTTTATTGCATGACATAAGTATTTAATCACACTACCAACCAGTGAGAATTGCTGCTCTCACAAACTTGTTAGTTCTTCAAGAAGCCCTCCTGTTCTCCATCCATTACCTGTATTAACTGCACCAGGTTGAACTCCTTACATTTATAAAAGACACCTGTCCACACACTCAAACAAACTTCGACCTCACCACGATGGCCAAGACCAGAGAGCTGTGTAAGGACATCAGGGATAAAACTGTGCACATGCACAAGGCTGGGATGGGCTACAGGACAATAAGCAAGCAGCTTGGTTTGAAGGCAACAACTTTTGGCTCAATTTTTAGAAAATGGAAGAAGTTCAAGATGATCTTCAGTCTCCCTCGGTCTGGGGCTCGCTGAAAGAGCTCACCTCGTGGGCATCAATGATCACGAGGACAGTAAGGGATCAGCCCAGAACTACTCCGCTGGACCAGGTCAATGACCTGAAGAGAGCTCGGACCACAGTCTCAAAGAAAATCATTAGTAACACACTACACCATCATAGATTAAAATCCTGCAGCGCACGCAAGGTCCCCCTGGTCAGGCCAGCATATGTCCAGGTCCATCTGAAGTTTATACAGAAGTGACCATCTGGATGATTCAGAGCGTTTTGGTCTAAACTCCATTTCCTGTGTTGGGAGGAACACCATCCTGGTCATAAAGCATGGAGGTGGAAACATCATTCTTTGGGGATGCTTTGCTGCCAAGAGGACTGGACAACCGCACCTGTTTTGAGGAGAGCATGGATTGGGCCATGCATCTGCATCAGCCTTGAAGATGGGTCGTGGCTGGATCTTCCAGCATGACAACTACCTGAAACATACAGCCTGGGCAACTATGAGTGGCTTCATAAGAAGCATTTCAAGATCCTGAAGTGGCCTAGCCAGTCTCTAGACCTGAAGCCAATCGAAAATCTTTGGACGAAGCTGAAAGTCCATATTGCCCAGCGACTGCCCCAAAATCTTAAGGATCTGGGGAAGATCTGTATGAAGGAGTGGGCCAGAATCCCTGCTGCAGTGTTTGCAAACCTGGTCAAGAACTACAGGAAACGTCTGATCTCTGAAATTGCCAACAAAGGTTTCTGTACCATATTGTTTTTTCTGATATGAAATACTTGTCATGTAATAAAATGCAAATTAATCACTTAAAAATCATACAATTTGTTTTTCTGGATTTTTGTTTTAAGATTCCATCACTCACAGTTGAAGAGTACCTATGATAAAAATTGCAGGCCTCTAAACGCCACGCTTTGCAAGCGGGAGAAGCTGAAAAATCAACAGTGTATCATAAAAATACTTGTTCTCTCCTCTGTGTGCGTACGCGCGTCCGTGCGATCTGACATCGGCCGTTTAAATTACACCCATTATCTTCAATATAGCCAAAAGACTTCCAATGATGTTAGAATTCGATTACATTGCCTGTGAACATGGAATATTGGAAGAGATATCAGTCAGTTGATTCCAAATCTGTGTTGTGCATGCAGCTGAGCCAGTGAAAGTGCAGACCCCTGTCCCACTCATCGAGGAGTTCGACAGCGAGGCGGTGCAAGATGGCAAAGAGCTGAGGAAGCAGCTTTGCCCATATGCCGCCGTTGGCGAGTGCCGCTATGGACTCAACTGTGCCTATCTCCATGGCGACGTTTGCGACATGTGTAGCCTACAGGTGCTCCACCCGACAGATAGCAACCAGCGTTCAGAACATACCAAGGTACAGAGCAAACACAAGCTAATGGACATTAGACAAGTTAGAGCAGGACTCTGATAGGATGGGTTCAAGTCTTTTAAATGTCTTTTATTAGATAGGCTTATATCAGATTTTTTCACAAATGTGATGTGATGGGTTTTTTTTTTGCCTTATTCATTTACAAGTATTTGTCAAAAGAAGTAGTCTTTCTGCTCCTTTTTAGAACATGTGAACTTTTGATTGTTGTTGAACATAAAGATAAGCCTCTAACACTAATAATAAACCTGAACAGGCTTGACCTCAAAGGGGAAGTGGTAAGACCCACAGCCCGTTGTGTGAGTGTGTATGATGGCACTACATGCGTCACCCTTTCGCAGGCGTGCATCGAGGCTCATGAGAAAGACATGGAAATTTCCTTCGCCATCCAGCGCAGTAAAGACATGATGTGCGGCGTGTGCATGGAGGTGGTGTTCGAGAAGGCCAACCCCAGCGAACGTCGCTTCGGCATTCTGTCCAACTGCAGCCACTGCTACTGTCTAAAGTGCATCCGCAAGTGGAGGAGCGCCAAGCAGTTCGAGAGCAAAATCATCAAGTGAGTCAAAAGAGTAAATTCTTGGTACCATTAAGCTAAAGATCTATTGGAACATTTTACAAACTACATTCTCTCCAGAAACTTTAATATATATTGATCAAGTTGTGGGTTATTTTTACAAAAAATAACCTATTGTTTTTTTTTCCCCATTGATTCATCAATGTACTTAATTTACCCAAAACACGTTTCATAAATATTTATTTCAATCCCCTGCTGAATAGAAACAAGCCATCCAGGCTCCATGATTGAAAACGTACCGGGTAATCATAGCAAATAGACCCAAAGTCTTCAAAAGAAGAAAGTGTTCAGGTAAAAGGAACGGCAGCAGCACTAAATTTAGAAACGCAACAACAAAACGGGAAAAAAGCCATATTCTCCTTAAAGCCCTAATTAGGGAAATTGCTGCAATTAGTGAGATATTTGAATCACGTAAATAATTTAAACCAGCGGGCCTCTCAGTACCAAACAAGATCGGCTCTACTGTCCCTGCTGTGTCTCATAAAATGTATTTTTTCTTAATGCAGTTTTTTTTTTTTTTTTTTAGAGTAAAAAAAACATTTACAGAAAGATTGGCTGAACTTAAATTGGCATTGGGGTCCTAAGCAATGTAGCTTGTCTTTGAAACATTAAATCAGGATTCAGAAAAAAATCTGAGCAAATGCTTCTCCAGAAATACATTCCCTTTGCTGCTGCAACACAATAAAAAGAAAAGTTTAATTTCCTGCAGTGTAGACGTATTCTGCGCTTATCTGATTATAAAGATAAAAAAAGATCCCATTGTAGGTCAGTTATTTTTGGAGAAAGGCCCAACCCCGCCCTTAGTGGACCTCCATTGTCTCACTGCAGGTGTCGACCTCCTGTTTCCAGCAGCAGCAGTTTTTGAATAAGAGAAGTCCAGACATTTGCCGACCTCTCGACTTGATCATGACAGTTTTAAGGCCAGTAACGGCTCTTCGTTTTTAAGGAGCGATTAAGACAGGTCATGATGTCAGGATGCATGTGAGAAGCAGGATACACATGAGCCTGCATATTTAAACATATTATCTTTGATTTATATAATTTAAACAAGGCAGTTGAGATTTTGCTGTTTCAAACATATACGTTATATTTCAGGATCGATACATCTTATTGTGAGACTTGCCTGTAGGATATACATCCAGGCAACCATGGAATTAGGCACAGTTTCATCTCAGATGTTAAAATATCACCACAAATATTTATTTCAATCCATTATTTGGATGCATCATCTAACAGAACACAAGAACCGAATACAAGTATTTGTAGGTTTTCGCATTCGCAGAGAAGTTAGTATTTGTAAAGTACATCCAACGACTTTGCAGAAGTCAGATTTCTGCTCAGTGACACAGCAGCACTTGTTCAGTTTCCAACCTTTTCACAAAGTCATGCGTCACAGAGTGATTCTCTTGACCAAGCGGTTGACATCCCAATGTCAGCGGGCTGCAACAGTGAAAGTTGTTCTGCTGGTTTCCTAAGCGCTCCTGAATGCAGCTCCAACGCAGAGTCTGCATTGTAATTATTGCTTACAGACATGCAATGCACAACCCTAGTTTTATCAGTTTAATTCTTCAAAGTAAAAAGCAGCCTCTCCCACCGATTTCTCACTTTCAGTTTCCATCAAATTTGTTTACAGCAAAATAGAGGGGATGGGTGAGAAATGATAAATCATGTGAGTTAAAAAAAAAGGAAGAAAAAAAAAAAAAAAACATGCACCCGTTCAAAGAAACAAGTTAATGTGATGGTCCGTCAGGCGAAGCATAATCACCTTCTGTTCTGGCTGCAGGTCCTGTCCAGAATGTCGAATCACATCCAACTTTGTCATCCCAAGCGAGTACTGGGTCGAAGACAAGGACGACAAGCAGAAGCTCATACAGAAATATAAAGATGGCATGGGGTATGAAGACCACCATCCGTGATTGTGTCATCCTTAACAACGAGGAGAAAACTAGACAGTCTCAGAGGCTATTGTTAACCCTTTTGTGTTTTGTGTGTGCGTGTGTGTGTGTGTGTGTGTGTGTCTGTCTGTCTGCCCGCCTGCCTGCTCTCCTCCCCCAACAGGAGCAAACCCTGCCGATATTTCGACGAGGGACGCGGAACTTGCCCTTTTGGCTCAAATTGCTTCTACAAGCATGCTTTTCCTGATGGGCGTTTGGAGGAAGCTCAGCCTCAGCGAAGGCAGGCTGGGTCCAACAACAGGAACCGGGTAAGAGCTGGCTTCAAAACATCGGCGGCCCCGCCAAGATCAGCTGCATGTCCTTCTGTTTGGGTCTCTCTGCACTCAGCTATCGCTTGTTTCATGCATTCACGTCAGTTCTGGCACCCTCTGCCGGCAGATGAATGAATGTACAACATAGAATAACACTTAAACCCTGAATTACACACACAGGGACTGAAGTCCGTACCTAAGCACACATCACATCTGCCAACTGTTACCTGTATTTTCGTTACCTGCAAATATGATACAAATAAATCTGCATTTATTTGAGGGAAGCAGTGTAAACACAGTAAAATCATTAGTGTGAAATGCCTTCTTTGTAGTTAAACCATTTCTTTTCTATGAGCAAGAAAAGAAGCAGTAGATTGCTCCTGATGTACTTACTTGCTAAAATATTGTAGAGTGTATTAACTCTTAGAGTTTGGGGGTTTGATATGTGTTTATTGTTTGTTTGAAAGAATGACTGACATAACGATGAAAAGAAAATGAAAGTTCACAGCGGATGCATTCGATCAGAAAAGGGGCCTAAACTTGAGTCTTGTCTGTCTAAAAAAAAAAAATTGCAGACTTTGAAATTACTGATACTTTATTAGGTGCTTCTCACTGCCTTGGTAACTCCGTTATTGTCCTTATTCCACAAAAATTACAAGGCAAAACCAGTCATTTTCCATTTATCTGATTAAGCTAAAATTATCCTAGCAAGGGGCCTTCTGGGAAAAATAAACCACTGTTAAAATTATAAGACACTGCCTGAAGAGGAGGACAAGTCACTCACGCCCACAGAGCATGGGATAGTGGGTGAAGAGAATTCTTTTCCAGCATGTTGGACAATTTATGACAGGTTATAAATGATGGTTTCGTTCAAGTGTTTTTGCATGAAATCTGATGAGTTTACTTGGAAAAGCAGAAGAACAAGATGGTGTTTGCATTAAAGTCTCATTACATTACATTACAGTCATTTAGCAGACGCTTTTATCCAAAGCGACTCACAAAATTGCAATTCAATTACCAAAGATCCAAAGTACCAGTAGTTCAGAAGTCACCACTCTACCAAATAGCCATCTCAAAACCATATACAGTACATACATACATACTTTCATTTTTTGTTTTTGGGGGGGGTAAGTGCATTTAGTGGGGTAGTGCTTGGTGAAGAGGTAAAGTCTCCCAAAATATGCTTACTGGAAGTCTGATCCAGCTGCTGCACCACCTTCTGTGTCTGTGCATGCGAATCCTTCCTCCTTTCAGAATCCAAATCTCTCCTCCAACCCCCTCTCACAGAACTCGCGACGGACGCCACTGTGGGACATCTTCGATGAGCGGGAAAGCACCGACTCATTTGACAACGACGACGAGGACATGGTGACGTTCGAGCTGAGTGAGATGCTCCTCATGCTGCTCGCCGCCGGAACCGACGATGAGGTGACAGACTCGGAGGACGAGTGGGACTTGTTTCACGAGGAGCTGGACGATTTCTACGAGATTTACCTATAGCGGCCCCACCACTAACCCGCCCTCTCAACACCCCCATGTATACTAGACACTAGAATGGACTGTCTTGTGCGAGTGATGGACAGTAGCTCCTCCCCATTTACCCTTATTGTGGCAGTGCCTTTGAGCAGGCCATTATTAAACTTATAAAATATAAAAACTAAAATTGAGAAAAACAAAAAAAAAAAAGTCCTCCCAACAAGTCAGTGCACTCGTGCTAAACAATTTCTAGACATCCACCCTCCCCCACCCCCCCATGAGTCTATCCTTGTGCGGTTCTCATCGAAAGGAAAAATACTAAAAAAAAAATAAAACAACAAAAAATCAATATAAGGTTTAACAAAAATTTATTCAAATATTGCTAATAAACATTGTCAAGTTTATTTGTGGGTGTGGGTTTGACTTGTTTCTCATCTACCCAGGTGTGTACAGGGAGAAGTTACAGTGTGTGATGGGCACGTTGTAAAATTTAAAAAGCTGCTTTGGCATTACATACACACACACACACATATATATATATATAAATATATATATATCTGATGTTTAATAAATATGTCCATAAATATGTCCTAGTACTATGGATAAAAGCCCTATAAGTCCCCTAGAAGTTCCTCAGATGCTTCAGTCACTGAGCCGCCGAATAAGCTTGAATATCAAAACATGAGACGGCTGATTATCATTGACCTGCGGGAGTGGATCCGACATGAAAAAACAGTCGAGGAAAAACAAAGTTTGATTGAAACCCATTGACACCGTGTTAGAATCGAGACCACATACCGCGTTCAAAAAGAAACACCTCATGTAATGATGAGGAGATGCCGTTCCTCCGTGTCAAACCCTACTGAATCCTCTGCTCTGAGTCTCTCCACAGTAGCCCTTGGTTTTTGTCACAGAAATACCTTTCTCATTGTTTGGTGGCTTTACACCAAACAGGGAAAGTGGCATTTGTTTTTTTTTTTTTTTTTTTTTTTTTTAAAAAAAGAAGCAGCAGGCACTTTTCTGTTTCCATTCGTCCAGGTAAATGCACAGGGATTAAAATCAATATCAGCAGCAATATTGCGATTTGGAGATATTTGCTCAGCTTACATCCAAATAGACGTCCCATTCCACACTCAACCAAATATCAACATTCAATCAATGCAGGTGTCCAGTGGGGAACGTAGATACCATTACGGCCTGACACAATATATGGAATACCTGTAAAAGATTGAACATCTACAGTGTTACACTTTACATTGGGAAAATATGACTCAGGTGACTTTTCATGGTCAGATGTTATGATGACTTGCCTTTTGTACTGTCCCATAAATGGTTATTTGGAACCCCTCTCAGGTTAAAGGTGTGCTCAGTGACTGGAATGTTCCTTCTGGACTTGGAAAACCATTCCTTTTCTCCTTAAACCCTGCAGTATCAGTGCAGTGTCGGGTGTCTTGATTTCACCAGCTCTGTATTCCCTCATTGATAGGGGGAAAAAATTAAATAAAAATAACTCCCCTCCCCCCCAAACATCAGCATACTTTGAAACCTGTGGTACCAAGTCCTTCCTCAGAACCAGGCAGCAAAGATACAAAAAAAAGTTGTGATTACATCTGCTTGGCAGACAGACGGCATTCGCCGGCGCTGGCTGGTCTCAACCTGTCGAACTGCTTCGGAATGCATATGTTTATACTGAAATGTGTGTTTTCTATGTTCCACAGCCATCCATCCTAACTTGAAATTAAAGTTTATTATCAAACTCACTGCTTCATGGAGCGTTTTCTGACTTTTTTATTGTTTCGTTGATTTGTGTCTGTGTTTTATAGCTAGCGGTCCTCTTATGTCAAACATGAGCTACTAGTAAAGACATAATACTAAAATTTCAAGCCCGATTTGATAAATGTGGCCCAAAAATATATATACATTCTATCCATAAGGATTCTATCCTCATCACTCCCAAAGAGAACCTCAACATCTTTACCTCTGCTACCTCCAGCTCTGCTTCCTGTCTTTTCCTCAATTCCACTGTCTGTAAACCAGTCAGCATCGCCGATCTCACCACCATCTTGCACACCTTTCCTTTCATTCTGGCTGATACATTTTTCTCCAGCCATTTTAACTAGCTTGCACATGTTTCTTCACCTCTGTTTCAAACTCTTCACTGCTCTGGACTGTTGACCCTAGGTACTCAGAATCATCCAGCTTCTTTATCTTCACTCCCCGTAGCCTCAATATTGGGTTACTCATATTCATGCACATGTAGTCTTGCAGCAGCTAACCTTCCTCCCTCTCCGTTCCAGAGCCCTGTTCTAACTAAACATCCCAATGTCATCTAACAACACCACAGTCCATGTCTGTGGAGGTTTTCAGTCATCCAGGTGTTGCAATCTTCTTGTCTTGGCAACTTGACTTGAATTTCTTCAGATGGAGACGTTTCACTCCCCGCTTCCAGGAGGTGTCTTCGGTTCTAATGACCTGTGGGGAGTTTTTGAATTTAACTGCCAGGGTTTGGGGTGGGTCTTGGTTATGTTGGCTTGTTATGTAAATGGGAGAGTTGATGTGCAGAAACTAGGTGTAAGTGAGAGTAGTTTTACTAATCAATGTCATTCGTTGATTCTGGTGGAGGGTCCTTCCTAGTTGTTTGGAAGGTGATAGGAAGGACCCACCACCAAAACCAGCTGCTTTTTGGGATTACCTGGATTGTAATGTGAAAAGGTGAAGCTAAAAAAAAAAGAGTGAAAACTGTTGAATCACATGAACTGAGGCTCATGTGGACGTAACCAGGACTGGTTTTGGTGGAGAATCTTTCCTGGATGTTTGGAGGATGCTGATGGGCCTCATCCATGGGAGCAATTCCGTCTTGGTATTGATCCAAATACGGCATATACATTTGTGAAAGGTTGTATCTGTAGCCCCCTCCTCTGGACCAGACCACGACCAAATGGATCTACCTGACCAGCTTTTTCAATCGTTTCCTGTCCTTCTTCTAGTGTCCACTGTAGACCACTGCAAAGACAGCTCCAAGTTGTCCCAAAACGTCCTAAATGGTGACCTGCACACACCAAGGGAGGAGATGGAGACATCTTTGGTCTTTCTTGTACAGGACATCTGTATTGTTTGTCCAGTTTACGTTGAGGTGAACACCAAGGTACTCCTCCACAATACAATCACACTGTATTATTTCTGTATTCTTCTAAACACGGGGAACATAATTTCTTTTTTTTTTTACATTTTTATTCATTTATTATCATTTAGGAAGGTAGGCGGGGTATCATCACCCTCCCTCCACCCCACAGCCAGCAGGCACAGTTGACGCCTCGCTCTGCGCATGTCCGCCCCCCTCCACCTCTAAAAGCACCGGGGAGGAGGAGGAGGGGGTGCAGAGGAAAAAAAGGAAGGCGACCGTGCAAATACAATGATCTCAGAAACTGCCAGCGACAACCCGAAGGCCGAGTACCGACGATCCGACGCGCACATTAGCCCCGACTCCCCCACGCCCTCCTCTCCGGAAGCCGGTCGGTTGCCGAGCGGGAGGCGGGACACCCAGACCACCACCACCACCACCGGCGGCGGCGGCAGCAGCAGCAGCAGCATCCCGGAGGAGAGCGGCAGCATCCGGCCCCTGGTGTCCACCTCCCGCGCCATGACATCCGCGGAGTTCATGCAGAGCGCGCCCCTGCTGGCGCACAAGTCCCGGCGGAGCGTCCTGTACAAGGCGCTCTGCTTCCTCCTGCTCGTCTTCCAGGGCGGCGTCCTGGACTTCTACCTCATCATCTTCACCGACCTCTACTGGTGCTCGTGGATCGCCACGGACCTGGTGGTGATCTCGGGCTGGGGGATTTTCTTCATGAAAAACGCGCGCAGCAAGCGGGAGCGGGCCTGCGGCTTCCACCAGAAGAGCTCCATCTTCGGCTGCAACCTCGGCGAATTCACCTACGCCTACCTGGCCTGGCTCATCTACGTGATCGCATGCACGCCGAAGGTGGTGCTCATCCTGGAGACCTCCATTCTGGACCTGATCGCGCTCAAGGTGCCGTGCGGGTTGACCGGTTTCAAGGTGGTGGTCCTGCTGTCGGCGCCGCTGCTTTTCTGTCTCATCAACTCCATCATCGAGGATCTGAACGGCGCGACGCGGCACCGCTCGCACGGCTGCTTCGCAACCACCTGCCTGGACCTGCTGGACGCCTTCACGCTGCTGGAGATGCTGCTGCGAAACGAAATCCCCGCCGCTTACCTCAAGTACACCGTCGTGTCGGTGTATTTCGTGGCTCTGGCCGTGCCGGTGGTGTGGCTCTACGAGTTGACCGCGTCGGAGCTGCGTTACCGCTGGCTGTGCGCCCGCTTCTGCACCGGCCTGGTGGTCAACGCGCCGCTGCTTGTCGTGCGCTGCTTTCACGTTTATGTCTACAAACTACCGGTGTCGGTGTTCATGTTGAAGAACGTTTTCTTCCTGGCCTGCAGACTGCTGGAGTTGTTGGAGCAGTGCGCGGCGGTGCGCGGTGCGCGGAGGCTCGCCGGCGGCGGCGGCGGCATCGGTGGCGGCGGCGGCATCGGCGGTAACGCGGCGCAATTCTCGCACTGCGTGTCGGAGAACGACATGTGTCCGCACGGATACGTCAACACCCTGGCCGTGACACAGTCGTAGAAGACACCCACCCACTCACGCGTGACGTGGAGGGGAGGGGGGGGGGGGGTTCCAGGCGTGCGGGGAACGTGGAAAGGTCGCAGATCAGTTATTCCTTTAAGCGCAAAATGTTAAAGGCATCGGGTCGATAATCAATCGAAGTCACGTCAATAAAAAAAAACAAACCTAATATTGAGAGGCATTTCTGAAATCTCCAGTCAGCAAAAAATAATTTTTTTTTTTTTTTTTTAGAAAAATCAAGCAACAGAGTAAAGATGTATTGTTTCCCAGCAATGTAAGTTTTTAAATAATGCTATTTATTCTCCGAGTTGCCCACATTTAAAATTCGTTTCTATATTATCTTTATTGTGGTGTTATACATCACCATTTATTTTGTTTTGACGTCCTCGCCTTGTCCTTTTACCTCGTTTTTTGTTATTCCCACGTAAGAAAAGACATTTAGTTAACGTTTATGAAGGAAATGTGCGAAATTAGGTAAATTAATTACTTAGCAGTTGCGACACAGTGATTGGAAAATGGGCGTCGGAACTAATCTTTTTAAATAGTGGGAGAAAACGCGATCTATTTATTTCTTTATAATAATTCATTAATTCATCATTTGCGTTTATTAAAATAGTACGAGTGGAGCTGTTTAGATAGATAGATAGATAGATGGATGGATAGATAGATAGATAGATAGATAGATAGATAGATAGATAGATAGATAGATAGATAGATAGATAGATCATAAAAGCTGGTAGCGATGCAAATTAAGTCCACAGCCTTGTGAAGTAAAGGCTGGAATGTTCGACTCTTTTACCATACACACATTTATTACATTTTACATTTTAAATTTCAGTTTCTATGTAATTGAATGCACATTTTTTTGAATGATATTATGGAAAAAACAACATATCAAGCACATTGATGATTTTGAGTTGACCAGCTCACATCCCATGATTTCTTTACACACTAATCAAGCACCACTGAGTTTTTATATGAAGAGCAAATGAAAAGTTCAAATGCCTCCCCTCACTTTACATGCACACCCAAACACATAACCACGCGTACTTATTGAATTGTCACAAATTCACTGTATCTTCAACTTATCTGCCCGGTGTTTTCATTAGGGTTACTTTTTCAATATAGCTGAATGGCGTTTTCAATTTTCCCGCATGTCTGGAACCCACCGTTTTTCATAGCCCCTCCCGAGCCACACAGGCCGTCTTCAGGTGCTACATTTCATGCCTGACAACAAACTCTTTTTACGTGTGGGACCTGGCCGTCGTGTATGATCAGACCCGCAGCACTTTGGAGCAGAGACCACAGCCGGGCTGCTGTTTCGGGGAAAGTGCAATTTGAAGAACTCCCCACACCCAACTTAACCCTCTCCCCCATCCTGAAGTTCCACTCCGCCCTGCCCGATGATGTACATTTGTGTTGGCTGTCGATAGTGGTGTCGTTCGCTGGTTTGTGCCGATTGTGGTCCTGAGAGTAGACACGTGTTTAATACATCAAGACCCAACAGTGCCGTCACCTGACAGCCGCTGTCCGAACAGACTCTTGGCCAACTTCTACTTGTGTACAACTGGCTGTACTACTGTTTTATTACCGGTACGACCCTCCTTCCCCGCGTACTTTGTCTTTCCATTTGGTTTTATTTTGCTTCAAGGTTAGACCGTCGGGGCTTTAAGGTCATATCTGGAAAAGTGGTTTTATGTAATGAAATGAAATAGCACTTTTCAGTAAAATCGAAAACAGCGACAAACCTTTCAGGATATTAGAAACACACATTTAAACACACCTTTGTCACGATAAAAAGTTGTGTTGTCAGATCACAGGATCACCTTGTTTCCAAATGGATTGGTTATTGGCACTATACACAGATCACAATCTCTACTGTTCAATACATATCTACACACATGAATAAGTATATTAATTATTTTGTTTCTCAAATACATTTATCAATAACAATGGCTATGATAGTTTTTACGTGGACAGTGAATTTAATGGTCTGACATGCATAGTCCGGCCTTATTACACAGCATAGACGTCAACCTATGTGTAATTCTCCCACTTTTTTTTTTTTCTCCCTAGTGATTTTTTTGGACACAAAACCTTTACCCAGTTGAGAATTGAACAGTAAGATCCAGAACTTTGAAATTACAATTTTTATTCATTTTATTGCATTTGTTTTATTTTATTTTATTTTATTTTATTTTATTTTATTTTATTTTATTTTATTTTATTTTATTTTATTTGTGTCAGTGCAAGTTAATTTGCCTGAATCCTTATTGCTAGTTAAGTTGTTCTGTCCAAATCTGAATAGCTTGCTGACCTTATCAAGCTCCTCAGCTGTGGAAAGTATGTTATGATCAGGCTTTTTTACCGCTGTAATGTACAGATGAAGACACCCTGATCGATACCTTCAATTAGGATTTGGACTCAATAGCTGCTTATTGCTTAACTTTATCACCGCCTACCAAAGCTTTTTGTTTAGTGGCCTGTTTTTGCTTCTCGTCTGCGCTGCTCAGACAGCCATCTGCTGTCTCCACTTGAAACACAGCCCGATAACAAATCCACCGCAGGTTATTGTCAGCATGTCAAACGTTACGATTTATACACAATCACAGTAGCGGATCTTGAATAACATCACGTGGATGAGCGGTTTCAGTGCCTGTTAGTCCGAAGTCAGTTCGATGAACTGAAATGAGTCGCAATGAAGGTATCAAATGTAAGTGCAATTCCCTGGCTTGGTTTGCCTCCCAGACGGATCACTGGGTCAGATGTCGAGTTGTCTTTGGCCTGGTTTGTGGCACAGGGTGGTTTGCCTTTTTTCGAAGGCGGGATCACAATATCCTTTGAATTCTACATAGAGATTGATGTTGGTTGTGAGATCTAATTGCTTCAGGGTGTAAAAGATAACCGGTTCATCAAGAAGTTGGTGTGTGTGGAAGTTTCATTCATTCATCATCCTAGACTGGTCACCTGTCAATCACAGGACCACACAACCATTCGCCTTCTCATTCGCGTATCAATTTATAATAATAATTTATCCTTTATTAATCCCCATGGGGAAATTCATTCTCTACAATTAACCCATCATGGATTAACCATGTCGTCCACCAGCATCAGGGAAGCAGTTAGAGGTTAAGTGTCGTGCTCAACAATACTTCAACACACTAGGAGGAGCCCAGAATCAAACCAGGACCGTTCGGTTTCAAAGATGGTTGCTCTACCTCCTGCGCCATGCCACCCTTTAGGAAACCAACATTAATTTTTTGGGGTGGGAGAAGAGAACATGGAGGAAACCAATTCCAATTAAAGATCAGGGATTTAAGATAAACTTGGCTGATGTTTTGCCCAGACCGGAGCTCCTTCCTACTGCAGCCCCTGTATCAGGCACTCTTTAAATTAATTGAAATGGGGATTAAATCATTACCTACATAATACATTATCTGGATGTGATGGGTCCCATTAGAAGTCTGTCTTTGCCCTTTGCAGTTAATAGTTTGACTTACAGGCTGCAATCAACGTTTGTGGCATGCTCAGTCCGGCCTTTATTTGGATCATCCTGTTTTTCTTTTTCTTTGTTTCTTTACAAGCCTTTAGAGTGCACTTAATGTCGGCACCCATCAATTTTAAGCCAAATGAACACATGCCTCCGTCCAAATGCTCATCTGATGACAGTTGGTATCAGGCTGCAGCGGGTTTTTGGACAATCCGTGAATGTTTAATGCTACTTTGTAATCATCTTTTAAACCCTACTGTTGAGGATGAGGGAAAAATCTGGACGGTGAAAAGCCAACTTACAGAGTTGGGGTTTGACTCATCGGGTATGACGCTGACCTACATTATCATGTTGTTGTCCAGCCAGAAGGAGCGGATCGGGACTTTTAGATATAATGACTGTCTGTCTGTGGAGGTTTTCGGTCATCCAGATCATGGTGAATTCTCGTTGAAATCTTTTTGTCTTGGCAACTAGACTACGTAAGTGGAAGAGTTGATGTGCAGAAAGTAGGTGTAAGGAGGGTTGCCATGCTAATGGGGGTGTTGTTGGTTGGAACACAAGAGCGACTTAGTAGGATTACCTGGAAGGTAAAGCTAAACAAAAGAGTGAAATCTGTTGGGTGACATGAACTGAGGCTCATGTGGATGTTACCGGGGGGCTAGTTTTGGTGGCGCATCCTTCATAGCACCCTCCAAACAACGAGGAAGTACCCTCCACCAGAATCAATGAACAACTTCCCATCAGCAGAACAACCCCCATTAAGTCTAGTTTCTGCACATCAAGTCTTCCACTTACATAACAAGCAACCCGCCCAAAAACCTGGCATTTATATTCAGACACTCCCCATATGTCATTAGAACTGAGGAAGCCTCCCGGATGAAGGGTAAAACACCTTGAAGTGAAGAAATACAAGTCTAGTTGCCAAGAAGATTTCAACAAGAAATAGACTGACTGTCACTAGGCAGATAATTCCTGGCTCTGCTTGTCAGAGTCTATTTCCACATGGTTTCACATTCAGAACAAGGTCAGTCTTAATAGCTGCTGAGTCTCTGTGAACATCCGATCTGAAAAACAAAGGGGAAGATTATGGCATAACTAAGTCCCACTAACCCTTTAACCCTATGGGAGAAAACTAAATTCTAATTTTCTGTTCTCTTCGCTTGATGCTGTCTTCAGCCATATCTGAAGGCCTTCAGGAGAGCCCCGTTCTCTTACAGTTACCCTCCGGGGATCAAATCCTCGAAGGATTTCTGACCAACTAGACAGAGAAAAAAATCCAACTAGGATTAGAAAAAAGAAAGCAACAAGGCCACGTTGACTAACCAAAGCAGCTACTTTCTGTGTTTTCATGCCTGTTGCGTCCAATCAATTACTCCTGTGTGCAGTTTGGGGGTGACGTAGCATTTGCATGGAAAACAAATGGAAAGAGACGCCATCAAGGAGGGTTTCCCTGCTTGGTTGTTTTGGAAATGAGTCTGTTCTTGTAACCATTGCTCACCGTTGTGTACTTCGCTGGGCATAAAAAAAAAACACCCTGATTGGAGGATGTTGCCTTAATTGCGCCCCCTCCACAATACATCCATTTGATATTTAATTACTGGTGCCCAGTGAACCCAAAAAGGCTTACTTAAATGCATCTTGGTTTGCTTTTGAATTTTGCCTGTGTGAAACCATGTGACACAATGTTATAATACACGATATGAGATCTCAATGTCTGCCAGAGGACTTTTAAAATGTAAGGAAAAGTAGCGATTGCTGGAAATTGACCAGCAGTCGGGTTGGAATCTTCTTAAGACTTTTAAGCAAAAGAAAGCATCACATCAGGTGGCCATAGATTATCTTTAAATTTCTCTAAAGTGAATAAGTCTGTCCTCCCGACTGACCTGGCCTAAATTTCAACATTTCTTACTGTGCTCAAAACAATACTACAAGCTTAGACATAATTACTTAAGATGGTGGCGATTTTACCCCAATTAAATTTCGCTATCCCTTGAATTTTATCCACTAAGTTTTAGTGATGAAAGGTTGAAAGTATCTTTGGAGACGGACAAGAGACATGTCCACTAACTCAGATCAAGGTTTTGCAAACGTCCTCAGATGTTCCAGGGTCCGCTGCCCATTTGGACCATGACAGGTTTTAAAAACGCAAAAGGGATTAGTTTGAGAAGCATAATGCTCTTAAAAGTGATCTTTTTGCTGTCTGTATCTAAATCCGCTGTTGGTTCTGATTCTCAAATTAGATGTTATCAACCCTTGCAGCCACTGGGGACGGGGATGGTGCAAGCAGTGACCCTGATTTTTTGACCTCTTCCTGGAGGGTCAGAGGTCACCAGGACTCTAGAGCCACTACTGAACACGTCATGACACATTGACTGCTTCTTTCGCCTTAGTCTGGCTCTTGTATTGTACTGAGAGCAGAACAACTCCTTCTCCATTGCTCCTCACATCTTTACCAAAGTACTTTAAATGTTCAATTTTTATACTGTTTTGTATGGTTTCCTTTTACAAGTACTCAACTAACCCTTTGCATTTGTATCCTATGCAGTACATAGAAGCTTTCAAACAATCTTTTTTTTTTTTTTTTGGATTAGCACAACAAGCTGAAGAAGGTTTAACCGTTATTTCACATCCAATCGGGTCTCTAACCTGCATGAGCTGGAACGTCGATACTTCACATGATACTACCAAAGGACAAGCTAACACAGACCTGAATATTCCAAGGACCCAGTCGTGATTATTCATTTTTTCTATTTTAGACTATGTGAAATATTTGTGGAATTTCAACACTGCTGTCTCATAGAGTAAAAAATATGGGTTTCTTTCTAATGTGTTTACAAGGAAACAAACATGGCAGTTGTTTACAGATAGCACTATCTGTACTGTAAAGTAGTGTGCTGTAAATCTGTACCAATGTAATCCAATCAGTGTACTGTAGATGTAAGACGTTGGAGTTGAAATAAATCAAGAGGAAAGTGACCAAGCAGTATGGAGAGCGGGTTCACGACTCGTTTGAAAAAAATAACACCTCATACTGGAAAAACACATTAAAAGACGTTATGGAAAAATTAGTGCAAACCTGAATAAAGAGAGATTGAAACAGGGATCGAGGAAATGTAATTATGAAGTCTGATATTCAGAAACCAATTATCCATATCAGTATTGCAATATCTGCTTAGGTAGCTGTACATAAATAAGTAAATAAGATAGGTGTGGCTTAAATTGGCAAGCATTTTAGTAAGAACATTTTGCAACAAAAAGAGAAAAAATACATATACACAAAATGTGACAAACAAATTATGCCCTTCCATTTTTTAAGCAGCCGTGGCAAATACTGCATGTTTCTTTAAAGAAAAGCAACAATACAACGCTGATTAAGCAGTGAGAATACAGGCAATATTAAGTTTACTTGAAGTGAAACATGCATCTGTGAAAATGAAACACAATGCAAATGTATAATGAGTCACCTGAGAAAGAAAAACTCAAGCCACCAGAGAAATCAAAATCATTATTAATTCCTTTATGCCATTCTCCACCCTTGGAGGGTCAAGCTATGTCTGTTGTTACACTCTACTTACAACACGGAAATAAACGCTGTGCGTGAACACAAAGGTGCTTTATTTTATTATTCTTTTTCGCTAATGGGTTGAATTAGCAGAGATAGTGCACAGCACTAAACCTGCCTGTATATGTTCCAGAGTTAGCCTAAGAATATAATTATCATTCCATCTTCTGGACAGATGGGTTTAATCCAAGAATGAAAATGAAGCGGTTGAATTATGATTCATCTCTAAACTCCAGTGTTTGTCCTGATCAAATTACCTATTCAAGGTAAGTTGAAAGTTTTTTTTTTTTTTTAATGTTACCGTTGCATGAACTACTCAGCCAGCATCCGTGGTGTCATTGCAGTGGGGTAGGTAAATAATACAAAATTAAAAACTCACAACCCAAAGCTATTAAAATCAATTGAAAGGCCATTAGATTCAATAGTTTTTAACCAAATTAACTGCTTTACCATATATATATATATATATATGCTGATATATATATATATATATATATATATTCTCCAGAAGGAGGGAGGGACTAGAAACCTCTGCTCCAAAAATCCAAAAGTTACTGAAAGCTGTTTTCAAAGAGCTCCTCCTGCAGCCTGGCCAGTGCCAGCAGGGGATCATTGTGCTGGACAGACACTCTAGAGCTGTATCCATGATCCGAACCACTGCTCAGACCCTTTCTACTGTACTCCAGAACCTCCTGCTCCTCCATCTCTGAGGCCTGGCCCGGGCAGAGCTCAGAAGGAGGGGGGCATTGGCTCCCCGTGCCTGATGACTGTGGGGGCGCTGAGGATGGGGCACTGCCGCAGGCAGAGCCGCTGAGGTCACCCCGAACGTAGAGCTGGCTCTCAGGAAGGAGGGAATCCTCTTCTTCGTGCTCCACGGGAATGTGACTAACATGATCCGCCTTCATGAAGATCCAATTCTGTTGTGCGGGGGACGTCTCCATGACAACAGGCTCGACTACGCAGAGTGACGGTGTGCTGCGTTGGTCCAGGCCTGCCATGTACTGAATTTTGCATCCTTGAGCCGCCGCTACTTCGACAAATGCTTCCGACACCTGGTGGCGCTGAGGGTTCACTTCGGGGTTCATAACCTGAACGCTGCAGTTGTTGGAACTGATATCCACAACTTGGGTACGGACAGGAGGCCCGTGCTGGATCAGAGGTATGCTTTCGTGGATGGGTGGGATCTGTAGCTGCTCCAGGAGCCGTCTGGATTCGCCCCGGACCTCCTCCTCACCACTCAAGCACTCCCTCTCAAACCAGTCCGGATTCTCAGACTGGAAAGACTGGAAGGTCTGGATGGCTTTCTTCAGGGCGCTACCGGAGGGGCACTTGAAATACTCCTCCCCGCCGATACCCTGAATGTGGTTGACTTGACCTGGCTCGTACTTCTCCATGTCCAGGATGCGGAAGTACAGCTCTTCAAAGTGCTTCATCAGTTTGTACTTCACGGCAATGTCAAACAACAATGGCACATCCTCCTCGCTGCTGATGTCGTTGAAGTAAGCCACCATGTATTTGCCCAGCTTGCCTACCTGGTGCATGTCTGGCAAGAAGAGGTTGAGGAAGGGTGTGAACATATCGTCCATTGGGGAGAGAAGATCCTCCCTCAGGGTCACCCTGCCATGGTCGCACATGGCCCTCCACTTCGCCTGGACGCCTCGCGAGCAAAGCACCAGGACTTTATCCGAGGGGTTGGTCAGCTGACGCTGCTGCCACTCCAGCCAGCGGAGGCGACCCACCACACCGACAGATGTGGTGTCCAGCAGGTCCACCAGCACCTTGGCGCCGCATTTGGCCTGCAGGAAGGCACACAGCTTCAGTACCACGTCCCTGTAGAGCCGGTGATCTTGGGAATAGATCACCAGAACTTTGGGGATTTGCTTCAGTTTCTGATATTGCTGCTGCTTTGGGTTCTCATCTCCACCTGGTGTTGGTACAACACCACGTTTGCCTGAAAGTAAAGAGAAGTTTCTTTATGAATAAAACATCCAATACTTCCATAGCTGATATTTGAAATCTGATCGTCCGATACTGAACCTGACTTCCTGCAGAAGATGCACATGGTTACAGCCAGGAGCAGAACCAGGAGGGCTGCTGAGGGGGCGACGAGTGTGTAAAGACTGTAGTCTGAAGTCTCTGTCTGCTCTGCAGCCAAGAGTTGATATAAACTTCATTTCTTACCATTTTACAAATGTGAAACTGTCAAGAATGGCACTGACAGCAATCTTAATAGTCCAACTTTTTAAGTAGTATAGTACATTTTACTTTAGTCATGCTACAAAGATACAAATGTGAAACTTAAAACATTTTTTGGAATTATCTCTTGCTTCTTTAGTTTACAATGCTTCATTGAGCCAAACTCTTGTGAATTGTCATCATAACGTCTTTAAATTTAGTATTAACTGCCGGAGCAACTCTCCATCATATCCTTACTTGGACAGATGCTCAACGTCCTCTGGTGACGGGTGCAGTCGTAGCCACATTTTGGGAATAGTGGATTGATCTGTTGAAAGAAAAAGAACAGAAAAAAATGAGTGAAACGGAGGTTTGTGCTCGGTGGGTGAATGAGCAAGCGAGCGGATGTGAAAGGTCTCACGTCCACGTTGAAATGGCAGCAGGACATCGGCCACTTATTCAGCTCGAATGTGGTGTTTAGGGTTGTCTGGTTCTCCTGGGAGCGGGGGGTTCCATGTGTACGGTTATCAATCGAAAATAGGGACACAGTGAGAAAGAATAATTATGAAATATATATGTACACTGCATGTATATGTACAAAAACACTTACATGATATGAAATTCATATATGTAATACCATTTAGCTAGATACACAAGATTGTTCACTACATTGCTTCAAAAAAATCATTGGCATATTTGCCAACATCAATCAATCTAAAAATATGGAAATGATTTACATAAATCATTATTTTTAAAATAATATTCACATAATATCTATATATATATCTATGTGTCAGTTTGAATGACATTCTAATACCTGAAAATAATTTTTAAATACTCTCAAGAAGGACAGGGCAGTTTATCATATATTGTCAAACTAGAGTGTTTACGTACTGTTTACATACAAAAATCTAAATACAAAAGGTCTATCAAAAAAATGTGTATATATATATATATATATATATATATGTGTATATATATATATCAGCATTTGAAAATGTCAAGAGTAAATTGGCAATTAGTAACTTTAAAAATGAATCAAAACGAAAGTAACCTTAAGATAAGGAAGAAATAAATCAATAACAATATCAAAAACAATAAACCAACAAAAAAAGAAACTACAAATTTGCAAAAATTTAAGAAAAAAAGAATAACGGATAGAAAACAAGTGAGCAGTTCGAAACAAATCGAAAGGAACACAATAGGACCAACAAGAAAAACATACTTGGAACATGTTAAACATGAAAACGATTGGCCTCTGTTTTTTTTTATTTATATATGACTCATCTTCACACCCTCTTCATTCTGTGTTCCAACATGTCTTCATTGACGAGCGGGTCTGCTGCTATATTTATACACTATAAAAAAAGGGGCTTCTGAATAAATCAAGGGCCCCCCCCCCACGATCCAGCCCTGTACATTCATGGGCCATAACACAACTGAATCTTGCAGTGTTGCAGGATGTGATGGTCTTCTGAAATATCCCCTGCCTGAGTATGAGTGAAAGTAGGTTGCAGATGTAATGAGCGCCTTTATTTCAACACATGAAAAATGCTACTTCCTGTTTTTTTTTTCTTTTTTTTTTTTTTTAAAAAAGGGAAATCTGGGGCTGAAATCTAGGCTGTAGCCGCAGACTGTCGTGAAAGACAAACTCCTTTACCTTTTAAGTCTGCAGTGAAGCGCAGCCTCACCTTGTTTGTGCGTGCCATATATTGCACTGAATTGCAGGTCACGGTAACGATGTAGTCATTACACAGCATGTCGGTTCTGAAGCCAACGGTCAGCCTCCCCCTGACGCCAATAACTGCTGAGAGCGTGATATTAGGCTGCCATAAACTTCCTGCAAAGGCACCACAAAACAATTCTATTTTAATCATCACTAATGTAGGCCTAGTTGTAGTATTTACTACATTCATATTTTCATCCACTTCCAAAGTAACTAGAGGTCAGAAGAGTTTTGGATGTGAAACAATTTTACCCAGGATTCCCGATGTTGTCAGTCACTCACCCCTCTCTATACAAAAATGTGTCACCTGCATGTCTTCGTTCTGACAATCTGAGGAAAAAGCCCAGATGATTAAAAGGAAAGTCTTGTAGAGAGAAAGAGAGATTACAGATGCACAAAGTTTCCCTAGTTTTGTCCATTTGTCCATTCAAACACAGTTGCAGCTCAAAATATTTTGAAATCCTGTGAAGGACCATGCAGAGCCCATATTTTCACAGGAGATGACATACTGTTTTTTTTTATACATGACGAAAACATTAGCTTTACTACTATATGACTTCAAATGCAGCCTCGGGGGGGCAGGGGCCATTGTCTCCCTGAGACGGTCCCAAGCCCAGATAAACGCCGAGGGTTGCGTCAGGAAGGGCATTCGGCATAAAACTTTTGCCAAAACCAGACATGTGAATCAAATCTAATCACCAGATTACACCGGATTATCTATTTGCATTACCATATCTGGTGGAGAAAAAGAGAAAAGCCTTCATAATTTGTACACTTTTCATCAATAGCTAACAAAGCTCATCCCCCCCTTGAACTGGCAGCTCACCCACACACACTACAAGAACCTACAACTAATTTAAACAAAATCAAAACTGAGGCAGAATTTTTGTCAAGATGACAATCAAACCAGATCATACCGGATTGGTAAAGGCCCGGGTTAACAATGACGACCATTGGTACCGATTAACCACAGGGAACCAATAGATCAAGATGTTGAAGGATTTCAGGTACTTGGGGTCAACAGTTCATAGCAACAGAGAGTGTGGAAAAGAGGTGAAGAGACGGGTTCAAGCAGGTTGGAATGGGTGGAGAAAGGTGTCAGGGGTACTATGTGGTAGAGGACTATCAGCCAGAATGAAAGGAAAGGTGTACAAGACAGTGGTGAGACAACAATGCTGTATGGCCCAGAAACAGTCACAATGACGAAAAGACAGCTTAAGGTAGCAGGGATGAAGATGCTAAGGTTCTCTTTGGGAGTGACCGGGATGGATAGGATCAGGAACAAGTCTATCAGAGGAACAGCACATGTTAGATGTTTTGGAGAGAAGGTCAGAGAAGACAGACTGAGATGGTTCTGTCACATACAGTGGAGGGATAGTGAAAATATTGATAGACGGATGCTGGAATTGGAGGTGCCAGGCAGGAGGTCTCGAGGAAGACCAAAAAGAAGATTTATGGACATAGTGAGAGAGGATATGAAGGTAACTGGTGTGAGAGAGGAGGATACAGAGAATAGGGTTAGATGGAAAAGGCTGATTTGCTGTCGCGAACCCTGAAGGGAAAGGCCGAAAGGAGAAGAAGAAGAAGAAGACCATATAACTTCACCATACGATGCTGGGGGGGGCTGTCTAAACAATTAATAAAAAGATACTAAAGAATAATAATTCATAATGGTTGAAAGAAATATAAGAATTCCTGCCGTTTAAATCACTTATCGAAACAGATACTTTTTTTTAAATACCTTGCATGTGACACAGCCCCTGCGTAAATTATCCAGCAAATCAAAACTGGTAAAACAAGAGCTTTATTTTTTTAAGGAGGTTAATCACTTACTTGACTGACTTGTATGTAAACTATTAAAATAATATTTAACAAGGAAAAAAAAGAAAATATATATATGAGGAAACTTCTATCTAATAAGCTAGGGACATGGAAAAGTTTGTTCCCTTTGTTCTCGTCCAAAGACAAATAAAAACTAGGCTGTTTTTTTGTCTCACCGGGGACGGTGAGGTCAGCGCTGATGTCATAGAAGCTGTGTCCCACTTCTGGCTTTGGGATGTTGAAGACGGAGACCCGGTATGTCTGGCCCGGATCCAGCACCAGCATGTTAGCCAAGAAGGACCACTGAAAACACAGAATGGCACAGCATCACTGATCAACATGGCTGACAGCTAATGATTGACAAAGTGCAATTAGCTAACTTTAATATTACAAGCTTTAGTCAAGGAAGTTTATTATATCTGGGCAACAATGTGTTTGCTCACCAGGATGATCCCCTTTATCATTTCTTGTCCATTTGATAATTTATGACCATAGAGGCCAAACAGAAACATTAGATGTAAACTTGGTTCTTTGGGGTCCAAACTAGAAACAAGATACTTACATTGTATTTAGGAAAAATCAAGACCTGAGTGAGGACCTGCACATCTTCCTAAAGCTGAGAATCAGCATCATATCTAGAAACCCACTTCAAAGAAGATCTGATAATGGCTGACAGTTTAGTTCAAGCTGGGCCTGTGACGCACAATGAGTGGTGTGAACAGCCGGAGGGCAGGCCGCGGCTGATTGGAGGAGAGGCACATGGCAGCAAGTGAAAACAGGATTGAATAACTGACAGCAGGAGAAAATAAACAGACAAGAAAAACAAAGGCTCTGATTATATAACCCTTCTGACAAGCCCTCATTATCATTCCTAACCTCTATTCAGCTTCCTGAACCCAAACCCTAGGGGTTGGGGGATGAGGTTGAACATCAAGGTGCCAATCTTACCAAGAATGCTTCAGACCACCAGCTGGTTAAGAGCTTGAAACAGCCTTAAGGTACATCAGACAAGTGGTTGTCATGATGACTGAATCCTGCATAACTTCAGTCAGTGAGGTTAAGAGCAAAGTGGGTCAGAAGGAACAGGAAGCAGAATAAAACTGATTGTGATAATGCGGCTGAAAAATGACTGTGCTTGATGGTTTGACTTAAAGCCAACTGTCTTGTCTTGTTAGACGAGACAGTCAGCGAGGAGGAAATGGATGTCTCGAATAACTCTGACTTGCACGTGAAACTCTATAATAAAATGGGAAAAAAAACTAAAAGAGATGATAAAAAAACTAAACACACTGGGTAAAGTCCATGATCTTGACCCACCTTCTCCCCCTCAGGATTTCTCATTGCGAGATTCCCTTTGAAGGAGTACCGGACACACTGATTCCTGTTCGTGGAGACAACCAGCAAGTGCAGCTCAGAGGCCTTCAGGTAGCGGATGCTTCCTGTGGAGAGCCGAGTTCAAGGGTCACTTCCTGTTACTACTTACACACTCAATAGCCGCATTTCACATTTGTAGTTTTAACTGTCATTTAAGTAATTAGGCACTGATGGATTGACCATGGAAGTGAATTAACCTGTATTTCAAGACTGCACAAATTGGTTTATCCAGGATACTAAAACTTTCTGAAATGAAATGGAAACACAATGTCTAATACTTGCCACTTGGTTTGTTTGCTTGCATCTGCACAGTATGTTAACAACAGCCCCGTAGGGGCCTTCGGGCCACAAAGCACTTTATGCAGTTCCTAGAACCGTTTCAGGAACTTGGCATAATTTTCTTGCATTAGGACAGCTTATGAACAAGGGACCTCAGTTCCTGGAAGCATTTTCTCTCCTACTCCAAGGTTGGGTTTCTTATGGTTACCCAGGAATTCTTATTACATAGGTGCTTGATGCTTGGTAGAACTCATAAACCACGGCAATTACCCGATACTTCTTCGGAAGTGCCATTTTTAAAAACTACTGTGGTAACTGGTCAGCTATGGTTTTGCAACAAACTAATCAGCACAGACCGCATTGTGGCGCAGTGGTTAGCACTTCAGCTTCACAATACAGAGGACCTCAGCCTCATAGCACAGAGAGCCCTGGATCAGTTCCGACAAGGGGGACCTTTCTGTGTGCAGTTTGCATGTTCGCAGCGTGCTCGTCCCACAGATTTTGCCCCGAGTGAATGGTTGTTTTTCTAAAAAAACAGTTGTTGCAATTGACTGGCGACCAGTCCAGGGTGTATCATGCCTCTTGCCCAATGACAGCTCGGATAGGCTCCAGCACCCCTGAGTGCAGGATAAGTGGAAGAAGATGAATAAACAGGGACAAAGAGGTAAATTTTCTTCTGGCCTGCTAAAGAGTGATTTTGCCAAAATGTCACCGTTAGCTAACGGAGGGGGGTTTCACACTGTGGAGCAGTGCTTACATAATTAAACCCCTTTCATAGTTCCACCATGCACAGCATGAAAGCTGAGACAACTTTACTCTCCATGTTATCGTCTTAGTGGTGGTTTGTTTTTCAGTTTTCGAGCTTAAGGTGCACGTCAATGACGCTTGCGTCATACCAGTCCCTACTATGGTCCCTTACTGCCTCAGCCAATGCAAAACAAAAAAAGATACCCCTGGAGTGGGGTAGGGGGGATTATTGGAACGAAATCTGATCTGGATAATTCGTAGAACTGTAGTCTTAGAACTTGTCTGTTCAAAAGTGGCTCTTGCCTGTTATTCAGTTTCTCCTGAAAGAATATGAGAATATGACTCGGCTATTGAAACATGCAACCACGTTGAAAGATACAGCCTATTTTAGCCTGCTAACTTGTTAGCAAGATCTTTCTGAAATCTACTTGAAAAAATAATAGATTGAAGGAGTAGAAGGGATGGACTTTTGGTTACTTGGCTATGCAAGTACTTGCAGTTAGCAGTTTCGAGGCTAGCAGTTAGCATTTCAGTGCCCAAGCCTGAGGGTGTAATCATGATTAAATACAACTTCATTAGTTCAAGTCAAAGTTGGAGATGCCGCCTCTTTGCTTCCCAGGTTTGTTACCCGACAGATCCCCGAAGTCACTGACTCACCGTCATCCTTGATCTTCCAGGTGGCAAGTAGAACAGGGTGCAGGTTATTTGCTTCATCAGATCTGATAGTGATAGATAAGTGCAGGTCCTCAGGAGCACTGGGGGTGTAGTCGTTCGTTTTCAGCCAATCCGAGTCCATGCAGTTGGCTTGAAACATGCGAGAACACATAGCACATGCCCCATTAAGACTTTTAAAAGAGCACATTCATTCAATCAGTCATGTATTTTGTGCATGTTAAATCTCTTCGACATTATGACCTTTGATGCGCCGCTAACACTCCCTGAGGTAGTTTCTAGTGTGCGGTGATGCTCTGCACATTCAGACAAAACCTCTTTCCTATGTGAATTTTTACAGAACCACCATTGAAGTTGACTTCAAAATGCTCAACTGCTTCCCGTGTGGCAATGGGATGGGAAAGATCCCAGTTATGCAGGCCTCGAGTCAAAATGATGTTGTTGGTCTTAAAAACATCGCATCCAATGATTGTTTTGTGGATGATGGAGAAGAAGAATCCACGATTGTGTTGTCTTAATGCACCACCATAATGTCACATTGAGCATGGTGAAGTAAAAATTAATGAATAAGCAAAACAAAAACAACATATAAGACTTCATTAAGTAATAACAAATGATTGTAATGTTGCATATTTGTTTCGCTATAAAACATTACATCCTTAAAATCATGAAATCTGAGGGTGTCTAATCTTCAGAGGCATAAACTGGAGTGATTTAAGGCACCATTGCTAATTGGTTGTGCAGACGTGGCACATAGCAACAGCGGAGAGAGAAGGAGCGATACTCACTGAAGGATACTGAGCAACTCAGTCCCTGCAAGACAAGAGAGAGATTCATCAATTCAGAATTTATCAAGCTAGAAAAGTGCAAAGCCAAAAGGTTTTATTCATCCATTCATTCATTAACTATGTGTCCTATCCTGTGGTCAGAGTTGTAGAGGGAGGGCTGGAAACATCCCAGGTGTCATTGGGCGAGACGTGGGGTTCACAATGGACCGGTCACCAGTCGATCACAGGGCCATATATAGAAACATACAACCAACCACCCTCTCATTCATACGTGTGAGCAATTTAGAGTCTTCAATCGACTTGCAGCTTATTTTTGGACTGAGAAAGAAAAACAGAGAATCCTGTGGAAACCAACGCAGACACCGGGAGAATGTGCAAACTCTACGCAAAAAGGCCCCTGTCAGAATCGAATCAGAGACCTTCTTGAAGTGAGGCGGAAGAGTGAACCACAGCTCCACTGTATCAGGCTAAAACAATATCAATGTAACAACAACAGTAATAATAATAGGGATAGGAATAAAACTGCTTTCATTATCCATAACTTTTTAATTTGAAATAGAATCAGAAGAATCAGAAATAGCTACTGCAGATTACATCATACAGTAGAAAAACAATCCTGTTCAAGGATGATATGTTCATTTTCTGAAATGAACAATTACAGCTAATTCAGGTAAAATAGATTCCTCTTGTTTTTAACCTTTAATCCAAATCAGTTCCCTTTTTGGGAAGTTGTGTTCAGCTCAGGGGAGACATCAATGGCAACTGATAGCCAAAGTGAAATGTTTGAATGAGTGGTATCGCAGGTTGTTCTTCCCTCCTGTTGTTAAGACTGTACAGTACAACCAGCACGGTTCTCAGCAAACAACAATGCCTCGCTTTCCATTTGCAATCAACAATTGTCATCTAACGTATGTGCGATACCTCATATACAAATCACAGTTTACACTGTAAATATGAAGTCCACATTGGATATATATACTCCAGTTGATACTCTCAATACTAAGTTGTATATTCAATTTTTGGACAGAAACATCCCCCCGAATTCGGCCGAGAAGATTTTGAACACCCCAGATAAAACCTTTCCACATGATATGGTCGGATCTCTTTTCCTCACAGAAAGCCTACAAAAATCCGGGCTTTGACAGATCCAGTCTTGATGTATTTCATTGTGGCAATGATTTCAGTCATTACGTCGTTCAACTCGGGATTCAGCTGTTCAAATGCCTGTGCTATTTGATGTATCATACCGTGCGTCTGCTTCACATTGAGAGAGAAGTGCCAAATGTATGCTTATAGTCTTCCTCATTTCCCAGAAATATCCTGAGCTCCATCTTTCCAGACCCTCCTCTTTTAAATAAGCAACTGTTATTTTGAACAGTTTGTCATCAGTGGCTCTCTCATTTACACGTTTGCAGAAAATCAAATACCTCTTAAAACCAATGCCATCAACAAATCTGACAAATGTCATCAATGAACTGTCAGTCACTTGGTTCACCTGCTTCGCGAAACTCTTGACTCTTATTTTGCCATCAAGTTGCTCCTCTACATCTTTTGACATGTCACAACCCTGATTCGGTTATTTGACAAGGGAATAGACCATTACTTCATCAGTCGTGGTATGTCAATACCAGAGGGAAGTGCAAGTATTAATTCCTAACCTTTTTACACTGCGCAACTCTGTAGGCTTCTTTATGTGAGGTGAGTTGAGCATTTGCAGGTACATATGCAGCTTTAGTGAAGTGAAACAGACGTGTATAACAACCGCGCTATTTTTCTCTCAAGAAGTCAACTAACTTTTCTCTGTGTCCATATGTGTAGTCTCTAAGTGGCATCTCAACTTGTTCAGCTTCATGCTGTCAGCTATTGCTGGTAGTATTTTCTTGTCTTTGTTTGACCAGTTCTTATTTTCAATGGAAATTCATCTGCTGTCCGTTTAGCTGGTTGTTCAGTCACAAAACTTCTCTGTGCTTCGGTAACCTGCACTGCAGCATGCGTCAGATGTTTACATTTAGCCTTGCTCAGTTGGGTAGCCAAATCTGCATTTTTCCTGCAGTTTCCATATTTTGTATTAAGTGCTATTAAGTGCATATTAAGTGCTGCCGGAGGCTGATTTTGTTCCATCACACAAAAGCAATCCATAATTTTGTCATACAAACGTATGTCCATTAGGTTTGGGGTCAATTTATGTTAAAACTGGCTAAAAGGACAAAAACAAACAAACTATAGTGCTCATAGTTTTTAATGCCATCATGTTGCTAACTGTCCTTCAGTTTTAAGGAGATTGTTAGAATCACAGTGCAGAGAGTAAAAACTAAGTCTGATCTTCAGGACCATTTCTGGTGATACAAATAGTTTTGTTACTGTGATTAACAGCGACAACATGTCTCACAAATATGAGGACACCAGATCCTCTCCCCAAATGCACTATGATGATGATATCATCAGGTCACACCATAGAAAAAAGTGTTAATAATTAGTAGACTTTCTATCAATAGCATACAGAGCCTATCCCTCCTTGATCTGGCAGCTCACTCACACACACACAACAAGAACCTTCAACTAAATTAAACAAAATCAAAACTGAGGCAGAGTTTTAGTCAATATGACAATCAAACAAGATCATTCCGGATTGGTTAGGGCCCGGGTTAACAACGACCGCCATTGGTTCCCTACAGAGAACCAATGGAAAGTGGGAAACTGTAGGTCCAAGGAGAGGAGGAAGGCGTGTTTGGAAGCAGAGGGAGAAGAGGAAATGCAAGAGTCTGGGACTGAGTGTAGGGATTTTGAATGTTGGGACTAAGACAGGAAAAGGTACATAGTTGGTCGCCATGAGGCAGAGAAGGAAAGTGGATATATACTGTGTGTCCACCAGACCAGGTGGAAAGGTAGTAAGGCTAGAAGGTTAGGAGCAGGCTTTGAGTTGTACCATCATGGTACTGACGAGAAGAGAAATGGAGTAGGAATTATCTTGAAGGAGGAGTTTGTTAGGAACGTTCTGGAGGTGAAAAGAATGTCAGGTAGACTTATAAGTCTGAAACTGGAAATTGAATGTGATGCTCAATGTTGTTAGTGGCTATGCTCCGCAGGTGAGATGTGAGTTTTAGGAGAAGGAGAAGTTCTGGAATGAGCTAGATAAAGTGATGCAGAGATGAGAGAGTGGCAATTGGTGCAGACTTCAATGGGCATGTTGGTGCAGGCAATACAGGGGATGAAGAAGTGATGGGTAGATCTAGTATAAAGGATAGCAAAGGAGAGGGACCGATGATGGCAAAACAAAGGGCTTGCGATGACCTAGATGCTCGGTTGGACAGAGAGAATGATCTATACAGGTTGGCAAAACAGGGAGATAATGATAGAAAGGATGTGCAACAGATGCAAGAAGCGTGATGGGACGATGGAAAGAAGGTGGAAAATGAAAGACAGGCAAGGGTAGAAGAGGTGACTATTGTGGGCCAAAAAGTCACACAGATTAGTAAAAGTGAAGTGAGGAAGGCATTGAAGAGGATTAAGGGTGTAAAGGCAGTTGGTCCTGATGATATACTTGTGGAGGTGAGGAAGTGTCTAGGAGAGGCAGCGGTAGAGTTTCTGACTAGATTGTTCAACAGGATTTTAGAGAGTGAGAAGATGCCTGAAGAATGAGGGGAAAAAAAATGAAAGTATACATTTATCTTCAGTGGCATAAATTTATGCTGGTATATTTATTTATTAAATACGTCCTCACTTGTTTATACCTGCTTATAACTAGTATATACTTTACATACTTTTACTGCTAATTCTATTTTGAGTTATATGTTAGTTTTTGTTATATTTCTGCGCCCTGTGCAGGAGCCGCCGCAACAAAAGCAACGACCCCCTCAGGGCTCAACACAGTGTTCTGATTCAACAATAAATCTAAATTGATCAAATTAATAAATAAACAAACAAATAATCGGGCAGAAATCACAACGGACCGGATCTTCAGTGAGAACCGGTGAAGCCGAACCGGACTCACCTGCTGGGTACAGTTGACAGGCGGGTTACTTAAAACCCACACGGCGGACGACAGGCACGCAGACATTAGCGTCAAAACGACCGTTCGGAGTATCATTTTTATATCTCAAAAAAAAGTTTAATTCCCTAATAAGTATTCGAGCTAATTTTGAGTGGCTGAAAGCGGAAGCGCCATTGAGAACCTCTAAGAACCGAACACTTCCTGCTCCGACAAGGACTCTACCTGTTTACCGTCAATCAGTTTATGCTGCCTTCAGGTCTCATGGGAATGTCGAAAACTTTTTGTCCTGGCAACTAGATTTGAATTTCTTCACTTGAAGACGTTTCACCCCTCATCTGAGAGGTTTATGCATCAGAACTTCATGTCCAGTTTCCAAGACAAGAAGATTTCGACAATAATTCAGCATGACCTGGATGTCTGAGAATCTCCACAGACAAATCTCATGGGAATATACATGCCCAGATATGTGAATTACACTTCGACCGCTGATTAGAAAAAAATACAACTCTTAATATTATTATTTGTTTTCATCAAAACGTGGAGGAATTCTCTGTTCAAATAAGATACAAACAATTATCATCGTCTTTTTTATTTCCCAAACAATTTAAATGGCGACTCGAGTGTGTCAAAATTAAATTTTCTAATTAGTGATGTCCTCAGAAAATTCAAATTGATGGCGTGCATATGAATTGTTGACGTAAAATGCATAATTTTCTACTTCATAAAATCATAAAAGTAGAGAAAAGTTATACTCCGACATGGGTCACATTAAGTTGCAAGTCACTATAAAACCTTCTTAAAGAATATACACTCACATCCCAGTAGTGTGTGAGATGAAAATAATTGTCAATTTTACAAATGTACATTGAATGTAACATAAACTTTTACTTTCGGACTTAATGTGAGTGATCCAGGATATCCGTGTCTGAGTGTTTTCTTCATGACAAATAAAATGAAAACAGTCAGAACAAAGAAAGATATTCTCTTCTCGCGGCGGGGCGAGAGACCGGAAGTACGTATCCAACCTGAAGCTGCACTGACACATTGACACCAGCAGTCGTCGCACGAACACTGAGCTGCAGCAGTGGTACATTTCTGCTGTGTTGGAGACCACTGGCATGACGACCCCCCCCCCCCCCCCTATGAAATAGTTGAAACATAAATATGTAGTAAACATGCAAATAAAAAAATTAATAAACCACAAGATCTGAGGAAAAATAAGAATAAGAAATAAAACTGCAATAAAAATGCTTGTCCTACTGCTGATGTAATTTTTTCGATTTCTTTTTTTTTTTATGAATCAATTTTTTTGAATAATTATTTCCCTTCATCAATACAATATAAACAATAATAGGAGAACAAGACGAAAATTGATGCACAATCAAATATCCTTTTACCCATGTGTCCACCTACAACCCTGGAATAGTTGGTTATTTTTGCAGTCACGGAAAAACACATGGAAATATGTGTCAAATATAAATATGCACTAACACACATAACGCAAGCAAAAAAAAGCTACATTGCAGCAGTGTTACAAGTCTGCTGTGTTGGAGACCACTGACATGGCGACCCCTCCCCCCCAAAGACATAGTTGAAACATAAATATGCAGTACACATGCAAATAAACAATTAAATAAACCAAAAGAATAGAGGAACAATAAAAATAAGAAATAAAACTGCAATAAAAATGCTTGTCCTATTGCTAATATAATTTTTTCCAATTTCTTTTTTTAAATAAATAATTTTTTTTGAATAATTATTTTCCTTCATCAATACAACATAAACAATAATGGGAGAACAAGACAAAAATTAATGCACAATCGAATTTCCTTTTGCCCACATGCAAACGTAGAACCGTGGAATAGTTTGTTATTTATCCAGTCACTGAAATACACATGGAAATATGTGTCAAATGTAAATATGCACTAACACACATAACACAAGCAAAAAAAAAGCTAAGTGTCCTTTCCTCACTGTGTTCTGATTGAAAACATGAAAATATGCAATTAATACTTGAAGTCATCAAAATCAGCTAAGGATGAATATAAAATCATCTGAGGACAAAAAAATATCTGAAAGAAGCCTTTATTTTGAAAATTACTTAAACGTCATTAAAGATATATAAATATTTTCAAGAGGATGGGCAGCACAATGGTGCAGTGGTTAGCACTTCAGCCTCCCAGCAAGGATGAAGGACTCTGGTTCGCTTCTGACAGGGGGACCATTCTGAGCAGAATTTGCATATGTCTGCGTGATTCTTCGGTTTCCTCTGGAAACATACAAGTGGTTAATTAGAAAAAAATGGTTAAATTGCCCCGAATGAGTGAGTGAGTGGTCATCTGTATATTTGGCCCTGTGATTGACTGGCCCCCGGTTTAGGGTACCCTGCCTCTCGACCGAAGACCGATGGGATAAGCTCTAGCATCCCCTGCGACCCTGAGTGCAGGATAAGTGGCAGGCGATGGGTGGATTGATGGATATTCAAGAGATAGCTTGAATATGTCACTGATATATCAAGAAGAACTTATTTAAAATAAGCAAGTATCAATTTTCATTTTCATTGAGTCTCTGCTTTTTGCAGATAATGTGGTTCTGTTGGCTTCATCAGGTCATAATCCCCAGCTCTCAATGGAGTGGTTCACAGCAGAGTATGAAGTGGCCAGGATGAGGATCAGCGCCTCCAAATCCGAGACCATGGTGCTAAACCAGAAATGGATGGAGTGGCCACTCCAGGTTGGGAAAGACATCCTGCCTCAAGTGGAGGAGTTCAAGTATCTCAGGGTCTTCTTCACCAGTGGGGGAAGGATGGAGCGGGAGATTGAAAGGCGGATCGGTGCAGCGTCTGCACTGATGCAGACTCTCTACCGATCTTTCGCGATGAAGCAGGAGCTGAGCCAGAAAGCAAACCTCTCATTTTACTGGTTGATCTACGTTCCCACCCTCCCCTATGGGCGCAAGCTGTGGGTAGTGACCAAAAGAACGAGATTGCGGATACAAGCGTTCGAAATGAATTTTCTCCGCAGGGTGGCCGGACTCTCCCTTAGAGCTAGGATGAGAAGTTTCGCCACCTGGGAGAAGCTTGGAGTAGAGTCACTGCTCTTCCGCATAGAGAGGAGTCAGTTGAAGGGGCTTGGGAGGCTGGTCAGGATGCCTCTGGGCATGATCATGTGGAAGGAGAGCACGGACACGCTGGAGAGAATATATCTCTAGGCTGGCCTGTGAACACCTTGGGGTCCCCTCCAAGGAGCTGGACCATGTGGCGGGGTAGAGGGAGGCCTGGGCCTCGCTGCTTCGGCTGCTGCTCCTGCGACCTGACTGCGGATAAATAGTGGAAGATGGACGGATGAATGGGCGTGAACCTTGCCTGCATTTGCTGGAACTACAGTTTCCCTGTGTGCATGAGGGGGCACTTGAAAAAATTTAAATTGATGACCTCAAAAAGAAAAAAGTGATATAAGCTTCTTTCTCACCTACCTGATATTATGACTGCACCCATGGTTCCCTGGCCCCTTTAGCATCAGGTCCCCTAGTCTCACGTGCGCACAAGTCACAAAACTATGTAAATACACATGTTCCACTACACTACCACAACTACACTACACTATCCTTGCTGAAATATTCTGTCAGACATTTCATCCAACCATCACTAAATGAAAGACTTGACAGTGGAAGCACCCCCCAGCCTGCTGAGGCAGCGCTGAGCAGGCCTGGGGTCGACGAATGTCTGATATTGAACTGGGTATAGTGTGACTGGTGAGATGAGGGCTGAGTGCAGGTGTGTGTGGAGGGGGGAAGGATTAAATGAAGCTTCTTTTCAGAAGAAATCAGAAGTGTGACAACGTGTTAGGATAGTGCAGACATGGGAGCTGAGCTAAGCCGCCTGACTGGAAACTCGGGATGGCACGCCACCACCATGCTTTTGTGTTCAGACGAGATCAAAAAAATTGAAAGGTTTATAGTTATGTGTGAGCATGTGTACCCTTGGTAGTGTCATTTAGATTAATACACTCAAAGCCATTTCACACATGAATTGACTAATAAATGACTAATAATGGCCTGTAGAGGGACTATTTGACTAATAAAAACCCTGTGCATTCAAATCTGTGGTGACTGATAATGCCCCACGCCTTTTGACTATATAACACTGTGTTCTTGTTAAAAAAAATGTGTGACGTGCATGTATATATTAAGATATGTATATGTGTGGATATATATGTATGCTTGTGGATTTATATGTATATATGTGTGCTTATGTATATCTCTGATATGTATGAGTAGATATGTCTATATGCATGTAGGTGTAGTATGTAAGTGCATGTCTATATATATGTATATATATAGACACACATATGTGTATGTAAAAGAAGGATAGTGTATACGTTAAAAAAATGGCGCAATATTCATCTGATCATGTCCAACAGATACACAAAAAATGTAAGGTGTACATAAAATGCAAACATTTTCTATCTTGTGGGAACATTCATCTGTTGGGATCCAGGGTAATGTGTCCGTGTGCAGCTCCTTTCACCTCAGTCTTTCACCAGTGAGACCGACTGAGCAAGAGAAGGATTTCCGCTGTGGTGCAAGACACACCTGTGGATCATGAGGCCTCATCAGGCTTAGCTTAAGAGGAGCCTGCTGCAGCCCTTCAGGTCCAGATGGTTGTATAGAGTGGGTATTGCCACATGGGCCCCTCTCCCAGGGACCTGTCATCCCTTCCTGGCGGATCTTCATCTCCAGAGTAAGATCCATTATCTTTGTTTAATTCCAGAGTCCAGAATTTGCTAACACTGGCCAGGCTTCTTCCCTCGTTGGTGTATGCTCGCCGCCTGTCCCTGACCGGGCTTCTTCCCAGCTCCAGAAGCAGACGCCTGTCCTTGCCCCGTTCTCGTTCCTGAGACTCCCATGACGCGACCAAAGAATCCACCCGCACCCTGCACAGCCCCCAGTATGTATACTGTGTGTGTCTCTAAATGTGGCCCTGTGATCAACTGGTGGCCGGCCACTGGTGGAACTGTGCCTCTTGCCCGATGACAGCTGGTATAGACTCCAGCTCCATTGCAACCTTGGGTGCAGGATAAGTGATATTGACAAGTGACTGAACTGAAAAAGACTTGCAGATGAGAAGTGAAATGTCTTTAAGAGAAGAAATCAAGTCCAAATGCCATGACAAAACTTGAAATGGATATATATATATTGCTGGACCATGGCTTTTAATAGGGCAGCCCTGTTTCCATTCTAGTCCAAAAACTTGTAATTTGGGATACACTGGAAAATTTGCCAGATGTGCGTGTGAGACAGTAAATGGTGATCTGTCTATATGGCCCGGCTTATGACTAGTGTCTCATCCATGGTGTACCCTGCCTTTCACCTGATGGCAGCTGGGATAGGCTCCATCATCCCCCACGACCCTGAGAAGAATAAGTGGCAGGCGATGGATGGATGGAAGAAAAATTGCCCTGATTTGCGAATGGCTGTTTGACTCAATATATGGCCCTGCGATGGACTCTCAACTAGTCCAGGTTGTACCCCGCCTCTTGTCCAATGACAGCTGGGGTAGGCCCCAGCATCCCCCGCAACCCTGACTGCTTGGTAAGTGGTATATAATGGATGGATGGATGGACTTTTGTGTAATCTGCCTGTCCTCCGACATCCTAAACTTCAGTGCTGCTTGACTAGACAGGCGCACAGTCTGACTCACACACCTTTTAGTGCCATTTACCTACTTTTTATTTCTTAAATGTATGTCCCTTGTATAATTGAACACATAATTTCAAGGTGACAGGGTTATGTTGGCTCAACATGGTTTTGATGTATCATGTCTGAAGCTACATTAGGCACTATTTCATATTCATGGGCTTATTAATCAGTGCAAGATATCTAGGACATCTGAAGAGTTTCTAGACCTTTCCACCATCAGTCTGCCTGCCATCCATCATAGTTGACCCATATCTGCAGCTCTTGGCCTGGATCTGTCCTCCCCTCCACAACTGAATGCATCTTTTGCAAGCAGCTAATTGAGACGAATGGGCTGCAGTCAGTTTCCACCCCACGCTAAATGCTGAAATTACATTACATTGAGTTAAAAACTTCAACAATCTCACAGTGGTGCACGCTGACCTAGTCTTATTTTTGGGAGTGGATATCCAGAAATTCAAACACATCTTTATCTATTGTTTGAAATTGTCAATACTCCATTCCAATCAAGTTTATCATAAATTGGTCTGAAAGACGCCAACCTTAGGATTTTGAAGAAATAGCTAATCGCTGTGGTTCCAATTGTCTGACTTATCAAGGAAGGCCCAAAAAGGGTACACAAGGGGTATTCAACCTGGTATGAATTTGTATGACAAAGCTTAAACGTTCTAGAGTATTTTCCCGTTTTTGGGAATACCAGCCATCAAATCTGTATGACCTCAGAGTATGTTGACTTACTTGGTTTGAGGTCAGTTAATGAACCACTCCCATGCTTTTGCATGGCTGGTGTTAGGGTTTCTATCTGGAAGAGGGTGACCTTCCAGGTAAGGATCAAAATTGATGTAGATCAGGGATCTCCAACCGTTCTTCCTCTAAGAGCTACTAGTCATGTCTTGCAACATTTATTCTGCTACCCTCTTTTAACCAGAACAAACTCAAGTTGTGTCGCCCTTTTACATTTAAATAACACAAACATAACTGTTGTAGTAGTTGTAATATTTGTACACCTGTTCATGCCGGTGGACAGACTTGTCACACTGAACTGAAAACCTTTTGTATCTGCTCATGTCCATTTCTAGCTGTTCCTCGGCACATTTTTGGTGCCAAATTGTACCTTGGCAATAGTAGACGGATATTTCTGTCTGACTTTCATTGTCCCTGAATAAACTTTCTGCTCCAACAGAGTTTGCCTCCTATATGATCCAACCATCATTGAGCAGCTTTTGGTGCTTCATTAAAACGGGTGCCTTTTCAAACAAAGACTGTTGCTGCATTGACCTCCTTTGTTGGGTGAACAGAGACCGTTGTCCTTGGGGCGTTTTTAGCTCCTTTATCTTATTTCTTAGATGTGCGTGAGTGAGAAGAACGTTGATGGAACGGTAAAGCTACAGTGGGGGGGTCAAGAAGTTTGGAGGATTTCAGGTACTTGGTCAATAGGCCAGAGCAACAGAGTGTGGCAAAGAGACAGGTTCAAGCATGTTGGAATGGATGAAGAAAAGTGTCAGGGATACTATGTGATAGGAGACTATCAGCCAGAATGAGAGAAAGGTGTATAAGACAATGGTGACACCAGTGATGCTGCATGGCCTAGAAAACGTTACAATGATGAAAAGACAGGAGGCAGAGCTAGAAGTCGCAGAGATGAAGATGCTAAGGTTCTCTTTGGGAGTGACCAGGATGGATAGGATCAGGAATGAGTCTATCAGAGGAGCAGCACATATTAGATGTTTTGCAGAGGTCAGAGAAGCCAAACTGACAAGGTTTGGTCATGCACAGAGGAGGGATAGTGAATCTATTGGTACACGGATGCTGGAATTGGAGCTGGTAGGTAGGTCTCAAGGAAGACCAAAGAGAAGATTTATGGACTTGAGGAGAAGTTATGAAGGTAGTTGGTGTGAGAGAGGAGGATACAGAGAATAGGGTTAGATCGAGAAGGTTTATTCGCTGTGGCGACCCCTGAGGGGAAAAGCTGAAAGGAAAAGATCTTTTTTCTTAGACTTCTACCAACAGGAGAGTCCCCTGAAACGTTACAGTGGACTTGGGTGAAATGGCATTCCATGTTACACCTTTTACTGTTGCAAATGGCATTTATGTTTGTGAAAAAAATAGTTCACTATGAAAATAGTATATGTTTAGCCTACTATTGTGAGTGCAAGTACCTCCTGCAGCCATGATTGCTGCCCATGTCACGCCACCACTGACTCATCAAGGTTGACAGCAGCAGTTGACTGACAACTAATTGGCAGATAATGGTTGTGTAAGAGGAGGCGGGACATCTGTTTTATTATGGCTTTGGCAAGCTACATAGTGATTGCGCTGGAGATCCCAGACGTAAGGCATGAAGTTTAAATTACATAAAGTGTGAGATATTGTGTTGAGATATTGCTTGGCATTTACACTTGTGTCTTGTTCCGAAGTGGTTAGGTTTTCAGCCGTTCTTACCTTTTGCTATGTCTCTGAGATCTAAACACCTTGTATTTCTTGGCACTCCAGGTAGGTTGCAGCAGTTGTGGAATATGGCAGCACTGGAGGATAGTAGGTTCCTGGCAGCTTCATGTTTGATTCTCTTCAAATCTTTTGCGGTTAATTTGCACCTTTTTTTTTTGTCAACAAATTCCTTGCGACCCTGTTGACTATTTCCCATGAAACATTTGATCCTGTGATTATGCCCCAATAACTTAGAAATTTCAAGAGTGATGTATCCTTATGAAGACTTTTTATCATTTTTGACTTTTCAGAGCCCGTTAAATCACTTTTTTGGCCAATTTTTCCTGAGGAGAATAATCTGCCTAATGATTACACACCTTTATATAGTGTGTTAATCTTCTTAGGCCACACCTCCCTTGTTACACAAATACACATCACCCGATATGCATTAAATCCAAAAAGTGTTCAATATTCTACAGTTTGGAGTTGGAAATTATCGATGAAATGATGATATGGTCAAAATAATCCCTTGCCTAATGATTGCGCTATCAAATTTTTTTTTTTTTTTTTTTTTTTTTTTACTATTTTCAATTTAATGGTGGTTGGACCTCCAGTACCTGCAGTTGTGAATGACAGCTGGAATCCACTTCAGCTGCCCTGTTACTCTTTGTACAGGACAAGGGGCATAGACAATGATTTGCAAAGGAACATTGATATCTTATATTTCTAATGTAAAACAAGCTATTTTTGGTATGAAATTGACAAATGATGTCAAACATGTAGACTGTGATTTATTTATTTTTTTAGCTATGTTCTGAAACTTGCTGTGCGGTGTAAAAGATAGAGGAGTTTATGTGAAGACATTCTATGTTGATCTCACTTTTTTACCAAATATCACAGAACACTGTAAATGTACTGTTTCTTTCTCAATTCACACCATTTTGTCTGACATCCTCCCAAGAGACAGTTTTGCAAATACATTTCTTCAAACTACCTCCATAATTCATGGAAAAGAATGAGGGACAGTGGACGAGTCTCATATGTTAGATTAATCTTGTTCACAATAGAAGTCACAAATTAAAAGTGACGTGCACTGTAAATGTACACTGTAATCCCTTGAAACTGGAACGGATGGCAGATTATTGCATTCCATGTGTAACAACCTTCTACTCCAGATGAACTTCTCGGCTGCAGAGCATACTGATGTATTGGTGAAGCTATAAACACCAGTGAAGTATAATGTTTAATTTTTGTGATACTGTGAAACCACAGACTGACTCTGAAGAGACATCCCTAAATAGAGTCTCCGTTATCTCAAAATAACTGGTATGATATTAAAACACTTTTCTGAAGCTTTAAAATACAAGAAATGTAATACAGTATCACTGATGTGACCTTCTAAAATGATTTACGGTATTTAATTAAAATATAAGTAATAGCATCAATAAATATGTGATGAGATTGTCACCATATACTTATCTTTTTTGGTCCTTTTCAATGACATCAGGTGATCTGTTTTTGCATATTCATCCTTTTCCCTAATTTTATATTTGACTTGTCTATTCAATCTAGATATGAATGGGATAAAGATTTTACAATCTAGCTGGTTTAATGGTCATTTCAAGCACATATTTTATAACTCAATGCCGGTTTAAATACAAAATATTTCAGTTTTATAATGAATGCCAGTTCACAACATTATTATCGCATGGTAAAATCGCTGAAGGATCCTCACACAGGTGAAGTCCTGGTGGTATCTGCAACCTGATGGACTGTGAGACCAAATTTCACTTCTGGGTGTTTTGACAGACCCAGTGTGTTAATGTAACTTACTGTGCAGACAAGTTAAGCCCAACACTTGACTTAAACTAACATTGAAAGGCAAAAGTGACTGTGGAAGGCTGGCGCCTCTGGAAACTAGCCTCAGTTGCCAGCACAATTCTTCAGGCAATAGTTGTTGAATTGCGGAACTAATACCTCGAGTTGCAAACAGCATGAGCTCTCACTGGCGGTGCACTTAGTAATCCCTAAAAGCACAATGTATGCCAAGCGTCCTATGTTTTCCCCAGACATTTCTGTTGTGTTTCTTAGCGAAAGAAATTTCCTTGTTTATCTTGATGTTTATGGGGTTTGTTTGATTCATTTTCCAGGTGATAAGTAAACCATAAAAAAAAGTAACCATGGAAGATAGAGTCATTGAAGATAGAGAAGCAAGAAGGCATGAATAAATAAGTGGTGACAAGAACTTTGATTTGCTATATATCATAAATATTGCTATCATAACTCAGCATCCTTTTACATCAAATTGGTATAAAGGTGATCGGTGTCTTCAGTTTCTGCCTTTGTAAGGTAAAGATGTGGAAAGTAATCTTTAATGGACCTCCGGGTGTTGAAAAGAGTGTTGGTGCTAATCATCTGCAAGGAATATGGACTTTTGTTATTTCAACCTGTGTTACATAACTGTCCTATCTTACAAAAACTCACTGTGCGCCTCCAACAGCTCACCGATTTTAAATAGCTTCGCCTACACACTGAATGCATCAGCTGTGAAAGACAAAACCCACGGCACTTCAATTGGAGTAATTCATCATCACCAGATTACTCTGCTAATTTATGACCTGCAAGGAGAATAGGGAGGAGAGGACAGTCACGCGAAAAACCCCAGGAGCAGTAAAAATAAACTATCTATGATGCGACCACAGGCTTCCATTCGGCCGAGTGATAGAGGCTGCTATAATATACACATCCTGCAGAGGTTTTACCTCCCAGTCAAGCAGCGGATGCCTTGGCCGGCGTTTTGCTCCTTAAATGGAGCTGAAGTGCAGAGAGCAGATCACTTACACTGAGCAGAGCACTTGCAACCTTGTCAGAGAGCTTTTTTTTTCATCAGATTTAGCAGGTTGGAAACTCAAATGTATTTATATGAGGATGCTGATGATTTACATTGTACGATAAGGTGCACTGCAAACAGAACTGATATTATTCATCCTTGCTGTGTCAGTTTTCGCGCAACTGGAACAGGAGGGCTGCAGGAACTGGAGAATCTTTGCACCATCATCCTGCTTAGGTGTTAGTTGGCATGTTTCTACCACAGCCTCACACTACATCCCACACAAATACATTTCTTTACAATAGATGTGTGGAAACTAATGCAGTTTTCCAATACTGAACTTACTGGTGTATGAACTTTACCCACGCCATTGCCTTAAAGTATAAAATGGACAGTTCTATTAATATATGGAACACAGCCTGTTCAGCTAATGTGTTTTAACTGTTACGAAACAAAAAGTGATAAATACATGCCGAATTAGATAATCATAATTAATCAAGAACATTACTTAATAGTAACATGTATTCATTTGTTCATTATATACTGCTTATCCTGCAACTTAAAATCATGGTAATGGTGGAGCCCATCACAGCTGTCTTTGGGTGAGACTTGGTGTTCACCCTGGACTGGTTGCCAGTCAATCACAGGGCTGCATATTGTGACAATCATTATCTCATTAACACATATATCCAAATAATTTAGGGGTATTCAATGAAACTAATGCTGTTTTTTCTGATCATGGGAGAAAACCAGAGAACCCCACTGAAACCCAACCTGTAGCTTTGAGGTGGAAGTGCTATCCACTGTGCTGTCCTTAAGCCGGGGGCCCGCAGCAGGGCCACGTCAACCCCCATCCCATTTTGGGGAGCTGAACAACCCCCTCCTGCCGCCAGCCACTGCAAAAGCGTGGCATGGGGGGGACCCCACCATGTGCAAGACACTAAGAACCTGGGTGTGTGTGGGGTCTCAATAGTAACCTGGTATAATTGTCAGCATTATAATGCTGACAAAATGATCCAGTCAATCAAAGAGTTGAACGAACAATGAAAGTATTTGACAAATGCAAACTGTTTGTCCTCTTGTTATCCTATGAGTCCTCATTCAGGGACAGTTGTCTCATACTTTTTTAAAATGTAACTTGTATCAAGAAAGTGATTGAGGAATAATTGGCGCTGTTTTGCAAACCATGCAAATGGGGGAAAATGGCAAAATACTTTGAAGCTTTGCAACATAAAGCTTAAATGCCAGTCTTTTGAACATTCGCGTTGAAATCATGAAATCATGCTAGAATGTGATAAATAATTATTTTAGGATTAAATATGCACCGAACATCTGTGAAAATCCAGCCTATTAAGCATTTAACTTTAAAATGAGTGTTAGTTGCATTGTAGAGCCACAGTTACCCAGCATTATCATCCCCCTCAATTCACACCACCTAAATTTGATTTGTCTTGTGTCCAAGACTGTTTGCATTTAAAACGCAAAGGAATGCTGAAAATGTATTTTTCTCGCTGTTTGCAGTAGGAACAGTAAGGCCTTGACTGAACCGCCCGAGGGAGAAGACACCAAATCCTTCAGGAAATCCTCTCCTCAATCTCACACTTTTGCCCTGGATGAGGGTGATCCAGTGAAAAGCGAATCCTGGCAGCTCAAGTGTTCAGGTCAGCCAGCGTTTATGGCCGCTGGAAACCAGTCTGTTATCAAAATGTTACATAAGAGGAGGATTTACAGCTGAGGGTCTGTGGAGGTGAGAGATACTGTTGATTTACCTGCTCGTATTTCAGCAAGGGACGCCAAAACAGGCTGAAACGTAATGATGGAGTTGAGTAAATCAGTGCGGGACATGACTTGTGCTTCAACAGATACGTGATAAGAAAAAGAACACACTCCAGAATGTCTCCAGAATGAGACCAGATTTCCTTTGGCGACCAAAGGGAACACAATTTACTTTTACTTACAGCCGGAGCCTTTGGATGTCCTTATATTCTTGTAGGTAGTAACATCAGGAGACATCTTGAATGTAGAATAATATTTTGAAAAATATGTATTAAAATCATAATACCAATATTTATTAAAAATGTAAATAATATTGAATTTATGATAATATTTATAAAATATTTTTCCTTTTATATATAATCCTGAAAAGCTATAAAGAAAGAGACAGAAATGGCCTTTATCTGTTGAATCATATTTTTTTGTCATTTCACCACCTGCTCTCCACTTTGCAATGATTCTCCCAGGCTTATACACTTGGTGTCATCCTCTCGCATCCAACTGATCTGATATGATTTACTGGGAATTTTACCATTCACTCATCATAGCAAGCATGTTGCAAATGGCAGCTTATGTAACAAGTATAACACGTGTGCATGTCCAAAGAAAGACAACTGCCAATCACTTCTCTCAGAAAAATGAAACAGATGTGGCGCACACTAAAGAGAATGGCCTCTCGCCCCATGGGACTGCGGGCTGGGGCGTGGTTTAGATCCCAGGCATTTTGTATGACAGAAGTTCATTGTTAGTTATGTGTTGGTGTTAGAGAAATGAAATTGGAACTTGCCTTAGTCTCCATAATCCTTTTTTCTCACACCACATTGGTGACCCCGTCCTGGACATGTCTGACTCAGAGTATGTGACCATACTTCAGCCAGGTCACCCCAACTCCCACAGCTGTCCATTCTTGCTGCCAACCTGACTCTCCTGGAATTCTGGCAGACTGATCTGGTCTCCTGGTTCCAGCGTGTTGAGGTGCTTTTTTCACCTGCATGAAATTGTCTCGGACGACGCCGGGCACTTCCTTGTTGTCACTGTTCCGGACCATCGGTCCACATGGAAAGTCTTGCAGCTGTTGCGCAACACGGTAAACACGTTGTCCTCAAACAGCTTCTGCTACGGAGGTACAGTCTGTCTGCAGTGGAAACTCCTGTCCCTTTCGGGTTTAGGTGACGTGACTGCCTTGGACTTCATGAGTAACATGTTGTCACTGGCAGAGGAGGCCAACCCCATCCTTCTGGTTACGCGGTGGCTAGCTGTCCGGTGTGTGGCATCGGCGCCCCCACAGTGGTGCCAAAGGACATGGATCCATCCACGGGAACTGGAGTGACTGTCCAGGGAGGATGCAGGACTGGACTATTTTTTTCCACCAGCGGTTGGAACTGCCGTTTAATTGACGCTGTTTCTTTTACCATTTTTCTGTGTGTGACAGGGGGAGCTGGGCCACTAGAACATGCAAAATTTTTGCATGTGTCCATCAAATTGTACAACAGCAGCCTGGACGTCAAACAACTCTGACTGGCCTGAGTACACCTGTGCTGCTTCCTCAATTCCACAATCTCACAACCCTTCCCCATTCACTACCTCACCCACTCACGTCATGTCCTAATTCTGATGTCTCTGTTTGTTTGTCCCAGCTTGCACACATCCTGCCTATTTTCATTTATTTCATCATTGCTATTTTTTTCACTCACTTCATTTTTTCACTCATTTTTGTCACTATTTATATTGTTGTTTACTTCTTTTAGTTGTGTATTGTTCACCCTCACTGTTCCTTGATGCTGCCCATTGTCATCCCTGATGTTGTTGTTGTTGTTGTCCGTTGTCTTGCTATATCCTTTCCTGTACCTCTCTATTTAAATTTATACGCACATTTATATTCATATTTATTTTCCTTTTTTTCCTCTCTTTTACACTGCTGTGACAAAAGAATTTCTCCTATGGGGGATCAATAAAGTTTATCTTTTATGCGCAGTCCGTCCACAACGTCACATCCTCCAAGATGACCACGGACGTGGCACAGCGTTTCTTTCTTCCTGGGTCGCTTAGTTTGGCTCCCCGTAAGACATCACTTCGGACAAGGGTCCACAGTCTGTGTCGGCGCTCTGGTTGGCACTGTTGGTGTTATTGGGGGTGAAGGTGCATCGTACAGTAGTGTACCGCCCTTAGGCTACTGGCTTGTGTGAACGGCTCCATCGGTCCCTCAAGGCAGTACTGCGTGCTCGGATGACAACTGGGTGGACCGTTTAATTTTGGTGATGCTGGGTCTGCGTTCAGCTCCTAAAGACGACCTCAATGCTTTGCCTGCCAAGCTGGTTCTTGGTCAGCTGCTATGGATCCCAGGAGAATTTTTGCCTGAGAGATCTGCTCCTCCACCCTGTTCGGCTGCGGATCCTTTCTTGACGAGCAGCTCTTGGGTTCCAGGTGTTTCCACGGTCTTTCGTGTCTGCAGAGCTCATGTCGGCTTGGTTTGTGTTTGTGCGACATGATGCTCACGGCTTCAACCCCCGTGCAATAGGCCATTTCGGGTTCTTGAGACAGGCATTAAAAGTTTTGTGCTGAATATGGACGTATAAAACCAGCACACAGGGTGGTTGGTGAAGTTAGGTTTTCTTTCCATGTTCCCTGTTGAGGTTGCCCTCCTTCCAGGACCCCAGCAGTGTCTCTACAGGTCCCGTCTCCAGTGTCTCCTGCTGCTTCGACTGAGGGACTACACAGTCGTCGTGGCAGACTGCTCAAGCCTCCCATGAGAGACTAGTTTGTTTTCAGGAGTCCCTACTGGGTGTTTGGGGTGGGTGGGAGGGGTCTGTGTGGCAGACACTGAGGGGGATGGCCTCTTACCCTGCAGAACTGGGGCCTGGGGTTTGGTTTAGGTTAGGTGTAATTTTGTGTTGGTGTTAGAGGAAGTTGGAATTCACCTTTGTCTCCAGAATCCTTCCTTCTCTCACAACACTGGTTGTTTTTACGGTCAAAGAGTAATGCAATGAGTTAATCAGAATACTGCCTCAAAGTCAGGGCAGCATATTTAATTTATCTATTTATTCAATTTTAAAAAGTCAGGGTAACATATAGACACACAAACATTCACGCTCACACATCTAAACAAACCCAGTGTGGCTCCAAACATCATGTAGATCAGTGGCAAATAACAAGCATTCCCAGCAGCACAATTTGCAGTGTCCCCCGGAGACTGCGAGTCAGGGGTATGCTCATAGTTAGCAGACTAAAAGTGACGGACAAATCCTTTTCCTCGCTGTAATAGGCCTGCTAGCTTTGGAATTGCCCGGCCTTTCTTAACGATGTCCGGCATTTCATGGAAAGTCCGTCTTGAAAATGGCTTCGACAATAAATATTTAACCACATCAATTTCTTCTCTTCCTTCAGCCATCAGGGTTTGACAAATTAGCGATTATATCAACACAACTATATTTGTGTTCGTGCTGCTCGCTACAGATGCAGCCTGCCAGCTCTGGCTAGGACACTTTCTGACTATCAAGGGGTTTGATTGGTTGAGCCAACAGCTTCAATACTTATTTTTTGCTAGTGAATCAGATTCTACGGGCCTCCAGGTAAATTAATTTGACTTTGACCCTGCTTGGCGACAAATAATGGCAGAAATATGGTTGATTAAATGCTTTGATATGAAAATACATGTCTGGGAGCAGCACAGCTGGGGAAAAGAAACAGACAGATCATTTGGAATTGTCTAATATTTGAGTATTCATGGACAAAGTAGAATTTAAATCAGTCCATGATTCAGATACTTTTAGGCCAGCAGAATATATATATACACACACACACACACACACACACATATATATATACATATATATATATGTGTATATATATACACTATATGGTCAAAAGTATTCGCTCACCTGCCTCGACTCGCATATGAACTTAAGTGACATCCCATTCCTTATCCAACGGGTTCAATATGACATTAATATGATGTACAAATGTTTACCTGTTAATTGGCTCTTCGACAGAGACATACACAAACACACAATAGATTTTAACAGAAACAGTTACTGATTGATTATTTCCAAATTACAGGCTTGCATTCAAGGACGTGTTGGCCATTGATCCTCTTTTTTTTTTTTAAATGCCTTGGACAAGGGGATATGAAGGGTTAAATCCAAGCTATAATTGAGGGAGGCTGGATTTAACCAAGATTGGTCACCTTCACCAAAGTCTTCATTGAAACTGCAGACAATTTATGGAGGTAGACGGGACACACAGATCTCGTCTCTCTAGGGCGACCATACTCACCATAGCAACAACCTCTACCACCATTAAGAAACATACATATACATTCAAGCCATTAAAAGCTGATGAACTAGTGTTCATATTTGTTCTTAAGCTGTCATTACACAGAAAATGAACACAAACATGTTAATTTATGAGGAAAACAAGTCATAGTTCAACAGAATGACGTAGGTGTTGGTACACAATTCTCTAAATGGAATGTTCTCTGACGAAGGTTGAGGTCACAAGAGGTTATTGCAGCAGAGAACTGCATGCAAGCTCTGGCAGGTCATGGTGAAAAGAGCTGCCTGGACTGATTTGTTGCACCAAACTCGAGTTTGACACTTGGAGTTTAATATGGAAGCATGTGTTTATTGGCGCGTTTGTATGTGTGTTACGTGTCTTGTTTTTCTGTGCAAAATCCTTAAGACCTCATAAGTTGTCCAACACCTCTAACATCAGAATGGAGACACATGAAGATAAATGGACGCCTCTCCTACTCTTCGACAGTGTACCACTTATTCTAACCTTACAGTAAATGTTATAAACCTACATCTCGAGAAAAAAGGTATTTTACAATGGACACGCAGATGAGTGTTGAATAACTGAATAGGCGGCTTGCCCACAATTTCCTTAAAATTAGTTGATAAGCTCCGAATGGGCATACTTGAAGATCACATACTTAACTGACAGGAGCTGATTTGGATTGGCAGCAACGTTTCTCTTTTTCTGGCTCCTGCTTATTATTATTATTATTATCATTATTATTATTATTATTGTTGTTGTTGTTGTTGTTGTTATTGTTATTATTGTTATTATTGTTATTATTATTATTGTTATTACAGAATAAGTAACACTATGAGCTGTATTTGATTTGTTGACGCAGCTGTTTTATTGTTGCAAAAAAAGGAAACCGGACAGCCGTCACTGCCCAAATATTTTTTTGCATGGGAGTCCGGGGCGTGTTTCCCCGGCTGGGGCTCCTTTAGAATGGCTCATCCGCTCCGGAGGAGCCGCCCAACGGTCCGCCCGCCGCACCGGGACTCGGACCCCCGCATTCAGTCCCGCACGCCGTCACTCCAGTCCGATACTCGGAGAATGACCGCCCTGGGACATTTCCAGGAATCCCGTCTATCTGTGCAGAAAAGATGAACGAGATCAAGATCGCCGTGCTGGGAAGTGAAGGCGTCGGTAAATCAGGTGGGGGACCGGAAAAATCGGGAGGACCGGGAGATCGACTTGTTTTTGTTTCTCAAACCGTGTGTTAATGTTTATCTGCAGCTCTAATCGTCCGGTTCTTCACCAGGCGCTTCATCGGTGAATACTCCTCATCTTCAGGTAAAGAATTTCCTCTATGAGGATCAATAAAGTATATGTTAACACATATCCACTTGTATCTACGAGTGTATCCTGATTTATTAATGAGGTTCTGTGTCAAAATCTACTGATATTATTATAGTAATAGTCTTTAAAATGAATCGCAGACTTCTGATTGGTTGATAATTGGATTGAACGTTAAGTTTATGCACAAGAAATAAAACACAAAAACAAACAAACGAGGGGAAACGTAACGAATCTAAAGACTGATTGACTTTTATAGTTTTATTTTTATGATATCTATGAGAGACACAGCATCTTCGTGTACCATTTTTTATTTGTGTAGTTTGCAACACTTATTACTTATCTTATTATTCTTATTCTACTTATTTTTTTTGTAACCAAAATGTTTTTCTGATAACTTTATTATTTGATTTTTTCATCTTTTATTTTTTAAGCCATTGTGCTGAATTTCTATAATTTATCTTTTCAACATTCCTGTTGAGATGACAGCCTGATCCATTCTAAAAAATAAAGATAAAATCAACACAAACAACAAAAGAAATATAGAAAAAAAGTCATAAATGAATAAATTAAGATTTAAAAATATATATTTAAAAACAAAAGAAAAAACAAACAAACTATATATATATATATATATATATATCTGTCATTTCACATAATACTGAATGACTAAATGCACACATGACACTTAGGAGACATTATTACTAACAATATTTCATATTGTAAATCTGAAAAATGAACCCCAGAGAAAATAAGATGTGGTGCATAGCATGTCAACCTGAAGAGAGCCAGTCAGCGAAACTTTATATATAGATATACATAGGAGAGTCATTACACATACATGTACAGATGTACAGTTTATTATACAGATGTATAATAGATATATATATAGATATAGTTATTTATAGATATTTAGCTCTTTGGATGCTTATGTTACACATGTGCCCTCCAATTGTTCCTCAGGTACAAATAAATTGTTTCTGATCTGGATTCTGATTGTAGGAAAAGTATAGAGAAATATGATGCTTCCTCCAATGCTTGCTGTCTTTTGCTGTAACGTCTCCATTTGTAGTTCAGGTTTGGTTTGTTCTTCACTGTTTGTTTACTAAGTTCTGGATTAATAGACTCTATATGTCTTAAAAAAACACCCAAGAATGACCTTCTTGTATCCTTGTGAGTTTACCCCATATCTTTCAGCCCTGTGGTGTCAAAGGCTGTATAGACGTCAAAAATTGAGACCTGTGTATCTCAGTGAGTCGGTGGACAATACAGTTATTACTTTTACGATTTATAACTTTGTGACCCGATCAGTTCAGTGAGTGGTTCATGGTGAATGTTTTCCCGATGCATCTTGTGCCCTGTTGTGCTCCATCGTGGAACAAATCAATGCGGGTTGGCACCCCAAACACAAAGGGTCACGCAAGAGAATAACTGAAGAGCTTTGAGTCGTGACCCAGAGACATTTATAATCATCCCTTTTAGCTATTTATTTTTCCCCCCTCTTATTATGATTCACATACATCTTGTGTCGAACAGATGCCTTGCAGGATGTGTTGTTCTGATGAAGTGTTGTATATTTGTATTAGTTTTGAAGGATTTTAATATAAATTCCTTGTTTCTCATATGAATCGCAGAGCTCATATGGCTTTGCATTTGACAGGCATGTTTTCTCTGCAGAATTATTGTGGTTTTGCTCAAAGGCGAAGTACTTCTCTTAACATCAGAAACAAAAATACATATCATTTTGCAATTTTCCACAATGTTTTCAGACAATAGCAGGCTATATTTAAGTTGAACATGCGTCTCACATTTGTTGCTCTTGGCCCGCAATGACCGTCCATACGAATGTACCCCTTCTCCACTTCCTGTCTGTCAGCGTGCTGCAAGAAGCCATGTGTCATTTTTAGCTGGCGCCACTTTCTTTTCAGTCCTCTATCATTTCCTATGCCTTATCACATTTTCTGTCACACACTTTCTGTTTAGTGGAAATGGGGTCGGACGGGAATGTGCATTTTTGTCCTCAAGATGTGCAACCTCAGGACTATCATGTACACAATCAACGCAGATTAATTTAATTCCAGTATGGATTTAAGATAATGGGAGTGAGAAACAAATGTATGGAAACAAAACTTATATCGGGAAGTAGCAACCCCAAGAAATACATTCTATGTTCCATTACTGGGCTTGGCATCTTCCTAGTTGCTAAACGTTAGCTATATATCAAAATCTATGGATATTGACCTATAATTTTCAAAGTATAAATACAAGATATACTGTCAAGGTCTGCATAGTAAGGGGCCCTCCTGTGACTGTGGTCTGACCTGTGAGGCTGACTCATGGTTCTGATAGCAACTCAACGGGCCTTTGTTTTCTCAGGAATAATGTAGTTTCATCTGAGCTTGTTCAGTTTTGGCATGTCACCGTTTTGGCTCTGGACCAGATCAGAGCACTTTATTCCAAGTCTCCTACTTTCCTTGTCCTTCGGGTTTTGAGACAACTTTCTAAGGAGATGTGGGCACACATTCTGTAATCACTTGTTGGTATTTATTCAATTGGGACCATGAACTATTAAAATGAAATCCCTAATTTTTTTGCCTCTATTCACATCAACCAGCCGCATTGTATAGTTTTGAGACCGAGGCACTGAGGAAATGTCTGGAGGAAGAGCTGGTTGAGGCTCATGTTGGAAGTGAGGAGGATGGATAAGATCCGGTATGAGTCCATTAGAGGGACAGCACATGTTAGATGCTTTGGAGAAAAATTCAGACTGATATGGTTTTGACATGTACAGGGGAGGGATAGTGAAGATCTGGGTGAAAGGATGTTGAGGTTGGGACTGTGAGGCAGGAGGCCAAGAGGAAGACGGGCAAATAACATGAAGTAAGTTGGTGTAAGAGACGAGGATGAAGAGAATAAGATTAATGGAGATGGATGATTTGCTGTTTCCCCCGGAGGGAACAGCTGGAATGAAAGAAGAAGATTCGCATCAAGATGTCTCGAGAGCATTCAAAGGTAAACAACTGCATGAGTCTCGTCTTAATCTCAAGTGTTTCTTTTTTCCTCAGAATGCATCTACAGAAAGCGTATGGCAGTGGACGGTAGGCAGATGAACCTGGAGCTGTGCGAGCCGTGCTCTCAGGTGCCTTTACCGAAATCATTGGTTTGATACCTTGAATGTCAGACAGAAGGTCCAGAATTTGCATTATGTCTTTCAGGCCTGTGAAGGTAAGATTATGTTAAATGACCAGATCAACTGGGCTGATGGCTTCATCGTGGTGTACGACATTGGCAACCGCTCCTCCTTCCTCACAGCCAGGGCCATCATGCACCTGATCAGAGGGAGGGATCACCTGGGAGCAGCCAAGAGGTAATATAATAAGCTGAAGAAACATTGCTCACTGAAATGTAGTAAAAGGAGTTATTATACAAAGTGTAACTAAAATTCCGCGTTTAAAATGAATATAGGAAACAGTCCTAGAACCAAATTTAATTTAACTCTTTCTTGGCCTGTCCAATCATAACCCATTATCTCAGATGCCCTTGATAGAAGGACAAGCTCCACACAACTGAGGAATGGAAATAGGAATTAGAATAAAAAAAGTAAAAACTTTGATTTTTTTTTTTTTTTACTTTGGTAACCATTGTTTGATTTCATTATTAATTGGAAAAAATATATCAGAAAATAAGAAGTCCCCTATCAAAAACAAAACCTTAGATAAATATTGGAAAATAAATTCTCCCCAAAACTGATACAGAATATTTTTCAGGTATATTTTTAGTTACAGTGACAGCATTTATTTCAGTGATTTCCATTAGAGACTAGATTTTGGTTAAGAATTAAAAAAAAAATCGATTAATCATCTCTCATGATATGATAATTAAGATTGTTCAATTTTAGATCCAACCAAATCAAAACACATATCAAAATAAGTCCCGAAAAAGGTCAGAACAGTGGGGTCGCTGCCCATCTTTCGCCGTGAGCTGAAAACGTACCTTTTTACTATCGTGCTTAGCCCATAACCCCCATGCCAAAAAAAAAAAAGAAGGATGAAATGAGTTTATATATGTTTATAGTTCTGAGATGGCTATTTTGTTGAGTGGTCATTTCTGACTTCCGACTACTGGTACTTCAGATCTTCGGTGACTGAATTGCACTTCTTGTAAGTCACTTTGGATAAAAGCGTCTGCCAAATCACTGTTATGTAATATAATTATTAACAGATCGAAGCCTCATATTAAAAACATTACTCATTTTCTTCTTCTTCTTCTCCTTCCTCTTCTTCTTCTTCTTCTTCTTCTTCTTCTTCTTCTTCTTCTTCTTCTTCTTCTTCTTCTTCTTCTTCTTCTTCTTCCCCTTTGGCTTTTCCCTTCAGGGTCGCCTCAGTGAATCAACCTTCCCCATCTAACCCCATTCTCTGTATCCTCCTCTCTCACACCAAATACCTCATATCCTCTGTCACCATGTCCGTCAATCTTCTCTTTAGTCTTCCTCGAGACCTCCTACATGGCAGCTCCAATTCCAGCATCCGTCTACCAATATATTCACTATCTCTCTTCGGTACATGGCAGAACCAACTCAGTATGGCTTCTCTGACCTTCTCTCCAAAACATCTAACATGTGCTGTCCCTTTGATAGACTCATTCCTGATCCTATCCATCCTGATCACTCCCAAAGACAACCTAAGCATCTTCAACTCTGCGACCTGTAGCTCTGCCTCCTGACTTTTCGTGATTGTAACTGTTTCTAAGCCATACAGCATCACTGGTCTCACCACTGTCTTGTACATCATTCCTTTCATTCTGACTGATAGTCTTCTATCGCATAGTACCTCTAACACTTTTCTCTACCCATTCCAATCTGCTTGAACCTGTCTCTTCACCTCTTTTCCACACTCTTCGCTGCTCTGGACTGTTGACCCCAAGTACTTGAAATCTTCCAACTTTTTGATCTCCACTCCATGTAGTCTCACTGTTTCACCCGGGTTCCTCTTATTCAGACACATATACTATGTGTTGCTGCGACTAACCTTCATTCCTCTCCTTCCCAGCGCATTCCTCCACCTGTCTAGATTTTCCTCAACATGTTCTCGGCTCTCACTACAGATCACGTCATCTGCAAACATCATGGTTCATGGCGATTCCTGTCTAACCTCATCTGTCAGCCTGTCCATCACCATTGCAAACAAGAAGGGGCTCAGAGCTGATCCCTGGAGGAGTCCCACCTCCACGTTGAACTTCTCTGTTACCCCTTCAGCACACTGCAACATTGTCTCACAGCGAGCATACATGTCCTGCACCAGTCTAAAATACTTCTCTGCCACTCCAAATTTCCTCATACAATACCAGAGTTCCTCTCTTGGCACCATGTCATATGGTTTTTCTAGGTTTACAAAAAAACAAAAAGCAGCTCCCTCTGGCCTCCTCTGTACGTCTCTATGAGCATTCTCAAAGCAAATACTGCATCTGTAGTTCTCTTTTTAGGCATGAAGCCATACTGCTGTTCACAAATACTGACTTCTGCTCTCAGTCTAGTTTCTAATACTCTTTCCCATAACTTCATTGTATGGCTCATCAACTTTGTCCCTCTATAGTTGCCGAATTCTGCATATCCCCCTTATTCTTAAAAATGGGCATCATCACACTTCATCTCCATTCTTCAGCCATCTTCTCACTCTCTAAGGTTCTGTTGAATAATATAGTCAGAATCTCTACCGCTGCCTCTCCTCAACACTTCCAAACCTCCACAGGTATATCATCAGGACCAACTGCTTTCCACTCTTCATCCTCTGCAAGACCTTCCTCACTTCACTTTTATTAATTTGTGCTACTTTGTGGTCTACAATAGTCACCTCTTCTACCCTAGCCCCTCTTTCGTTTTCCACTTTCATCAGCTCTTCAAAATACTCTTTGCATCTTCCCATCACTCTCATAGTATTTGTCAATACATTTCCCTGTCTATCCTTAATCACCCGGACCTGTGGTACATTCTTTCCATCTTTATCTCTCTCTTTTGCCAACTTGTTTAGATCATTCTCTCCCTCCTTACCCTTTGCCTTTGTCACCTCAATCTTTACCTTATGCTGTATCTCACAATACTCCAGTCTGTTCTTTTCAGTTCTCTTAGTGTCCCACTTCTTCTTTGCTAACTCCCTTCTCTGTTTATACTATTGCTCGTCCTCATTCCATCACCAAGTCTTTTTATCTATTTTCCTTTCAGATGATACACCAAGTACTCTCCTACCTGTAGTTGCCAAGTACTGTCCTAGCTGTAGTTGTCCAATCATCGGGAAGCTCTCTCTGGCCACCCAGAGCCTTTCTCAACTTCTCCTAGAAAAACATATAACACTCCTCCCTTTTCAGCTTCCACCACTGCCGTCTGTTCTGGCTTTGTCCTCTTGATCGTCTTTGTCACCAGAGTCATCCTACAAACCACCATCTTATGCTGTCTGGCTTCACTCTCACTTACGAGTACTTTGCAATCACTGATCTAAAACATAGCTTTTCATTGGCTGTTACAAGTAATGAAGATTAACAGATGTAAATGAGGTCATATTCTATGTGCTGCCATTGTTTTGTCATTATGAATCCTTATGTAGTTGTTCAAATAAAGTATTTATTCTGTGTCTGGGCTCTTTGACCAGCAGGGATACCGAGTGCCCAATATTCCTGGTGGGGAACAAACAGGACCTGTGTCACATGAGAGAGGTGCAACGTGAAGACGCCCAGTGCCTGGCGGCTGAGTTTCACTGCCAGTTCTATGAGCTCTCTGCAGCTGAGCACTACCAGGAAGTAGCACTAATTTTCTCCAAGATGGTGCAGAATGCTAGCCTGAGCAGTAAAACCAAGGAGCGAAGGAGACGTCCTAGTGGCTCCAAGTCCATGGCTAAACTCATCAACAATGTGTTTGGCAAGAGGCGGAAATCAGTGTGATACTGTGAGTCATGGTTGAACACACAGGAGTGACAGAAACCCTCTGTGTATTTGTTGATTAGCGGTGTCTGTGTGTGGTGCCATGTCGATAAAACAAGAGAACACTTGCCCTCCCTTTTTGACTTTCCAAACTACACCCCCAATTGCCCCTCTGGGACAAATAAAGTTTTTTCTAATTGAGATTCTGACATCTTGACTGGATCCCATCAGGGGCACATCATATGCCCACCTGGAGTAACCCATGAGGGCCCCCCGTGGAAACTAAGGGACAAAAGTTGGCCACACTCCAGTTGGATGATGCGTTCAAGCCCCACGTGATTATTTGTTGTATATACCTATCAGTAAGGAGTGTTGTGATTACATTTGTGGAAGGGATGTTTCGTCAAATTTCAACCTTTACCGGTACCAGGAATGTAGAGCCAGTAACTAAATACTACTTTCTCAGCACTCTAGAGTCTGTGACAGATAAGGAATTTTAATGGTAGTCTGACATCGGGAAAGAGTGTAGAGGTGTCAGACAATGTTGATTGTTTGGTTCGTGTTGATGGTTTATGGATCAAGAGCTGGAAGAAAATTCTATTTTTTTTTCTGGTTCTCTTACCAGAAAACAAACTGTCATGTTTCTTTTTTACTGAAGTGAGAGTTACAGAACGAGGTCGGGGGCGCACAGCCCCGATCTGGATTCCAAACCCAAAATAAACAGAGAACCACTAAACATTAGCAATTGGAAACTTTTGCTCTTTGCAGCATCCAGCTGCTGCAGCTGAAAATTGGTGTATTTAATCCAACACATATAACTTGAGCCAGATTAGTTAATCATGTATATTTTAGCAACTGTCTTGAACTCTCAGCGTACGATTTTAGATAGCCGAAGAGAAAAGTAGTATGACATCATACAATGTGTCATGGAGTACAACAGGACCTGTTTTTTTATTGGCAAGATGAACACTTGAGAGCCATGATGAGTGATGTCGTCTTCCATAAATGTTAAAATACAATATACCAGCTGTTTCTACCAGTAACATGACTCAGCTTGTGAATGTAATGATTGTTGATTCTGTTTATTGAAAAAAAAAAAATCTGCAACACAACATTGTCTTTAGCCCCTATGTTGATAAAACTCTTAATTTCAGTTTGGATAGCATGGTTTAAATGAATCACATAAGAGCTAGTCATAGGGCAGAACCAACATTGGATAAAAAAGTTACATTGAAAACAAAAACAATTAACTTACAGGGGCACAAAAATGCTCCTCTTGGACAAATACATTCATCGAAATATTACTACGAGGGCCAAAAATCAAGGAAAATGGGATGAAATTGAATATAACGGATTAATAACCTTCTATTACATTGTTCTGAATAGTGTCTCAGCTGAATTTTATTTCTCTATTCTTAATGTTTTAATGGCTGAAAACGACCTAATTTCAAGCACTGAATCATTTGTTTATTAATGATAGTAGCACCATCGGTCTACCATACGCAGTCTCAATATCCTGGTACTTGGCCTCTGTCTCTTATCTGACATGAGAACAACCTTTCTTAATTTCCACTCTCACATTCCATCCGTGGATATTAGTTGACATTGGCAAACCGACAGATGTGATAAGTATAAACCTTCACGTACAGCCGGAGCGTTTGAATTATTGAAGTGTTCCTGCCTGGCGGCAGAAAGTTATCTGAGAATGCAGAGAATGGGAGATTGGCGGGATTGGGGACCTTCATCGGTGACTTGAGTGTAAGAATGTAGCTTATGCAACGCATAAAGTCCATCTATTAAGTTAATTATCATCAAAAGTGCAAGACGTAATTATTTCTCTACCGATTTGTTACAAAGTATTGAGTGTCAGCAGTTAAACCAGGAGTTCTCTCATTTTCTGGACACAAAAACCAAATATAGGTCACAGAGAATCTCGATTTCTGATATCCCAGTGTATAGCCTGAATAAGTGTATAGCCATCCCAGTGTATAACCAAAATAAACTAAAACAAAATGAATTGATTTCTGTACTTTTTTTGTTGGTTTGAGGTAAATGCTTGGATTCATTTGCAAATATTTTAGCAATTTTACAGTTGATTTTTTTTATCAATTTTTAGGAGATTTCCTGTTGCTGAAAGTAATATTCAAAAAGTAAGACATAATTTCTCTTTAATTTTTATATATCTTCCCAATTTCTAACTTTCTTATCAAGTGTGGTAACATCAAACTATTTCAAAATATACATATATACATGCAAAAAAAAAAAATCTGAATTCCTAAATCCTTTAAAATGATCCCTTTGTTGAAGGGGTGTTTATCACTCCCTTGATTGTTCTTCATTCTTCATGGGGGAAAAGTGTTTCTATAGGAAAATAGAAGGTCAGATCAAGTCAAGTCCCAGATTTAAAGGGAGGCTGAAATGTTACTTGGTAACTCAATAACCTATTTCCATCCCATCCTCCTCACCCCCTCACACCTCTGCTGTATGCTCCCCCCCACCCACCAGCAGCATCTTCCAAGGACAGCCCCCCTCACCCTGCCTCACCATCTCCTCAAACCTGGACACAACCACTACTTTCACACTCTTATCCCGACCATCTGCAACTTCCATGGACACCTCCACCACACCATCCCTTACCTCCTAGCCCAGACATGGCCACTACCAGTCCCGCCCCCCCCGCCCACCAGAATCTCCAACAGAAAGCTCCCTACACCATCCATGGGAACATTAACAAACACACAACCACTACTCCCCCCCCCCCCCCCCCCCCATCCATCAACAGTTCCCTCAGTCAGTATCCCCCAACATCTAACCCCCCATCCCCCCGATTACTGATGCAGACACTCCCCTCCACGCTCTCCCCAACCATGGCCTCACCGTCATCTCCAGCCAGGTACAGAGGGAATTCTCCCCCAGGACAACATCTTAACCTGGACAACATCTCCCCCAGGGTCCTCAAGGTGTGTGCTGGGCAGGTTGCTGGGGTCTTCCAGCACCTCTTCAATCCCTCACTGAGTTTGCGGAACTTGCCTGACCTCTGGAAGACCCCCTGCATTGTCTAAGTCCTCAAGAAGGGACGTCCAAGTCCTCTCAATGACTACAGGCTAGTGGCACTCATGTCACATGACATGAAGTCGTTCGAGAGGCTTGTACTCCAGCACCTGAAAGACTGAGGTTATTTAGCGTCTGAAGGGGGCTCCTCAAGACATTCTATCAGTCTATGGTAGCTAGCGCACTCTTCTTCGGTATAGTTTGCTGGTGGGGCGGTGCCAAGACTGGTGAGGTCAATAGGCTCAACAAGATAGTGAGGAAAGCCTGCTTGGTGGTGGATCTGAACCTGGACCATCTTCAATCGGTGGTAGTGGGAAGGGTGAAGTACAAACTGGAGGCTATCCTGGACAATCCTTCCCACCCCCTGCACGATGAGCTGTGGCTGATGGGCAGCTCCTTCAGCCAACGGTACATGACACCCCGATGCAGAACTTCACGCTTCAGACACTCCTTTGTGCCCACGGCCATCAGACTGTACAACAGCAGTCTGGAAGGCACGTAATTTTGACCGACCTGAGGTGCATCTGCGCTGCTTCCACAATCTCACTCCCTTACCCTGTTCACTACCTCACTCATTCACATGTCATGCCCTGACTCTGCTGTCTTTCTTATTGTCGGTGGTTCCAGTCTGTATACATCCTGCATATTTTGTTTATTATATTATTCTTGTCATTGCTATGGTCACTCTATCTACATTGTATTTGATTCTGGTTGTGTATTTTCTACTCTTGCTGTTCTTTTATGTTATTCATTATTATCCTTTTTGCTGTTGCTGTTGTTGGTGCTGTCTATTTATTCCTGGTTTTCTTGCTATACTCTGTCTTCTTATATATTTATATTCATATTTATTTAACTTTTTTATTTTTTGAAATTATAACTGTTACACTGCTGTGACAAAGGAATTACCCCTATGGGGATCAATAAAGTTTGTCTTACCTTATCTTCCAAGATTAGGCCTGTGGGTATGGATAGCTATTTGATGTTGTTTTCATAGTGTTACTTCAGTGTGCTGCAAAGGGATAGACAGATAGATCATGCGATTGAAGTAAAAGGCACCAGCTGTCCAGCTCCAGCATGTTCTCCATGCATTAAGGCTTTCAACTGAGCTACAATGCCACAGGCAAGTATAATTTGAATACATGTTTCACGTGAACTTCTCCATGTTATACTAAAATCTAATTAAGGTTCATGACCCCTTATTCATATTCAGGCCCAAGATCGTGATAACATCAGAGTCATCAAATAAAGATCAAATATCTGGGTGGTCACACGTGTCCTGCAAAGGAGAAGTTGTGCTTCATCATGAGGGAAAAAAAAAAAAACTTTATGGCTGGAATTGTTTTATTGTCATAGCCCATAACAAAAACAAACTTCAAAACTCAAGATTAATTTCACTCCACTGGTTCTTCTGGTTGTATTCATTCTGATTTCCAAATTGTTTGCAAATATTGTTCACCATTGGGATTGGTTCTAATTTGATTACTGGCCAGTGGCAACTGAAGAGTGGCAAGGTGGCTCTCATATTTCCGACTCACGTTTCTTCACTCCAAGTGTTCTTTTTCCATTATATGTGCCATCATAGATCCGGCAAGCTGCACCTGGCGATGCTTGGCTTTCAGTAGTCAAACTATTGGCAGACAAATGAGAACACAGCAGGAAAGTCATATGTTGTAAATACGAATTAATAGTTGGTTAAATCGATACATGTTACGCACTAGCCATTTCATTTCTGGTAGGTTATGTATTTTCACTTACCAAAAAACTGCACTATACTTGGACTTGACCACAGTAGCATCTCTTTGACATAAGTTACATTTTGTTAGTCTTCATCAGCGAAGTATTGGAAAATTTTCTGTTCTTGTTTTATTTAGTTTGGTAATACATGAAATATGAATGAGGTCTATCAAAATATTCATGTGAACTCATGATTACCCAAGGTGTATGTGCACTCTGCTGACATTCGACAGTCTATGGCTACAGGTATACTGGCTATTGCTGTGTATGATGACTGTTGGTGTCGATGGCTCTCAAACTAAAGAATTAATATGGTGTGTCCACAAGATGAGATGCACATATGAATGTCAGGGGCAAAAATAGCATGGATGTGATGAGGTTGGCATACCCGCTATAGCAACAGTGGTGGCGATTTTCCAACACAGGTTGATAGAGTAAGTTTGTATTTACCTGCTTCTGCAGGACGTGTAGTTTTGTCTGCCACCAGATTCCATAATTTCTATCAGCTGTTATACCTGCTGCGTGCTCAAGAAGGTGCACATTTGAAACCTCATGTTATGTAAACATACAGCTCAGAGGACTTCTCTAGGCTACAAGCTGCAAGTGGACTCTAATGTTTTGACCAAATTGCAGGTCTAATCCATATATGACATCAGTCTGTTTGCTTGTTTTAAGGCTTGGATTTTTCCGAGCTTTTAGCTGAACTGGTGTGATTCTTCATTCCCGATAAAGCAGCTGTTTAGAAAGTGCAAATGTGTGTCTCTGCCTCCTGATGCAAGCAGGTGATCAAAACAACATTGTGGACTGGCAGCAACAATATGTTACAGAGACACAAGACCTGTAAAGTAAATGCGGCCTAAACCTCCAGCCGCACATGCAGAAGGGTTCAGAACGCCAGCGCTGTTTTCTGTGTGCGTGTACATGTGTGTGTGTGTGTCATGTGTGTGGGAGGGAAAGCTATACATGCATCAGAGCATATCCAGAGATTCAGAAGGGGCTGTGCCTGCTTCAGAGGCCTAGAATCAGCGAGCAGTGTGACGGCCTCCATGTGGCTCTGGTTAGGGCTTGTTGAAGACGGGAAGGTCCCGCCTGTGTAACTATCAGCACAGTGAAAGATGGATACTAATCCATTTCCTCTGACATCAAAACTCCTCACTGACAGAAAGACAGAAATTATATCTTATCGCTCTCTGATCCCTGGTTGTCACCTGTCGCAAGGTGAACAGGAAGCTGTAAATGGATTCTCTGGTGATTTAACCTACATGGAAAAACAAGGGCATCTGATGATCTACCTTCAACCCCTTGTCACGGAAACCTGTGACATCTGATGAAATGATATTTCATCACCAAAGAGACAAGTGACAGTCACTTGTTAAAAGGAATGGTCCTTGTTTCAGAATCATGCATGCCAAGCCCTGGTTGATGTTGCTGGATGAATTGAAAATCTTTATTTTATTGGCTTGAATTTTTAGGATGAAACTGAGAGTTGCACTGAAATTGGTATTTCATGATGTTACTGTAAATTCATTCTATTCAAATGATAAAGAAGAGGTGCAATAAACACTGTTACTAATGGCCCACTCTGAGCAATGACGCCAAAGGAAAAAAAACAAACCAAAAAATAAAAAGATCAATGAAGTAGCCCAAAATCAAAACGGAAAAACAGTATCGACAAATGATTAAAACAAGCAATCAAACTATTACATTACAGCCTCTAAAAGACATCAAGCAACAGACTCTTGCTGTGAAGTCTGGTGTTTGATGGCACCAACCACCTGTACCCACCAACTTTAGTTCTTCCACGATTGCTGGTTAATGCACCTACTGATGGTCTGGTGTTTGCTGGTTTGCCAGATTTCCCCCAGATATCAAACCGCCCAATCAGTCTTTAACCTTAGGTATGTTCGGTTGGACAACCCCCCCGCTGATTGTTTCCAACTCACTCCCTTTGCATTTTTTGGAGCACACCTGCCCCACCCCCTCTGCTAGCCAGGGAAACAGTGCATCAGACCAATGGGAAGTATAAAAACACTGTACTACTACATTCTCCAGGGTGTACCCAGGCTCATGTCCAATGACAGCTAGACTAGGTTCCAGCATCCCCCACGACCCGAAGAGCAGGATAAGCAGCAGAAGATGGATGGATGTCTCCGACTAGCTGGATGTCAGTGTTCAACAAGTGCAGGAATCTAATGATGTTAAGACTGAAATGTTTATAAAGTCGATTCCAGTGTATGAGACCATTTAGCTTCAAAGCCATTTTGTGAACTACAAAGGACTGCCCTCTTCTCCTGTTTCATCCATGTTGGGTTAAAAGTAATGGTCAAATTTCACTGATGATGTGCTGTATGTATAACTGAATATGGCGGATCTTCATACCTGAACCTTCAGAGCTGCAGCAGACCTGCTGCAGGGCAGACCTGGGGCTGTCTGGCAAATATGTGTGCCATTTGACTATGTATGCCATTCTTTAGGTAAAGGCATCAGACATTCCTGACGTCTGACATATACAACATTCAGCTTTCCTTTTCATAAAAAAAGTCGATCGGAGATCCTCCCAAAGGAGTTCCCAGAGAGGGTAAATGAAGGAGCGCCGCCCGGTCCCGGGGATTACAATAGGCCGCTGATGCTTTACATCATACCCAGGTGACAGCAAGGCTCCCCTTGTCCATGATGATGCTCCCCAGAGGACGTGGCCCCTTCATACTGATACACAGCAGTTTAGGCTTTTGCAATATGATCAATATCAAAAGTCAAGCAAAAAAGATTTACATATATTGGCTACAGCTGATTTTAACCATACTTGTTGAATATATTGTATATTTACATGTGTATTTATTATCTGCTATTACCTATTTTACAAAGGATGAGCAAGTATTACACTAGTGGGCCTCCTTATTTGTGCATGTACTCTTTGTGCTTGCCTGTTGGTTTGGAATTCAGGATCTGAAAATGTCAATAACTAGTGTGTAACAGATATTCTATAGAGAGCGAAGTCTAAAAACAGTTTTACCTCATGACCCACAGTCCTACATCATGGTCCTGTGTAATAGCAAACTATGACAGATTCCCGCTGCTGTGCCGCCTATGTAAGTCTGTCATGCACTAAATGAGCTCGGTGTGTGAGGGGCCGGTGCTGAGACTCCCCACCACACGGCCAGTCACTGCCAGCAGAGATATGCGGTGCTGAAAGGATCGTTTCTCTGGGAGGGCGGCATTCTCCAGGGGAGGCCAGGCTGAGGTGTATGGATCGTTTGTTCCCTGCTGTCTGGCAGCGTGGAGACACCTGTGCAGAGCAGGCATGTCAGGAATGTACAGCAGATTAACGATGGAGATCTACAGGGATGGAGGGATGGAGGAATGGGTGGATAGGTGGATGGGTGAGTGGGTGTCGGATGGCAGGTTTGGGTTTCGTTCCAACATTCTCAGGAGGTGAAGGGGGCCTTGAAACAGCAGTCCCTTTAAAGAATCTCCCCATTATTACTGGATTTGATTTTATAATTTATTTATAAATATATTTAGTAAAATAGGAAAATTGAAAAAGTGTTTATTCGCATGGGATTATTGTAATTTCGTTATTTCATTTCATTTCATTTGTGAAGCGTCTTTGAGTGCCTTGAAAAGCGCTATACAAATCTTATGTATTATTATTATTATTATTATTATTATTATTATTATTATTATTATTATTATTATTATTATTATTATTTAGCCAGTTTCAGTAGAAGGATCTGTGCACTGAAAAGATTTGGAGTACATTTCTTATTTCAAATGTTCGTTATCTATGACTTCTGTCTTTATATGTTGCCTTAAATGTAGGGATTTAACAAAAAGATTACAATTTTTCCTTTTCTAAGGTTTAATTCAGGCACAGCTTCAATACAATACTAGAATTCAATTACCATTTTACATTTTAAATTTGATTCAGCATGGTTGTTTACATTTAGTATTAGATTTCACAACATAACAGCAGTTATCAGTAATATCCATTGATTCATTCATTCATTCCTTATCAAGGCTGAAGGGATGCTGGAGTCAATCCCCGCTGTCATTGGTTGATAGGTTGGGTTCACCCATTCATGCTCTCATTCACACCTCCCATTGAGACAAACAACCACTCTCTCATTCACACGTCTTGGCAATTTAGGGTCTCCAGTGAACCTACTGCCTGTTTTTGGACAGTGGGAGGAAACCAGAGAACTCAAAGGAAAGCCACAAAGGAAACATGCAAATCCATACAAAGGCCCCCTGTTGGAATCCCACCAGTGACCTCCATGCTGTGAGGACGTAGTGCTATCATGCTCCTCGTTATTAAGAATAAATGATGGTAATGTTTGTATAAGATATTTGTAAGGAAACTCTAAAACACAGATATTCAGTAGGTCTTATAAAAATTAATCATTATTAATATGATTGATTATAAAGTACATTATAATAGTGTTTTTTGTGTTCTATTGCATACATATTACAAATTAATTTACCTTAGTGTACATTTTAAAAGGGAGGATAGGTAGCTGTTTCATTGCTTCCTTTATGTATCAAAGCAATTTGCCTTTTCTTTTAAAGCTCCACTGTTTCAGACATGCATGCATTAATCTTTGTTTTAGTGTTTAAAGTCGCTTCAGGGCTGAGAGGAGTTCTGAGGTCCCATGTGATGGGAATCTGGCAGCTGCGATCATGTGACTGAACAAGGAAAGAATCATCCTTGTTCAAATAACTTTAACTAACACAGATGGAGTTGCTGTAAGATCTGCTTTGAAGTCAGGAAGTTCATCAGTTCCTCTCCATTAATGAGGCGTAATGACATTGTGAAACTGTTCACGTGTTCACCCGCTTTGATTCTAGATGCTCCCAGCTGTCTCTGCCATTTCAACCTGCGAATGGTTCACATTATGTCCAGCTGGAGGAAATGGGAGCTGGCTGATCCGGAGCGTTTGGGGTGCTCAGGTAATCCGGCATCACACGGTTCGAGGCCTCCTGCTCCGAGAATCAGCCTGTCAGACCTCATTCAGAGTGTCATCGTCTCAAAAGTCAGAGATACAAAGAACTGGTTGTCTCTCACAGTGGTGACATCATCTGTGAGATGCCTGAGTAGGGCTTTTGGGTAATGCTCAGGGAGCGCTTAGAGATGAGATGGATGGAATTTGGGATAAAGCCGCGTTTGACTCCAAAGGTGGTGGATGAATGACACTAAATCCCGCCTAGGCCCGGTAAAATCGAATCATCCGAAGAATCATTAAAACACAAAAGCGAATAAAAGTTTCCGTCTCTGCGGGGTCCAAGGTTCAAACACGAGGCTGGGGACATGGAAAGTGTTAGACATTAAAAACGCCCCAACCGTTTGGTGCTGTTGGGACAAATTGGTGAGAGGAAATAGGACCAATGAGAAAAGACAAGTGAAGCTGAATAAAAAGGAGAGTCAATGATGAAAATAATGCAGCCAAGGGCAGAGTGAGAGGAGCAGCTTTCCTTGATGGTAACTTCATGTTTGTCTTTTTGTATCGAATACAATTACCATGTTGTAACCACTGAAATGGAACAAAAATTGGACAATATATATATATATATATATATGGATATATACAGTATTGTCCAAATCTGTGGAATTATATAAAAGACAGACAGATTTTTCAATTTGCTTTGTGACATTTCTGTATCAGCTTTATTTCTCATGAAATGTGCCTGTGCGTGTGTCGTAGCGCAGGGATATCTGTTGCTGTTGTTGCTATGACAGCTGGCTGGCAAGCCTGAAGTAGTTGCGTGTGAACTGGGGAGAGACAGACTCACCCAGCTGCTTTGCCTTGCAGAGGGAAATCTTTCAGGAAGACTGTTTTTCCTCTCCTACATGCAAGACTTCAGGATTTGCTGCACATAGAAATGTTGCTGTGCTGCATGGGAAATAAGCATGAAAGTTCAATACATTAATGAGTAACGTGGCTGAGGTCGGTGTCACTGGGCTTCGTTCCTTGTCCTTCTATGGTCTGTAGAAGGAGAAACAAAAAACAAATAGATACATAGAGCTATGAAATTAGTTGCTCTAAAGATCCCTATGTAGCATTTGATTAAATGCTGTCTTTATCTACTTTAGAACCAGGTAATAAAAAAATCACTTTCCTGTTTCACATTTTTACTTAAATTTTCGGAAAACGTCTTTCTCGTATACTAGGCGATCCTTCACAGATATTTGCGTATTTTCATATTCACAGATGCATTCAAATATCCGGAATAGCACATTAATTGACATTTAACCTTATTTATAGTCATTAAATGAAACTGTTAAATGAATATAATAGAAAAGTCCGGGGCATGGGTGGTTTACATTTCTTTCTCTCCATCAGGTGGACATAAAGTGGTCAGATCCTAAAGAAGAAATCTGGCGAGTCACTCTCTGCGGCCCACATCCATAAGCATCGGATATCTAAATCAGATCAGCAGTATGACTGATGTGGATTCAAAACAAAACAAAACAAAACAAAACAAAACAAAACAAAACAAAACAAAACAAAACAAAACAAAACAAAACAACCAGATAAGATAAGAGACCAGACAGTTTTATGCTTTATGCTATCTTCACTTTCAATTGCCATATTATCATAGGTTTTCTTCCTCTGAAACATTTGGATTATTTGTCAAATAGATACAGCTGGGCAAATTGACATTATTCATTAATACTATTACAGCGATAATTAGTCTAATTTAACTCAGTAAGTTAATTTGGGCACATTTTATCTAGCAATAATATTGGATGACAATGTTATATCAGCGGCTCATCTATAGCATCAAATTGAAATTAAGTAAAATCTTAACTGTTTGAATTGAGAGGAAGTAACAGATGGATAATCAATTTCAGTTGGATAATTACCGTGTCTATTATCAAGCTTTACACGAATGTTAATTCTCCATGCTTCACATTGCTAATCGCGTTAGCCGATGTGTATAGCAGTCATTATATCCTTAATCAGAGATGCCATAAGCACGTATTCCATTAGCCCTTTGAAGCACCACCTTTGGCTTTCCAGTCCTTAGCTAAATTAAGGAGAATGTTAAGATACAATACTGTGTCCAAACACACACACACACACACACACACACACACACACACACACACACACACACACACACAGAGTGGTATGTGAATTCTAGAAAACAGCTGTATTCCTTTGAGAAGCTAGGACCACAACACAGTGTCAACTTATTATTTTAGCTCCACAGAACAGGGGCCTTGATTTAACCCCTCTTGTTGGCTCTCATGCCGTCCTCCCAACCAACAAGGTTGTTTGGCTCACTGAGTAACCCTCTGTTGTAAGTGTGAGAGGAGCCATGGAGACAGCAGAGTGACTTCTGAGTCCACTCTTCCGGTTTTGTCTTATCATTGCTGCCTTATAGTAACTACATATCCTCTCCCGAGTCTTCCGGGCCTCTCATTTCACAGGTTCCCAAGGGATGTGACCTAATCTGGTCCAGCGGTCTCAGCAGGCATCTACGATTACTGTTTCATAATTAGTAATCCATAATCTTCTCTGTCCTTATGCGATGCTTACGTTTACATTGGACGCTTTTGGTTTCAGAAGGCACGGACCTTTGAATAACACACTGCAACTGTAAACAAAAACTATAATTAACAGCAACAATAACAGTGTGATGAAGGGTTTCTCAGAGTGGGGTGTATTCAAAGACCAGATCAGGTCAGAGGTGATGTGGATGCCCAGGAATTGGACGTTTACTTGCTCCACTATCTCCCCTGTGCATGAGAAGAGGAGCATGCTCCATCTTCCTGATCCCCTCAAATCTACAACAACCTCCTTTGCCCTACAAGTGTTAAGATAAACACTAACAATAACAGTACACTACAATTTTTCCTTTATCATACTATTGTGCACTCCTTACCTCACTTGTTACTAAGACACTTATAGTTTTATCACTTGTTTACTAAGACACTTTATAGTTTCACTGAGACACTTTATAGTTTATAGTTTATTTTATTTCTAATTCTGCCTTTTCTTTTTATTATTTATTACTGTTATATTTTCTGTAACTCTGGCACAACAATTTCCTTCGGGATTAATGAAGTTGTTCTTATCTTATCTTATCTTATCTTATCTTATCTTATCTTATCTTATCTTATCTTATCTTATCTTATCTTATCTTATCTTATCTTATCTTATCTTATCTTATCTTATCTTATGAGGTGGTTGTCTGAGCACCGTCCGGTCAGATGCTGGATCTCCTTGTTGTCTGAGATGAGACTCAGCACAGCAGCGTGTGCTGCCGTCCACTCCGCAAACACAGTCATGTAGTTTGTGAAGTGGGTGGTAGCACAGTTGAAAGGGAAAAACGTGAAGATGGCTAGGCTGAGAGTGCAACCCCGTGCTGTACATATGTTCAGCATGTCCTGAAATCTCACCATCTGAGGCCCACTGGTGAAAAAGTCCCCAATTCATTGACGTAGTGGAAGACAGTCCCAGATTGTGGAGCTTCATAGCCAGATTATCTGGGATTGCTGTGCTGAAAACAATAATCAACAAGGAGTTGTTGATTATTGAGTTCTTGTCAGGTTGGGATCAGTTTGAATTCTTGCCTTCATGTCAGCTGCCAATGAGAATTAGATAGTTACAAAAACACATTAAATGAATTTAAGCATGTGACTCTCATTGAGGTTATGACTCAGTTTCTGAACATTCAAATTAGGCTCAACCCTTTTGAAAGAAACCATACATATCGCCTATAAGGTCAACTATCAAATTTCGCCATCCCATCGGATCCACCTGTGGTTTCCTGACCTGTCTGGTTCAATGGGGCTCCATCGTTCCACCTATTTTCTTTCTCTTTCACCCCCTGCCCCCATAGAATCAGCCAGTCACAGCACTGGTGTCACCTCAACCTCTCAGATCTAACTCCTGACAGGATTTTAATGGATGCCCTCTAAAAGCGCTGATCATTGGACAAAAAGCCTCTGACTCCTGGAAAACCACAGAACTTCCAGCAGCAGGTAACTTTCACCCGGATCCTTTACATGCTTCCACTTTGAAGACTTTAATAATCTTCATTCCTGCCTCAGCTAAAATCATTGTTCCCAGATTACAGTTAGTCTCACAGAAAGTAGGAGGATTATTTATATTTTTTGTAGATTACCTCATATTGCTGTTCCTTCTGCTTGGCCCCAATGCCTTCACACTGGCATCTGATCGAGTTTAAGAACTAATTCATTCTTACAGGGCTTTGAATGGCCGGGCACCGGCATACAATAATAAATTTTTCATGCCCCCCATGTTCACAAACCCCCCTACCACCATTGGTCCTCAGATTACTTCGGAAAGAATGACGGTGTGGACGTATGAAGTGTAAAATTTCAAGGGGGAAGAATTCAGTTATGAATATCTATGAGCAATTTCAAATAAAACCAGCCCTTAACCATTCTATCATCTATCTGGGATTACCTTTGCATGCTGTGGCAACTGGGATGATGCTAACCTCTACTAGGCAACAAGGTGTCTGACAGAGATTCAGATTACAATCAATTGAAATAGAGCAGAGGGCTAGAAGGTGCTAGGCTGGCCCTGGATATGTTTATGGTGCCATTGGTCTATTCATGCTGAGGGAATGATGCATCTGTCTCATTCTTCTCACTCTGCCATTCTTGTCTGCACCCATGTCCCTTCATTAGTCCTTCATTATTCTGCCAGGCATCCCCAATTGTTATTTCTTCCATGAATATCAAACTTGTTATTCTATCATGTCAGCTAAGATAATTCAAAGGTGAAACGAAAACTGACAATTGAGGCTATAACACTGACGACATATCTTCATCTGACAGGAAGTGACAGGAAATAAATTGCAAATACACGGCTGGAGAGATCTTTTTCCTGGAATCTGCAAAAAAACGGTGGACTGCAATCTGAATGTGTGGAAGGCAGGTGGATTCACAGTCAGCCTTTGTACCTGATGAATGATAAATACACTTTAAATCTAGATATGTATACAGACATACACCGTAATTTCTGGACTATTGAGCACACCTCAATATAAGCCGCACCGGCAAGCCGATCGCTATCTTGGTCTTCCTCCTGCTCACTAAAACCGTCAAAGTCGTCTTCTTTGGTGTCGGAGTTCAACGGACACAGAATTTCACGGTCATTTAGTCGGTCTGATGTGACGAGGATAAATGTTTTAGCGGCGTGAAGCTCGTTAGCCCCCCTCCCCCCCACAAAAGGCACATATATTAGCCACATCGTTGTTTACGTGAAAAAAGTCGAGGCTTATCATCCGGAAATTACGGTATTTATAAATCATCCATCCATCCATCTTCCCTCGCTTATCTGGAGTCGGGTTAAAGGAGCAGCAGCCGGAGCAGTGAGGCGCAGACCTGTCTCTGCCCTGCCACATGGTCCAGCTCCTCAACGGGGTCCCCAAGGCGTTCCTAGGGCCAGCCTGGAGACATAGTCCCTCCAGCGTGTTCTGGGTGTTCCCCGTGGTCTCCTCCCAGATGGACATGCCCGAAATACCTCCCCCCGGAAGGTATCTGGGGACATCTTGACCAGATACCCGAGCCGCCTCATCTAGCTCCTCTATGCAGAGGAGCAGTGGCTTTACTTCGCGCCCCCTCTGAATGACTGAACTTCTCACCCTATCTTTTAGGGAGAGACTGGCCACCCGGCGGAAGAAACTCATTTAATCCGCTTGTATCCGCAATCTTGTTCTTTTGGTCACTACCCACAGCCCGTGACTATAGGTGAGGTTGGTAACATAGATTCACTGGTTAATTGAGAGCTTTGCCCTTTGGCTCAGCTCCCTCTTAACCACGACAGACCGGTACAGAGTCTGCATCGCTGCAGATGCTGCACCGATCCAACTGTTGATCTCCCACTCCATCCTTCCCTCACTCAAGAACAAGACCCCGAGACACTTGAACTCCTCCACTTGGGGCAGAACTTCTTCCCTGACCCGGAGTGGGCATTCCACCTGTTTCCGGTTGAGCAAGGTGGTCTCGGATTTGGGGGTGCTGATCCACTGATCCCAGCAGCTTCATACTCAGCAGAGAACCCTTCCACTGAGAGCTGGACATCATGGCCTGGGGAAGCCAACAGAACCACATCATCTGCAAAAAGCAGAGACTGAATCCTGTGGCCACCAAACCAGATCGCCTTGACGCCCTGGCTGCGCCTGGAAATTCTGTCCATAAAAGTTATGAACAGAATCAGTGACAAAGGCCAGCCCTGGTGGAGCCCAACTCTCACCGGAAACAGGTCCAACTACAAGTGACAATGCGGGCCAACTCAAACACCGATCATACAGAACCAAACGGTGCCCCATTCTCCCAGTGCAACCCCCACAGGATTACACGCAGAACATGGTCAAATGCCTTCTCCATGCCCACAAAACACTTGTAGACTGGTTGGACAAACACCCATGCCCCCTGGAGGACCCTGCCAAGGGTATAGACCTGGTCGACGGCTATCGGAAGTTGTTTTCCATGGTCTCCCAAACTCCTCCTACACCGGAGCTAGACATTCCCAGCAGACCCTCACATTACGTCTGGGTCTGCCAGGTCTAACCGGCATCGTCCCCACCATCAGAGCAGGCTCACCACCAGGTGGGGATCAGTTGGCAGCTCCACCCCTTTCTTCACCCAAGTATCCAGGACATGTGGCTGCAAGTCCGACAATACGACCTCAAGATCGATCAAAGTACTGTGGCCGAAGGTGTGTTGGTGCCAAGTAAGCATATGGACACCTTTATATCTGAACATGGTGTTTGTTATGGACAAGTGCAGAAGTCCAATAACAAAACACCGTTCGGGTCCAGATCAGGGCGGCTGTTCCTCCCAGTTACGCCCTTTCAAGTCGCACTGTCATTGTCCACGTAAGTCTCACGGTAGAACGAGGGTGTTCCTGGTAGGAGCACTCTCGAGCAGCCCCTCTAGGGACCCCAAGAAGGGTGTGTAAACTGAACTGTTGTTGGAGCATAGCCACAAACAGCAGTCAGAGCCCGTCCCCCCACCTGAGGGCGAAGGGAGGCTACCCTCTCGTCCACCGGAGTGAACCCCAACATGCAGATGCCGAGACGGGGGGCAATCAATATGCCCATACCTGCCCGGCGCCTCTCACCGGGGCCAACTCCAGAATAAATAAGAGCCCAGCCCCTCTTGAGAGACCAGGTTCCAGACTCCACACTGTGCATCGAGGTGAGTCCGACTATATCTCATCGGATTGTCTCAGCCTTGCGCACCAGCATGGGCTCCTTTTGCGCCAGAGAGGTGACATTTCATTTTCCAAGAGCCAGCTTCTGCAGCCGAGGAATGGACCGCCAAGGTCCCACCCCCGGTTCAAACTACACCTGACCCCCTTGGCCCTCTCTGTAAGCCCAGGGAAAGAGGGATCCATGTCGTTCCTTTGCTCGGCTGAGCCCCATGGGTAAAGACCTGGCTACCAGGGGCTCGCTGCTGAGCCCTGTCCCTGGGCCTGGCTCCAGGGGGGCCAACGGTGAACCACATCTGGGCATTGGAAAACTGGGTCCAACCATTGTCTTCTTCATGGGAGGTCTTCTGAGCCACACTCGTCCCTCACCTCGGACCTGTTTGCCTTGGCTGGTCCATCCAGGAGCATAAAGCCCCCGACAACATAGCTCCAAGGATCACTGGTACACACAAACTCCTCCACCACGGTCATGTGGCAGCTCTCGGGGGCGTGTATAAATCATGTAATACATAATGTATGTACATCATGAGACATGGTGAGAGACACATTAAGCATGAGATGATACCTAAAGACGAGAGTGACGCTTTTGTAAAACACTTTCCCATATGGAAAAAAGTATAAATCTAACCTCATCATTGGATACTCCCGTCCGTCCCAGCAGCACCGAAGGGCACGTTTAGCTGAAGACCACAAAGGTCAAAGAAGGAGAGGAGGAAGGCGTGTTCGGAAGCAGAGAGAGAAGAAGAAAGGCAAGAGCAACCTAGAGCAGATGAACATTTATAAATACTTTAAAAGATTATAAATCCATTTATAAAAATAAAAGTAAAACAAAAATTTGATGAAAATAAAGTGAAGTGACTCCAGCATCAATAAGCCACCTCAAAAATGTGTTATTATTATTCATGTAAATTTTATAAAAGCTATTCTTTTCATTAGCATTTTATCAAACATGTATGATATTGTTGGAACCCCTGAGACTATGAGAAGACCGAGCTACGACCGCGCTAGGACTTAAGACTTCCAATTCACACTGTAAGACTGAGATGACGGAAGGGCACTGTGACTCCAGTAAGACTCTGCTTCGACTCTTAAGATTTCCTCATGATTTCCTTATGACTGCCGTCTTAGGTCTGTGACTGGAAAATCGTGTGGTGTAAGCCCGACATTAAACATACAACAACACAGATGGGCTTATAAAACAAACTTGATCTTTGTGTTTTTGGAAAAAAAAAGTTGGTTCTGCATTAGCATCATGACAAAATGCCCTCAATAAAAAATAAAGGTGATCTTCAAACTTCTCAAATATATCAATCCATTTGTTTTCAATGAATATTTTTTTGGAATCTAAACAACATTACATTACATTACATTATATTACATTACATTGCATTTGGCAGACGCTTTTATCCAAAGCGACTTACAATAGAGGACATAGGGACTGCAAATACACTTGCAAATACATGATGCACAGGAAATATACAGAACAGTAAGCTTGGGTTAGTGAGTTTTTTTTTTTTTTTTTGACAAAGACATACACAAACGTACACACACACACACACACACACACACACACAAACACACACACACACACACACACACTGCATAGCCTAACAACACTATGGTTTGTGTTGATGGAAAGACAGTTTCAAAGACAGAAAGAAGGAAATCATTACTGTGGCTCAGTGGTGCACCTGTGACCCAGTTCGTAGAGCGAGTGTCCCTCCAATCAGAAAGTTGGTGGTCCAATTTCCTGCTCCTCCTGTCTGCACATAGAGGTATCATTGGGCAAGACACTGAAACTCAAGTTTCCCCCTGATGGCCTGGTTTTACCGCCTCACATGGCAGCTCTGCCACTATTGCTTTGTGAATATGTGGGTGAATGGAGACGTTGAGACGATTTATCATTTGTTCCAGAAAAGAAATGCTGTTTCCAGCAGAATGTAACCGCCTCGTACTCTGCAGCTTCTCAGGCAGATCTGTGTCACTCTCTACTGGATAGGCTTGGTCATTACAAGGGCTGACAACATCATATCCGGTAATATTTGTTCGACATTGAAAACATGAACTTTAATGCCTTGGGGGGGAAAAAAAAAATCCCATCGAGGTTCAGTTGTCTCAAAAAAAAAAAGCTCAAATAGAGAAATCTCTGATTACACTGCTTCATCCTCTTGAGGGCGCCATCCACCCACTCTGGAGCTGTCGGATCAAGCCGGTGAGCTTCGTCGCTCACCCAAACTGTAAAAAAACACAATGATATTATATCATTATATCATAATCATAATATCAATGCCCTGATATTGTTCGCACCAACTTGGATGGTGCATCAGGGCATTTGAACTACACTCTTCAAAGTGATTTACAGAAATCCAACATTCCCAGTGGGCAAGCACATGGCGAAAATGGTGAGGAAAAACTGTCATTGCCTAGGTAGATACAAATCCAAGCTAAATGTAAGTGGCCTTCTGTGCTTCTCACCAGTTGGGGTAGAAAGAGAGAGAAGGACAGAGCCATAGAGTTTTACAGAAACAGAGGGAGGTATGAGGGTTGGGTGGGACAGGCACAGGTAATCTATCACTAATAGTAATAGTAGTGCCTATAGTTGTAGCAGAAAATACACAATAATAGCTTTTATGTTCCTGAAATAAATGACTATGGTGGACATCCGGCAAGACTGCTGCAGTAGATCAAGCCACACCCCTTGAGAACCTGCAAAATGAGAAAGCCCAAGGACTTGGAAGGAGATATAAGGTTACCATGCACTGATGAAGGGACAATAGGATATTGAGAGTAGGAGGAATGTGCAAAGTGCATCATGGGATATCCCTCCACACAGTAAGTCCAGTGATGCACTGCGGTTGTCTTGTTCCTAATGCTGAATCTGTATTTTTCTCGCACCATGTTGACGCCTCTTATACTAAATCTGACAAAGAAAAAAGACTGTAACCCCGCTAGTGAATCTTCACAGGTTCCACCATCCCCTCCGTGCCTATTGTTGCCAGCCGTCTGGTGTGCTGTGGTTGCCGGCAGTTGAACGGCGTTTCCGGCTGAACTCGCCTCCCATGAAATACTCCTGACTTGGACTGCAGCCTCCTAATCACACAGGGTTCACAAGCCATCCAACGAACCAGTTCAACAAAATTGCAATTTCTTCTAAAATTGAGCAGGTCTGATTTCAAAATTATGTAAAAAAATATCAAAATACTCAAAGTAAATCAGAAAAGTAAGTAACAGCTACTCAAAAATGATAGAGGAAAGGCATATTGTGATACTTATTTGATTCCACATCACTTAGCCCGAGATAAAAATACATTAGAAATGTTGAGGTCGTCCAGAAAACGTGCAAAAGGTTGGGGTTGTAAATGAAAAGGTAAGTAAGAGTTAAATTGCATTTAGCATCCACTACATCCCTGGTGGTCAGATCTTAGCAGACCTCATCGTTCACTTAGTGTCACCAAGCATTGATCTATTCACTAATTAAGTCCCATGGCTGGGAGCTGTGTGTACTGATGTGTGTGTGTGTGTATGTGTGTGTGTTGAAAGGCATTTATACATTTTGAACAGAAAAGCCAAAGCATTACAATCATGTGGAAGACTTGACGAAAATTATACCCTGTGTGAATGATGTGTGTGTGTGAGTGTGTAAAAAGCGTGTGTGTGATCAGTATTAACGTCTGCCATGGCGATGCGTGGTGACATAGCCGCGATGATCTTCACTGGGTGCGTCTCACGGACACTGAGATATGGGGGCAGGCATTGTGTAGAGTTTGTCAGATCAATAATTCAACTGTGTGTGCACACATTGCCTGCGTTTCCCCCTCCTCGGCCGTGCACGCCCGCTTCCCCCCATGGTGTGAGAGCTGCTGCTGACCCCTGCTCCTATCCTTGCTCCTTCACCGCGGCTAATTACAGTCCCTAGAGTTTAGAACAGTCAGCCTCATCTGCCGGGTGGTCTCACACTCCCTCCCTGCTCTGACAAAGTGATAAACTAATTAGCCTGACTGGGCATGCCAGGGTCGGGGGCCTCAAGCATTGCTGGACCCTCAAGGTGTGTGTGTTGGGCGGAACTACCAAAGACCGTCCTCTGGGGAGTGTTGGGGGGAGCAAGGTGAGCCGGTTGTAGAGTTTCAGTGGTCCGCTGATCAATGTTGAGGAGCTGAGAGACAGACAGGCTGCCCCCATCGGTCAGACCGAGGGTTCCATCGAACATATGCCCCGAGGAGGCTAAGGACGCCATATAGTCTCTGTCAAAAACTCTCTCAAAGTCTGAATTCGGCGACTGAATCTAAGTAAACTTTCACAATTCAGGTTTTTTTTTTTGCAAAATTTCAGGTCATTCAAATAAAACTGAATTGTTATCTTTTTTGAAGCAGAACAGACAACCTCAAGTAATGTATACATATCTTCTGGCTCTCATTGAAGCTGGACTCTTCTCTCCCTCCCTCCTGCCCTTATCTGCCCTGCTTGCTGCTCTTCGTCTTGTGCTGTCTCGGAGGACGCTGGAGACATATAACATAATTGCAATTATGATCACAGGTGTGCTGTTGTTTTGAGTTAGCAGTTTCCTGATTTATTGCAAAATTTTGACTAAATGTGCAGGGCTGTCAACACTCTTTTTCGAGGATGGATGCCAACTTTGGAGAAGATGACAGCTCGGCTTGATGGAAATTTGCCACCTAATTCATATGATTGGATCAAAACCACCGGAAGAACCAAAAAGACTTAAGGAAATTACAGTGTCGGCTGAACCCGAAATAATTGTTATCTTCATTGTCCCCGTGATAGCAGCCTTGGAGGCTGGTATCCACTCTCGTGGATACTATGCAGACAAGATGCCTCCCCCAACCCCATCCGCCCCCACAGTTCCCCTCCACCTGCAAACTTTGTCTCTGTATCCAAACTCTCCGAGGTGGTCTCCATGGCAACAACTGTGTCTTCGTCATCAGAGACAACTGGCTAGGACTGAATGGAGACTGAAGTGGGCTCACACATACACACACACAACCTCAACCCAATGCCTTCTTGGCTCCCACCCCCTCTCCTTCTCCTCGTTGCAGCGCAGTATATGGAGGCCAGACAAGCACCCCCCTTTCGGGCTGCATAGATGACCTCCAGTATCTGTGCTGCTACACCTTTTGGGTATCCGCACCCCAACACCCTCCATCCCTCCCCCACATGCAAGTCTTGAGTACCGTTGTAATGTCTTATTCGTAATGCCGTATTAAGTTTGGCTTACGTGCTGAGGTGTTTTTTCCTAATCCCACCACAGGAGCGTAGTTTGCGGTGGCTTTTTTCCCTCTACTTCCCCCTTGTCCTCCCCTCCTTCCTCTCTTGTCTTACACAACATGATGTCCTCCGTTGGAGACGTGTTTGCTCGCTCTGCAGTTGCATGCCAGCCAAATGCACTGCAGACAGCAAAGTACGATCCAATTGCACGGGGAAACACTTTTCCAGACTGTACATATGACAATTAACACTTTGAATCTTGAATCTCAGTCACAAATAGGTCTGTCTAAGCAAACAACAGTGCCACCCAGTGGTATGAGTGACACTGTTATTTGCGTTATCAAACTTCAAATGTCTTTGCAACCCTATTGTGCAGTAGTGACTCCGGAATAGAAGCTATAGGCTGTCGACTTGTCACTCTCCGACCCTTTGCCGATCACTGGACTGCAGGTTTGTCATAGAGGATGCGATGCAGTGATTAGTGGAGAGAGGTGGGGGGAGCAGGTTGTTGGTGGTGGGAGTGGGAAGGTTCGAGAATGTAGAAGAGTGATGGGGAGTGGTAAGTCTTGTACGATTGTATCAAGAGAAGTTGTTGGGAATAAAGCAACGACATCTGAAGTGAAAGCCTCCTTGCAGATGTCTTCATTGAAGCATTACAGTACATTTGGTCACTTTAATTTTAATTTTTTTTTCTAAATCTTTAAATAATGTATCATGACAGACATAATTATATATTACAAAAACACACACAAATACACACATGGAAGTTGAGCCACAACGTCTGTGCACTGAATACACTGGTTTGTTTTCTGTCGCACTTCTGCAAGCTTATTAAGTCATAACTATGAAATGCTAGCAGATATTTTAAATTGGTTTATACATTTTGTGTGCACATTCATTCAGCTGACTTTAGGATAACAATGGGGATCACAAATCTTGAAGCGATGGCGGATGATCTGGCCAATGCCAGTGTGTACCCTCACAGTGTGCGACCAGCGGGGGCTGACTGGCAGTCTTTACACACCTGACAACTGGCCTCGAGGTGTGAAAGTCTAAGGGGAACATTAACACTGCTTTTGACAAATAAATGACCATCAATGGATATAGGAGTTTTAAACTGAAATGCTATTTTTATGTTTTATGATGAAATCAGACAACTATGTTACTGTAAACGTGGACACACACAAAAAGGCTTTTTTTAAATTAAATTAAATTTAATTTATTTTAATTGCAGTAGATTTCTCACTGACCGTCCCACTGTTGAGAAATGCAGACTGAAAGAACATGAGTCTGGCGGTAGTCGTAGCAAAAAAATGTTTTTGACATATATATTTAAAAAAAACAAAGCGCAATATGAGTGCAACAATCTGAGGACATTTCATAGAATTTAAACTTTTTTTTTTGCTTGCTTAATATATCTATAATTGTATATATACATAAATAAATAAATACACACTCACTCACACACACATGTGTGTATTGTGCTCACAGGGGCAGGTGAATGACTATTTGGTCATTTTAAATGATAAAGGGATTCTGTAGTGGTCTCCTATAGTTTTCAGTGTTTCCCTAGAGTTTCTCTGCAATATCTATCCAAGTGTTACATTACATACTCAACTATAGTATACTATGACCAGAAACAAAGATCAATACAATGTGTGCTCTCACAGATTTTGTCCCTTTTTTTAAGATTTAAACTAATTTGTTGCTCTCATTCACTGTGGGTCATTTTTATACTCCAGTGTATGTTTTCATTTCTTTCTATCTTGACACCATTTGTTAAAGATGATTTGAGAGAAGAGGGAATTGCCTTATTTTCTGAACAGTTAGTGGACCACTGAAATAGAATCAATTGTTTTAAAATTTTTATTACTTCCAAGCTTGGATTTGTTTCTGTTTTTACACACTTTCATTGTTTCATTTTCCATGTCTCTTATTTTAATTCTATATATAGTGTTAATAAACTTAAAGTGACATAGAATACCATACCTTATTGTATGAAAAGTCTATTAGATATATAATAATAATACTCATTACTGTATAATTCTGCTCTACTACCCATTACCGTGGCATTTGTATGCCATGCTTATTATACTGCACTGTATTTTATCCAAATGAGTATTTGACAAGTGTGACATTAGAAGAAAATTGATTACTTTCTACCATGTTTCATTAAACCAGTCTGTAAAATCCAGTCTCTTTATCATCTTACAGAAATTTTAAGCATCAGGAGGTCAAATAACTGTGAGACTAAAACTTTTTTTTCCCTCATTGACAATTAGAATTCATCGTGAAATGACAAATAGACTTGCTGACCAAGTAAATGTCACTTCATGGCGGCATTTGTGGCAGGAGTGTAGAACCTAATGTTTTTACACTACCTACACAGAGCAGATACCTTGTTGAAATATTTAAACGACAAAGACAATTTTGACTTACACATCCCTAGGATCTAATGGGTCTAGGGGACTATCAGAAATTTGAAAATCAGATGCTTTTTTGTTTGTTTGTTTGTTTGTTTTTACTGCCGGCTGTGGTATACAGTGAAAAAGAAACAAAACTAAACAGGAAAAAAAATATATATACTTTTGATTATACATACATCTTCATTACTCAGGATGTCAAAATGCACTTTTTTTGAATATGCAACATAGAACACAATCATACTACGTATTTTCAATGTACCAGAAAATTGTTCCGTAAAATCTTCTGAGTTGAAGTTGCAGTAACTGTTAAATTACAATAGGAGGCAGGCATAAACCAGAAAAACCCTCATGGAAGCTCACCAAGTAGGATTACTTGCCGCTGTTCCTCACCTAAAATTACACATAGTTTATGTGAGAGAGGACAATGACAGAAAATCATATATGTATCCGGTAATGTTGCGGGAGACGGCATATTACTTTCCAGCGTGGGACCCTCTCAGGATCCTCGGCTTTGTGTAAACAATCATGACCAAATTTCAATTCCACATTGCTTAAAATCTGCCCGGAACAGTCTTTGTCCCACAAACCAATGGGTGGCGATCAAGCCGAGGTATAAGAGGCTTTTAGAGCAGTGTAATTACAAGATGGACGCTATTACTAAGGATCATAATTAGACCTCAGTCATATTAAATGACTTTTTACATTCACCTGGGGCTGTGGACTTTACAGCTAAACCACTTGGTGGGGAGACCAGTGAGAATTCCTGCTGCTGTGTGCTGCTGTTCTAAAAAAAGTAAATAAAACAGAAATACAACCTTATTGAATATAGCTTGATTAAAGTTGAAGCGCACAGTTGCCCCGATCAACAAACAAAATAGAAATAAATTAATAGATTCAAATGAAATAACCTAACTACTGTGATGCTTGAGAGATGCGCAAAACAACCTACAATCTTTTACCAAAATTGATCAGCAAAACTTCTAAAGAGGAGCAGCAGCCTAATTTTGTAAACCAACAAATCCCATTGATTGAATTGATTGCTTATCTTTTGTTTTTAGGCCTTCAAGGAAATCTGGAATGTGGAAAATTTGGAAATCTTACAAAATATGTCCTTACGGTTGACCCAGGGGCTGACAGGCCACTGTGCAACTCAAATTAAAAGTGAAAAAAAAAAATAGCAAAAAATATTTTGATTGACACGTACCCAACAATCAAATATCACCTGATAATTGGTAAGAAATACGCTCATATTGAACAGTGAATTATCTAATTCTTGGCAGGTTAAAAGGAAATAGTGTTCTACCAACCTGTTCAAGTTCCTTGCATCTAAAGGACTAATGCATCCAATATTACTTCACTTACAAATACTGTTTTACACAATGCTGCACTGAAACTTAATTAAATAACAACCAAAGTTGAATCAAGTTATTTGCTTGCAAGTTATACTTTTTATATATTTATATTTGTTCCTCCTTCCCTGCAGTGAAATAAAGAAAGTCCCATTAAAACAATGCAGTTGCAGAGGAATGTACCATTTATCATATGTGTCAAATATCTGCAGATATCTGCAGTGTCTGATGAATACAAATTTTTAGCCAATTTCCATATGTTATTAAATGAAAACAATAAATACTGATCTGAAGTCACGAGTTCTCGCAAGCTTGTGAACTAACGAAGATGTGAGATTGTACAATACCAAACAAGCCTGCCAGGCAGTGCGTTGGGCTGATTGCAGCTCTCATCCAACATTTGTCATGATGAGAGTACTGACATGAAAGAAAAAAAGTATCCGCCATCAACAACAGCGTCACAGTAATAAATCCAGCTTATACTCAGAGGCCATGTGATATGTACTTCAAGAATCACATTAAAGTAAAGCTGAATATTTAAGAAATACAAAGAAATACTGATACCTAGAAGAGTGGAGTTGCAGGTGTACCATTGGTTGGGTGGGGATTATTTGCTCATTGGCGGAAGGCTCTAATTGGAAAATGACTGTTAGATTAAAATTATCTAATACAAGATTTTACACCTGCCATAAACATATAGCGATTATGCTAAGTTAACATGCACCATTAGTAAGGAATGCAAACAACATGAAGCTGACAGTGGTCTGCAGTGGTGATGTTGGCAGTGGTAGTAGGGTGAGGTGGGGTGGGGTGAGTAATTAATATATTACTGACTGTTGTCAACATTTAAATTAACACTGATCAATAATCATGGTTATAATCAATTTGACTTGCTGAGTCTTATTAATCCCGCCTCATCCAATATGAATATTTAATGGTTTGGTTACCTTCCTGGACTGAATAATGGAAATCTGTGGATTTTGAGCCTCTAATGACTTTGAAACATTTATTTATTTTCATATATTCGACCCCTGGCTGAACTCTTATCAGAAAATGTATCTGAACTCCTTTCTGTAATTCGGAGAAATTCAAATACAACACCCATTTTCTCTGCGTCCGGGGGCCTACTTACTGTTCACGTCAATTTGTTTTTGAACAGGAGGACCTCATACCTCGTTCGATATAATAATGCTCTCACCGCTGGGGGGAAGGGAGTGTCTCATTATACAGTAAATAGATTAAGATTTCAAATGTACCATCATCAAAAGTATTATCTAATTAAAGAGTTCAGTGAGTGGGGCCGAATTGAATGGCGCATGTTATTAGGCAGTCGCCACTTGGGGGACGATGGTTGATTTATGCACAAATAGATTCCACTTCTATAGCAATGCAGTAATTAGGGATTTGTCAGGAAATCTGACCCTCTTAGGTAGAAATTACTTTGGATAATAAGAACGACAGAGCACGGAGCCTCATCGCCGCACATAATTTAGCTTGATTATTTATACATCAAAGAGAATCTGTCAGGGATGTGGGAAAATATTCAAGTAGCAAGGGGATATTCGGAGGAAGAAGACTGCAGACGGAGAGAGAGAGAGAGACGAAGAATAAGGAAGGTCAAGACAGATGGAGGAAGAGGGAGCCTGAACACGAAGAAAAAAAAAAAGATGGTTGAGCCGCAAATATAAAAATAAATAAATCCCAAAAAAAAAAGCTTTTTCCAAACATGTGCAGGGAAAGAGAAGAAAAAGAAAAAGAAGACAAAGAAGACATAGAAGAAAAAGTAGAAGAAGAAGAAGACGAAGAAGAAGAAGAAGAAGAAGAAGAAAAAAAAACACACGGCAGAAATTTTAATAAAAGCAATTTTTTTCAAACTTTGCATATAGATTGCCATGGCATTTACAGCTGTCAAATTTAATTTGGCTTTAATTCTTCATGGCCCAGGATGAGGAGGGCCCTGGAGTGCTGACAGCCCTTTTCCTTGAGCTCAGGTAGGGGCCTGAGATCAATAATGTGTCCTTATGAGAAATTACGTGTAATGCTATTGAGTATGCATTTGGGCCTCGGCGGGATAAGAGGCTAATGAAATGCCATTTCTGCCATTAGATAACGTGCAGCGGGCTGGCGGAGAGCAGCGACAGGCTTGAGGAAGATGTATTTACTGGAGGGCCGGAAGAGATGGATCTGCACCCTAATCTGATCCAGCAACTGAGAGATTCTTTTACAGCAGGCAGCCGTCACTGCACTCCTCGGCTGTTAACACGCATACACGCACACACACATTTGCACAGGCACACACTGCAAATAATAATACAGCTCGGGGTAATCTGCTCATCAGCAGCCTTTTCATTAGTCACGTGCAAGATGATTTTCACACTGCCTTCCACAAATTAAGTCACATCGGCCCGGTCATGACAATACATCACTGGGCTGCCGGGAGCCACATCCTTCTCATCCTCTTCTCCCGCACAGAGAGGAAATAGTTTCATAATAAACCAGTTAACTTCCTACTGGCAAGTATTGCCACTTTAAATCTTAATGATTATTGCTACTGATTCATGGTAAATACTGCTCAGTGGAAAAAAAACAAAAAAAACAGTAAAAAACTCAGAATCAGTTTGGGAGACATACTTGCTGCACGAAATGAGTGGAAATTTAATAATGGTGGAAGGGGGAAATGGCACTCTGGAGGTTTGTCAGACCCCTATAGAGAATTTACGCTGAGAAGTCAGACTGATAAATTGACCGAGAAGCAGAGCAACTAAACAAGATCCTCCAGAAGAGAGCACTCCAACTCTGTTGCGATCCATAATAGCTGCTTTCGAACGGAAAAGATCGCGTTTTTTAAGAACTGTCCGACTAGAATATGGCTCTACCCCCTCCTCCCCCCCTCGGGGAACTTTTAGTTTTCCATTCGTCGAGGCAGTAAGGATGGAATAAACTGGCATGAGTAAATCAGACGTGAATCTTAAGCCCCACAATAAAAAACAAATCACAGCGAAGAAGAGGAAGACATGATGCGCAAATTGCCACTACATTCATCTCCCGCATGATAATAGTTGGATAATGACCATGGATTATCAAACAGCTTTAAGTGTTTTTATATTCTTCCTGCACTGTGTCGACCCCACTGTATGCTAACTCTATACTTATTTTGGTGAAAATATTTATGTTCTGTGTGAGCCCTGGAAATCCCTCTGTGGTGAAGCAGGCCAAAAGAGCTTGGACCTCTTCATTGGCCCGTCTCTCTCCGTGTCAATTCTATCACAAGCTGCAAGAAAACAGCTGACCGCAACAGTTTTTAGGAAAGTGGCAGACCACAAGAAGCATTTGGTTATGGGTGGGGCCGATGAGTTCTACCAATTACCAATCAAATCAGTTTCTATGGAACCATAAAAAAGACCCTGGTTTTGGAGAAGGTTCCTGTGCTGTCCAAATCCACAAAGAAACAGCTTGGCTCAGTAGCATTCAAAACACTGAACGGAACAAGTACGTATGTACATACACATGCTTGCTTTGTAACATAGCAAACTAGCAAGCACTGGCTGTCTAGGGCTGATGTGCGGATACCTTTTATTTATCTACCAGGTCAATAAGAAGCCCGGTTTTTGCAGCAAGCCAGCCTGCTTTATCTAACGCACCCGGTTGTAATTAAAGGAATAGTTTTCTTTTTCAACCCTACGTATTACATTTCTCATTTGTAGCGCCAAAAGCTAGATAGTGTGTGGCTGTGTGTGTATAAAAAGTAAAACCTGAATTAATGGCCCAAGCTGTAGTTGCTCTTTTACATTCATCTTTGAACAGAAGGTGAAATTTATTTTCTTTCCTTTTTTTGCCTTTTTTTTTTCTTCCTGCCATCAGCATCAACAGAAAAATGCCTTGCTGCTGCTCTCCCTCCATCCTGATTCTAAATATGACGGTGAAGAGTGAACAAAAGAATATTAATATTTGATACCAGCTTCTCATTGAGCCTTGACCTTTATTTGCCAATTCGTCATGGATATAAGAAGAGACTTGGATACCAGAGTTGGTAGTTCATGTAAATGGTTATACTTTATAAAGAATTGTAGGACGGAATCAAGGCTTTGCCCCCAAAGAGGAGGAAGTTGCTGTAAGACGGTGGATTAGACCCATTAAATGACTGGTTAGACACATTAAATGAATGATTAATATTTTTGAAACATTTGATCATATAATGCTCTTGTGTCAAATGACTGTTGATCTGTGTTTCTGATTGTAGTTTGATCTTTCAATGAAGAGATGACACCAGGAGGGAGTTGAAGACACAAGTACTGCTATGAGCTCGGACTCATTACAGCATGCAATAGAATGAACATCATGTCCTTCCAACAGAACACATATATAGAATATATAGAACATATATAGAACAGGTTGTCCTATAATCTTCATTCTATCACCTTCAACTATCACCTTCTTTAGAGCTGGTGGCATCTGCCTTACCTTTTCCCCTCCAAGATCCCTCCCCACATCTGGTGGAGGGTTCGAAAAGAAGGCGGTACTTCGCCCAAAAGTACCAGAAGTTCCCATCAGTCATCTTTACTTTCATGAAGAATATTCCTCTGTTTGTGAGAGTTTTATGATCTCATGGCTACAGTGGTTGACAGTGCTATTATTTCATCACCTTTCCAGTCGTTGTGGTCTAAACCAGATGTTGCTGATGGATGCTCTGGTGCTCTGAGGATCCACAAAAGAGGCTGAACTCTTCTTTTGTATCAAGTGATGCCCAGCCACTTTTAATAGCAATGAATAGAGTTGTATTAAATGTCGATAGTCAAAACAAGTTGCCGCATTGAGCCATTAAAACAGATTGGGACTGGGCTTTTAATTGAAGTTTCAGAGTATATTCATATCAAATTTCAAATTAGCTGAACATTTCTCTCTACTTTTATCAATTCACCAACTGTTTCAGGCTTATTGTTCCCCGCTAGTCTGCTGTGTATCAAGTTTAATGAGAAAAGAAATCAAATGCTGCCAACATTTTGGACAGACAGCAGTGGGAGCCGCCAGTAGAGTAATCAAAGCTGCACATAGCGGCTGTGCATCAGAGTGAAGCACATTAGCAGCCCAACATAAAGAGCTTTTTGAGTGAGAGTATCAGCTGAAATGAATATTGATACCATGCAGCATTGGCACTAAACACTCACTGCATAAACGCTTTGGTTACTTGCTCAATGACGCGCGACTCCTTCCTTTGAATGTTTCATGACAGCAGCTACATCATTTAGACTCAATTTGTCAGCCGGCAGCTGTACGGAGACCTGGGAGACGGCTCAGACTGCGAGGAGAGACACATTAAAAGTTCAACTTTCGGGCGTCTTCAGCGTGGGCCCAAAGTGATTAGGGAGAGACCGCGAGTCGCATCTGACAAGTACAGCGAAATGACATTTTCATTTGGAAATGCTCCGCTTTCTCAGATTGCCCCAACGTGAGAAACAGGGCCATAAGTAAGACAAATCAAAGCAACACGCGTCAACGTGAGGAAATTAAATAACGCCTGAGCTAAAGACTCAGTCATGTGTTCACTCAAATCAATGAACAGATGTCTCCCCACCTGCTGCACAACAAACACGCGGTGCATTTTGCTTCTCGCATCCAACTTCCCATAATATTCCGTCTCCCAATCTTGACCCACAGAGGCAAACTGATGTGCGTAAATGGAAAGCTGGGGGCAGGGAATGACAAATGCCTTGTCAGCTGCTGTAAACTGCCCGCAAGATAGATGTCAACAGCTGTTCCGAGTAATATCTATAATTTAAAAAAAACATGACAGGGTAGAATAAAATGTGAAGCCTTGTGACTGTCAATGACATGCCTGGATATCGTTTGTTCATCATTGGTGGTGAGTGACGGTGGGAGACCCGACTGTCAACACCCAACCTCTGGAGAACCAGAAAGTTGGATCCAATTTCGCACAAATATTACCATTTTGGATGTAAATCGTGATGCATGTGACTCATTTTCCTTCTGTTTGTGTGTAAGAGCAAAGAAAGAGAAATTGTCCATTGTGTGTGACTATGAGGTCATGGTTTGATCGATCGATCGTATCTCATTATTATCAGTGGAGAAAGATCTCGAGTTTACCTTTTCTGTAGATTTCCTTCCATAGACCAAGAACATGCAGTAGATTCATTGGAGACCCTAAATTGTCTGGGTGTGATAATGAGAGAGCGAATGGTTGTATGTCTAAATGATGTTTGAATGAATGAGTGGATGTGGCCCTGTGATCAACTGGACACAGAAGCTGACTCTTAGAACATGGAATGTCACCTCTTTGGCGGGGAAGGAGCCCGAGCTGGTGCATGAGTCTGAGAGATTCCAACTAGATATTGTCGGGCTCACCTCGACGCACAGCGTGGGGTATGGACCCAGGCCCCATGAGAGGGGCTGGACTCTTTTTTTTATTCTGGAGTTGTCCCTGGTGAGAGGCGCCGGGCAGTTGTGGCATGTTTGTGGGGATATTGTTGATGTTAGGGTTCAACCCGGTGAGCGAGAGGGTAGCCTCCCTCCACCTTCAGGTCGGGGGACGGGTTCTGACTCTTGTTTGTGGCTATGCATCCAACAACAGTTCAGTTTACCCACCCTTCTTGGGGGTCTTAGAGGGGTTGCTAGAGAGTGCTTCTAACAGGGACTCCCTCATGATACTTCAATGCTCACGTGGGCAACAACAGTGCAACTTGGAGGGGCATGATGGGATAAAAAGCCCCCCTGATCCGGACGCGAGCGGTATTTTATTATTTGACTTCTGTGCAAGTAACGGATCGTCCAAAACATACACCATGTTCACATATAAAGGTGTCCATATGTGCACTTGGCACCGACACAACTTAGGCCACAGTTCTTTGATCGACCTTGTCGTTGTATCGTCGGACTTGTGGCCACATGTCCTGAACACTCGGGTGAAGAGAGGGACACAGCTGTCAACTGATCACCACCTGGTAGTGAGCTGGCTCCGATGGTCGGGGAGGATGCCGGTCAGACCTTGCAGACCCAAACGATGTGAGGATCTGCTGGGAATGTCTAGCAGAATCCCCTGTCAAAAGGAGTTTCAACTCCGGTTGAACTGCAATCACGTCCCGAGGGAGGCGGGGGACATTGAGTCCGAATGGACCATGTTCCGTGCTTCCATTGTTGAGGGAGGAGACTGTTGGGGTGGCAACCCTCGAACTAGCTGGTGGATTCCAGCAGTGAGGGATGCCGTCAAACTGAAAAAGGAGTCCTATCGGGCCTTTCTGGCCTGTATGGGCTCCGGGGGCAGTTGACAGGTACCAACAGGCAAAGCGGCATGTGGCTTTGGTTGTTGCAGAGGCAAAATCTCGGGCGTGGGAGGAGTTCGGGGAGACCATGGAGGCTGACTTCCAATGGGCATTAAGGAGATTCTGGTCCACCATCCGGCGGCTCAGGAGGGGGAAGCAGGGCTCCATCAACAGTGTGTACAGTGGAAGCTGGGCGCTACTGACCTCAACTTGAGACGTTGTAGAATAGGCAGGAATACTTCTGAGACCTCCTCAACCCTGTTGAAACCTCTTGTAATGAAAAAGCAGAGCCGGGGACTCTGGAGCAGACACACCTATTTCCGGAGCTGAAGTTGCTAAAGCAGTCAAAAAGCTCTTCAGTGGGTGGCCTTGGGGGTGGATGACGTCCGCCCTCGGTTCCTCAAGGCTCTGGATTCTGTAGGGCTGTCCTGGCTGATCCGCCTATGCCACATTGCGTGGATGTCGGGGACAATGCTGCTGGACTGGCAGACTGGGGTGGGGATCCCCCTTTTTAAAAAGGGGATCGGAGGATGTGCTCCAACTACAGGGGGATCACACTCTTCAGTCTTCCTCGTGAGGTCTTTTCAGCAGTGCTGGAGAAGAAGGTCCGCTGGGTCATTGAACCTCAGATTCAGGAGGAACAGCGTGGTTTTCGCCGTAGTCGTGGAACAATGGACCTGCTCTATACCCTCGGCAGGGTCCTCAAAGGATCATGGGAGTTTGCCCAACCAGTCTCCATGTGTTTTGTGGACCTGGAGAAGGCATTTGTCCGTGTCCTGTGGGCAATCCTGTGTGGAGTGCTCCGGGAGTACAGGGTACTGAACCCTGTCATATGGGCTTTTCGGTCCGTGTATGATTGGTGTTGGAGTTTGGTCCGCATTGCCGGTTGTAAGTTGGACCCATATCTGGTGAGAGTTGGACTCTGCCAGGGCTGCCCTTTGTCACCGATTCTGTTCAGAACTTTTATCGACAGGATTTCTAGGTGCAGTCAGGGTGTCGAGGGGATCTGGTTTGGTGGCCACAGGATCCAGTCTGCTTTTTGCATATGATGTGGATCTCTTGACTTCATCACGCCATGATAATTAGCTCTCACTGGAATTGTGAGAGCTAATGAACCTCTTCACTGGGGAATATGTTCTGCCCCAAGTGGAGGAGTTCAAGTATCTCGGGGTCTTATTTATGAGTGATGGAAGGAGGGAGCGGGATATTTATAGGTGGATTGGAGCGGCATCTGCAGCAGTGCGAACTCTGTACCATTCTGTCATGGTGAAGAGGGAGCTTCGTCTTTTGGCTCAGCTCTCAATTCTACGATCTACGTTCCCAGCTTCACCTATGGTCATGAACTGTGGGTAGTGACCGAAAGAATGAGATTGCGGATACAAGTGGCTGAAATGAGTTTCTTCCATAGGGTGGCAGGACTCTCCCTAAGAGATAGGTGAGAAGTTTGGTCATCCGGGGGGAGCTTGGAGTAGAGCCGCTGCTCCTCTGCATAGAGAGGAGCCAGATGAGGTAGTTCGGGCATCTGATCACAATGCCTTCTGCATGCCTCCTGGGGAAGGTATCCCGGGGATGTCCATCTGGGAGGAGACCACAGGGAAGACCCAGAACACGCTTGAGAGACTATGTCTCTAGGCTGGCCTTGGAACGCCTTGGGGTCCCCCCAGATGAGCTGGATCATTTGGCGGGGGAGAGGGAGGTCTTTGCCTCACTGCTCCAGCTATTGTCCCCATGACTTGACTCCGGATAAGTAGAAGATGGATGGATGAATAGATGGATGGATTTCAGACGTCAAAAATTCATTCCTCTCGTGAAATTTGGGAAAATGAGTCTCTTAAGTTTTCATGCTTGCAGCTGCAGTTTGGAAACAGTGATCAGGGCCTCCTCTCCTCTTTTTAGCTTCTTCAACCAGATCTGCTTTTTCTCACCAAGGCTGGATTTGATAAACTTTAGAGCCCCTCAGAACAACCATCAGCGTGGCTAACGGAGTGAAAGTAGGTGTTCGAATCGTCTCCTAAAAATTGAACACAACAAAAGGAACAGGCCTGACTAAGTCATGCTGGATTGAAAAGATAAATGAGGGACGTTTGAAGATAGCAAAGACGAAGATGACAGGGAATCTGAGACAGACTCAGCAGGAGGTCAGCATGTAAAGGTGTGGCTGCCGAGGAGAGGCTCTCATCTCTTTCCCCATGATTGGCAGCGTCATGATGATAGCTAATAAGCAGGAGGCTGACATTTGGATAGATAAGATGAAAATTCATCGTGGGTCTGGGGTGTTTTTTGTAATTACCCCAGCCGGTAGCCCGTGATTGCAGTTAGCCCGGGTGGCTGGAGCTCTGCCTCTGGGGTGCGCAGAGGACATTTTCAGCTACAGACAAGCCCACCGAGATTAAGTGGTGAGGCCAGGGGAGGGTCAAATTGCTTTTAAAATGCCATGGGTGTCAAAGGGAAAAAAAAGTCCATAGACATGTTATGATTTTCTCAGTTGTTGTTTGGAGAGTATGACAAAGAAAGTATCATATTTCTAAATTACATAATCATAATCACATAATTACGCAATAAATAATATACGCTTTTTCTGATGGCATCTGACTGACACAATCTGACTGAAACATGATCAACTCTCCAAATGGGTGTTTATGGGGCTGTACAATGAAGTGCTATATTGAACATTATCGCTTACTTCATTTTGTGGATCCAGGGCTATTTCTAGCTTTGCGGGGGCCTTGTGCAAGGTGCTGTTTGTGGGGCCATATTTTGCCAAACTGCGCTGGATAGATTGCTAAAGATATCCATAATAATATTTTTCAGTGACCCAGAAGGCCCAAAAAAAACATGTAGCTTCAGAGCATCAGACTTAACCTTTATTCGATGACTTAAAGCTTTAGTACATGTTAAAATTCATTCTTATTTATTAGTACTAGTGTTTAATTACATTATCTGGGCCTGTTCATCCGATTTACAGTCAGGATTTCGGACGAACCAATATTTACTTTATACTGTTATCACAATATAAAGTAGATGTAAAGTTGTCCTGAAGGGATGGACGTCATGTAAATTGTTTACGCTAAATGTTCAATATAACCCTGGCAAACAAAATAATGGCCTCTCCTGTCCTACAACTGTTATTAATGCATTTTTTTTTCTTATCCTGTTTTTCTATACCAGATGGATATATTTTTTTGATGCCATAAATGAGACCGTGAGTTCAGTGCAGTCTGACTGATCTCTTTCTTCTATTGTATGTTTTAAATATAAATATTTTTAAGGTTGAAAAATAAACTGTCTTAACTATGAAGGCCTGCCTAGTGGTGCAGAAGGACGTTTCATTTACAGTCAGTTTACAGGAAGAAACGGATATGCGTGGACTCATGACCAGACCATCTCAATCTGGCTTCTCTGAACATCTAATACATGCTCTTCCTCCGATAGACTCATTCCTGATCCTATCCATCCTGGATCCATCCTACTCCCAAAGAAAACCTTAGCATCTTCATCTCTGCAACCGCTAGCTCTGCCTCCTGTCTTTTTGTAATTGTAACCATGTCTAGGTCATACAGCATCGCTAGTATCACGACTGTCTTGTAAACCTTCCCTTTCATTCTGGCTGATAGTCTTCTATTTCATAGTATCCCTGACACTTTTCTCCACCCATTCCAGCCTGCTTTAACTCGTCTCTTCACCTCTTTTCCACACACTCCGTTGCTCTGGACTGTTGACAGCAAGTACCTGAAATCCTCCAACTGCTTGATATCCAATCCCTGTAGCCTCACTGTTCCACCTGAGTTCCTCTCTTTCACATACATATACTCTGCTGCAACTAACTTTCATTCCTCTCTTTTCCAGTGCATACCTCCACCTCTAGATTTTCCTCTACCTGTTTTCTGGTCTCACGACAGGTCACAATGTCATCTGCAAATATCACGGTCCGTGGAGATTCCTGTCTAGACTCATCTATTAGCCTGTACATCATCTTTGCAAACAAGAAGAGGCTGAGAGCTGATCTCTGATGGAATCCCACCTCCACCTTTATCTTCATTGTTACCCCCAGGGCACACCTTACAACTGTCTCACAGCTAGCATACATGTCCTGCACCAGTCTAACATACTTCTCTGCCACTCCAGATTTCTTCATACGATACCAGAGCTCCTCTCTTGGCAACCTGTCATATGCTTTTTCTAGGTCTAAGAAAACACAATGCAGCTCCCTCTGGCCTTCTCTGTACTTCTGTATTAACATTCTTAAAGCAAATACTGCATCTGTTGTACACTTTCTAGGCATGAAGCCATACTGCCGTTCATAAATGCTTACTTCTGCTTTCACTCTAGTTTCCACTCCTCTTTCCTATTACTTCATTGTATGGTTCATCAACTTTATCCCTCTATAGTTGCTGCAATTCTGCACGTTCCCCTTATTCTTAAAAATGGGCACCATTACACTTCATCTCCATTCTTCAGGCATCTTCTCACTCTTTAAGATCCTGTTGAATAATTTAGTCTGAAACTCAACCGCTGCCTCTCCTAGACACTTCCACAGGTATATCATCAGGACCAACTACCTTTCCACTCTTCATCCTCTTCAATGCCTTCCTTAGTTCACTTTTACTAATCTGTGCTACTTTGTTGTCTACAATAGGCACCTCTTCTACCCTTACCTCTCTTTCAATTTCCCTATTCATCAGCTCTTCAAAATACTCTTTCCATCTTCCCATCACTCTTCTAGCATCTGGCAATACATTTACCTCTCTATCCTCAATCACCCGGACCCTTGTACATCCTTTCCACGTTTATCTTTCTGTTTTGCCAACCTGTACAGATCATTTTCTCCCCCCTTACTATCCAACCGAGCATACAGGTCATCGTACGCCCTTTGTTTTGCCTTTGCTGCCTCTATCTTTACCTTACATTGTATCTCCCTGTACTCCTGTCTTTTGTCTTCAGTCCTCTCAGTATCTCACTTTCTCTCCGCAAACCGCTTTCTCTGTATGTACTCCTGCACTTCCTCATTCCACCACCAAGTCTCCTTATCTACTTTCCTTCCAGATAACACACCAAGTACTCACCTACCTGTCTCCTTGATAATGCTGGCTGTAGTTGTCCTATCATCTGTAAGCTCTCCCTGACCACCCACAGCTAGCCTAACATAGTTTCCCTATGTTCCTGTCAGGATCTCACACGGCAGGGTCCAATTGGGAATCAGCGCCAGCTGCAGCTAATTACCCGGTTCCATAAAGAGCAGCGGCACGCTCTGCTCGGGGCCAGGGAATTCGAGAGGGCTCGAAGGAAGGAGCGACAGGAGGTCCCGGGGCTGGAGGATTGTACCATGATAGTACAACTTAAAGCCTGCTCCTATCCATCTTGCCTTACTACCTTTCCACTTGGTCTCCTGGACACGCAGTACATCCACTTTCCTTCTCTGCATCATGTCAACCAATTCTCTACCTTTTCCTGTCATCGTCCCAATATTCAAAGTCGCTACTCTCAGTCCCAGACTGTTGCTTTCCTCTTCCCTCTCTGCTTCCGAACACGTCTTCCTCCTCTCCTTCTTTGACCTACATGGATTATCTACACAGTCAAATTTAGGGAGGTATGGCTCAGGTGTAACTGCTAAATGGTCTCAACTTATAACGTTCTTTTACACCTTGCGGTTTCAAAGTGCTTCAGACTGTATCTCAAATTCAACCATTCACAGACTCACACACACAGATGGCTGCAGGGCTGCCATGCCAGGCACTAACCTGGCCATCAGGAGCAACTTGGGGCTGAGTGTTTTGCCCAAGGACACTTAAGCATACAGACAGGAGGAGCCAGGGATCAAACTCCCAACATTAGATTAGACATTGGTTAGAAGGACGCCCCCTTCACTAAACAATTCACTGCTGCTCCTAAATATCACCGAAAATATTAATCTGACCAATGTCTGCCCGGTGGAGGATCTCTGAAGTGAGAGATCAAATGAAATATGAAAAGATTAGTAAATTCTGAAAAAAGTCTGCAACTTTACAAGAAAATAGCAAATAGTGTCAGGGTATCACACCTGATACCAATTTGTAATCGGCACCAGCTGCAGCAGATGCCGCTAATCAAGATCCCTATAAAGGGCAGCGGCACGCTCTGCCTGGCGCTGGGGGATAGTGGTGCTCACAGACCACTGCGGGCCCCTGCCATGACTGGACCCCTATCCTGTTATGACTGGACCAAGCCGGCTGGTGTAACCTTGGACCCTGACCCTCCTGTGACTCTTTCTGAGATCCTGCTGTGACCCGTCTTGCCTTCACCCCCGTGCCAGGGGGCCCATCCTGCTTTCACCCTGCCTGGGGCCTGTCCTGCCTGCAACCTGTCCTGCCACCCTGCCTGGGGTCCGTCCTGCCTGCAACCCGTCCTGGTGAGACCCAGCCCTGTGCAACTCTGTCTCGGGGCCAGGGGCTTACTAGCGACACCCTACCTGCCGTTCCACATAATAAAGTGCTTTCAACCCAGATTTTGCTCTGAGGTGTGGTTCCCTGCCCGAGTCCGCCCCTGCGACCCATGACAAATAGATTTGCTATGGTTTGATGAAATATGAAAAGAAAACAAGACTAGAAAAGTATATATCAGCAACAGACTAAAGATTGGAATGGTGTCAGCTGAAAGACATTTCCTATTCAGAGATTTTTGCTTGCGGTGAGTCCTGTGCTCCCTCTACCTCGAGTTGATCTCCAGATGTTTAAGCTACTCCGATTGGCCTCTGAAAGGATATTTCATTTTTCAAACCTCATCCGTGACCGGCTACCTGGGAATAAGGCAGATCTTTGGTGTTTTTACAATTAATCAAAACTGCGCTTCAAGCGGCCATACTTCCTTCCAACTCAGTTATCACTCACGCAATAACTTCCTTCTCTCACTCTCATTGCTGCCTCTCACAGCCAGGTACCATTTAGCCGTTGATCTCAGTTGCTGAGTAATGTGCGACACTGACAGCCAAGTCCAGATACAGAGCTTATAACCAACATTAACGAGTCCTTGGAGGGATTATAGAATCCATGCTTGTTACTGTTGGGCGGGCTGCAGTCTATTGATGGGAAGAGACCATTGTTGATGTTATCCAAATTGTTGTAATTTATTTTTCAAATTGAAAAGAAATATTACAGTAATTGGTTATTTTGAGAAATGAGGTCCATACCACCATCATATCTTTATTTGGTCATTGGTAATTTGGAGAATAGTTTAAAAGACAGGTAGATTTTCTACCTTCACACCTCCACTCAAATGTTCAAATGGACGCATCCTATTTATCATAAATCTGACAAATAGATGCATTGCGGTGCAGTGTAATTATGTGGAACATCTATATTTCCTTTCACTTCTGATGAGTTAGACTCCTGCAGAGGAGGGCTTACTGCTGCCTCCCTGCTGAGACAACGTGAAACCTGCTGGACACACACATCCCCATCTCCGAGGGTCTTGACACTGAAGTGTTGAAATGTGGCTGATTTGATGGATGTTAACTGATGTTGCCCCCACCGCCCCTCTCCCCCCCTTTCCCCCCTCCTCTCTCTCTCATTCTCAGCCTCTCTCCCTCCTGCTTCACCTTTCGGGATGAGTCATGTCTGGAAAAGTGATTTGTGGTCATAAATTGTAATCTCCTTTAATGTGCCTTACAATTATTTTCTACTGACTTATTTGAAAATTGGATACTCATCTCACCCTTGGCAGTTGCTGTTTTGTGGACTTCTTTGTGAGATGCATTCAAATACATGTGGTATACATGTGGACTATTGACTTTCTTTGTGTTTTTTATATTTATTGATAATCTGATTAGTGAAGACATGTGATTTTAAGTCAATATTTTCTGACCTGATGTGTGTTTTTTCTCAGAGGATTCATCAAATACCAGTCAAGAGATGTTTTACGGCTTATGGTAAGAGGAGTTTGCTCGGAGGCGAGGTATGATCTATCGTTGCATATAAAATATGTGTAGATTGGTCAATGTGCATTCACGTTTTGCAAGATAAAGGTGTTAATTCTTGCAAATTTACCAAAAGGAGGTCCTTGACCTGCAAGTATTACATATATTATTTTTTATTGCTCATTGGCAATGGGATCGGGTCAAGCTCCCTATGACCCTTACTGCATTATTAGTGGTATACAGTAGATAATGTAGTAATACATATTTATCTATTCATATAGATATGACATTTTTTTACAACCATCAAACTTTATGTATCAAAAGAACCTCTTGAAAACTTTGCATAGTCCATGTATGGTGCATGCATACTCATGTCTGGTCCATGAGTAGACTTTGAGCATGCCTTTTAAAAAATTCCTCTTGATCCGAAAAGGCTGTAGAATTTGAAAAAAGAATTTGAAAATTGACTGTAGAATCGCCACTCCCGTAACTGAAGGAGGATGATACAGGTTAACAAACAGTGTCAAGTTGATGTTCTTGCTTTGGATCCATGCTTGGACATGTGTTACTCGTTCACTCAAGCAACGGAATGGCGCCGGCACCTGGCGTACTCAACTCAATGCAGTTCAGGAGACTTGGTGGGAGATTATTATCATGGTGTGCAGGCATCTCCTTTAGCTCTTTTCATTAGTCAAACTCTGAAAAGGAAGTTGAGCTCTCTGTGCAGCTGTCCTGGTGCTTCCATCCAGAGCTCTGAACTCCTGCTGTTTTTCAACATGAAGCCCTTTAGTTATACTTCGTCAGCAACGTACACAACCCCATCCCATAATCACTAATTCTTTTGACAGAAGGAGGTAAACTTTTTCTCTTGCTTACCATTCATTGCTAAGCTAATTACTGTGAGGAGGGTCTGTAACTCCAGGATTAACCACCAAGAGGTGCATTGGATTTGCCAAAAAAGTTCCCCGAAACTCAGCGCGTCTCTTTAATGTATGACAGCCAGTGTATATTCAAAGCATAAATGGAAATTAATTCACTTGCGTACATCCTCCTCAAAGCATGTTTTCGTTCATTAACACCACACTTTGGTGCCACTACTGACAGCAAAGTATGTTTTTTCTTTTTTCTTTTTAACCTTTAAGGCTGTATCAGATGTATCCAATCCGGCCCCCCGACAGTTATGTTGACAGAGTCAGAGGGGTTGGATATGCTGTGTGAAGAGAAGTCTCTTTGTGGACCAGGTACTCCCCAAACCCCCCTGCCTACATCTGACCATCCTCGGAGCTTTGAGGCAGCACGGGGTTCAAAGAGCATGAAGTGCAGAGCACTCCTCTCCATGTAGAGGCTTTTCGGTTTTCCCTTGTCAAAGAGCACCTTTGCCCCACTACAAAGTGTTGGGCTGGGCCAGGTTTGGGGGGTTGGAGAAGTGGGTGTAAGGAAATAAAGGTTGATCTACAAAGGGTCTTTTCCCTCTCTCTCTCCCTCTACCCTACAACTGTGGAATAACAGAGTTAGAGGCGTGTGACAGAATGAGGACAGGTCAGAATCAGTTTCGACTGACTTTACGTGAAGTTAAAGTTATCAGGTTTATCTTTCTGGAAAAGAGCTCACCAATTGTGTACGAAGAAAAAAAAAAAACAAAAACAAAAAGGGTAAGGGTAATCAAGTTTCTAATGAGCGTTTTTTTTTTTCAATTATGCATGTGTGAGAGACTGCAGGCATGAAAGCCGCGCTGAGCTGCGAGATGAAAGGATAGATTACTGGAGCAACCTGTTCTCATTTAAAAAAGCATTTCATCCAAAGTTACATTAAATAAGAAAAGTAAGTTTTTCTATGGGTTTTTGTAGACAAATGGGGGAAAAAAAGAAGTATAGGAAGTAGAAGTATAGGAAAGTGTAGGGAAGACACACACACACACAGACACACACACACACACACACACAACCATTATCGCATTTCAACACACTATGTTGTGGGATTCTAATTAATTTCGCTGTAACCGCAATTCACTTTTCGGCTTTACTCTTGCATATCGATGACATCGTGTGAGGGTTTCCCGTGCAGAATTCTGCTCTTCTTTTCCTTCGGGCTGCTCCCTTAAGGGGTCACCACTTTGAATCGCCTTCCATCCATTTAACCCATCTCTCTGTATCCTCTTCTTTCAAACCAACTACCTTCTGTTGAGGATAGTCTTGAGGCGAGGTCGTGGTGGGGACCCCCAAGAATCGGGGTGGGCCCTGCTTGTCCTCTCAGTCCAAGGCCATGGTTCGGGTCGCGTAGCCCATAGCGGATGAGGCCTATTGTATCCTAGGCTACGTTGAATATGTGGGGAGCAGAGAGAAACAGAAACAGAGACTGTGTCTGCTTATTGTCCAACAGGACTCCGATTTATTGGTTGTAGTGAGTCCCGTTGCAGGATCTTGGGATGATTTAATGGGAGTGAGAGCATAAATGGGAGTGTGTCTTAGAGAGAAGTGGAAAAGTACAGGGAGCAGTGGAAAAGTGCAGGGAAATCTTCAAACAATAGGATGGTAACAGAAAATTGTCTGACAACTTAATGTCCTTTTTCCCTACATCCATAAATCTCCTCTCTGGTCTTCCTTTAGGCCTCCTGACTGGCAGTTCCAACCTCAGCATCCTTCTACTAATATCAGTGACGCGCGGTGAGGTTCATGGCTGGTGAGGCACTGACGTCATCACAGTCAGATTTACAAACATATGAACCCTACAGAGTAGCTTATTCACCATTTTATTGGCAGCAGTTAACGTGTTTTATTTAAAATATCATATCAGCATTCTTTACATATACAAACTGTAGCATAGAAAAAAGCACATTTACAAAAAAAACGTTATTATCTCTTATCTTTACTCATAAATTAAGTCCATGCAGCGCTCCTTCTGAAGAAAAGCATCTGTAACTTGCTTGCAGAAATCGTCCTTGTCTTTCTTTGGTTTTAAAAGTCTGTCTGTCTCAATAGAAATCGCTGCCAGTGAAGACACTCGTCCTTGATCGGTCCTGTTCCGACTCATGTTTTTAGTCTTTTCAGTGCGGAGAATAAATCTCTCAGTTTTCCTTTTACCTCAGCATTGTGGATGCTGATGTTGAGTCTTTGCTGTTCATTCAAAGCCAAATCTATCTTGGACATCCCGAATGTTTTTAGCGCGATTTGACTTTGAATGGCAGTGGCCGACCGCTCATGTTTGATTAGGTTTCTTTGCAGATTCTTCAGGTCACAATATCCCATTTGACTCCGGACATTGTCAGAAGTTGAGAAAAGCCGGTAGGAAAAGCAGAAAAGGTGCTTTCTTACTGGACATCCACACAGCCAACCTTTTCGTGTTTAGCAATCCGTTTGAAAAGACAGAGTCTTCTGTCATAGTCTGAAGCAAATCTGTTAGCGCCAGCGTCGGTCTTCCCTTACTTATCATCTCCTGCTTCGACTGAAAGTCCAGTTTAGAAAGTCCAGTTTTGGAAATAAATAGCCAAGCCAAGCAAGAGGAAAAAAATAACTGGATGGCTTCACTTGACTTGCTAACTGATTACAGTAGCTTGCTACTGCAAATTCTATTATTCTTTAGCCAAGTAATAAAATGGATCCCCGGGATCACCAGTGCCCCCTACCATGAGGCCCTGTTACTGCGTGCCTCACTCAGTGTGTCTTCGCTGTCGCTTTACGATCGCTTGGCACGAGAAACGGGTAACAGATGTTGACGAAAAAAATTATACACACTAAAGTATGGAAATTTAGTTCATATATTAGTGCTTGAAGTGTTTGAAAATTTTAATAGGGACATCAACAGAGACAGCAATACAGTCTCATCCGCATAGCATGGCAGTGCAGTTAGCAGAATCATTGCGCAATCCATAGAGGGCTCTGCTGGTTGCCGTGTCACTTCACGTCTCTTGTTCATATATAAATGCTAAATGTGATTTTTTTTTTTTCAGCGATTTTGAAAAAAAAAAAAAAAAAAAAAAAAACGACTAAAAATGATGAACTTTATAGTACAAATCACTGAATAAATATCACCATTTAATTTATTTTTTAATTTTACATTTTTTTCTTTCCACGATGCCAAGTGAGGCCCGGCCTCACCTGCATTTACTGACTGCACATCACTGACTAATATATTCTCTATCCCTCCTCTGTCTTTGTCCAAACCATACCAGTCTGACCTCTCTGCCCTTATCTCCAAAACGTCTAAGATTGCTGTCCCTCTGATGGACTCATACCCGAACTGATTGATCCTTGTCATTCTTTAAGATCTTCGTCTCCGCTACCTCAAGATCTGCTTCCTGTCTCCTCAACAATGCCATTCTCCTGAAACCATACAGCATTGCTGTCCTCGCCACCGTCTTGTACATCTTCATTCTGGGTGATTCTCTTTTATCACATATTTTCTTTACCACTTCCAACTAACTTGAATGATTTTCTTCAGCTTTTTTTTTACACACTCTCCATAACTCTGGATTGTTGACACTGGGGGCTGAAAATCCTCCACCATGTTTATCTCCTTGTAGCCTCGCCATTCCAGTTGGGTCATCTTCATTTACATACATGCATTCTATTTTGCTGCCGCCAACCACCATTTCTCTCCATGTAAATGCCTCCACCTCTTAATATTTTCCTCAACCTGCTCCCTGCTGTCACTGCAGATCACAATGTCATCTGCAAACACCATTGTCTATGTAGAGCCTTGTCTATCCTTATCTGTTAGCCGATCCATCACCACAACAAGTAAGAAGGGGCTCAGAGCTGATCCCCGATTCGGTCCCATCTCCACCTTGAACTCCTCTGACACTCCAACGGCATACCTCCCACACTTTCTCACAGCGCTCATATATGTCTTGCGCCACTCCAACAAACATTCCACTTCAGATTTCCTCATACAGAACCTCAGCTCCTCCCTGAACACCCTATCATTTGCTTATTCTAGATCTACAAAGACACAATGCAGCTCCCTTTCACTTCTCTGTACATCTTTATCAAAATTCTGAAAATAAAAATTGCATGTTTAGTACTTGGTATTAAACAATATGGATGTTCAAAATGCCAACCTCTTTCCCATAACCCCAGGTACGGCTTGGTTTGCACAAAACTATGTTGTGATCTGTTTATACATTTACATCTTATTTAGAAGAGAGAAACTTTCACTGAAAATAGAACTCACTCAGATGGCACGAGGGTCCCTGCAGTGCTTTGACAAAGACGGTAAAGACTTGCCGTATCTGCTTACTCCTAATGGCTTTCCCTGACATCTCATACTGGATTTTCATATCTAATGTCACAGGGAACAATATGAGCCGGGCCGTATCTTTGCTCCACATATCAGCGGAACATTTCTTTCTAAGTGACCATTTCCATTTTGCTGGAATTGGGGGTTATTTCCTGTCACGCTGGTGCAGAATGTACCTGTTTGTGGATCCACAGCAGAATCTAGTAATTTAGTAAAAACAGATTTTATTCATGTAGCACCAAACTACTAGTTTTTTTTGTGACACTTTACATGTAGACCAGGTCTGGACCACACTTTTGAACGATATGCAGAAACCCAACACCCCCCCAACGAGAAAGCACTTGGCTTGCTCATTGGGGAATTTCTCAGACTGCGTCGCTTCTGTTGGAAAATCAATGATAAACTGCCACCAGTTGTAAGTGGCACTACAGAATAGACATGCAAAGGAAGCAATATGTTAAAATAATATATACTTGAATTATATTCATGCCTCAGAAGCCGGAGACACACTTGCCTGGCATCACGAGATGGCAAAGAACTAGCAAAGGCTGTTACATCCACCCACTTGCGACTGTGTCTGGGCCAGAATTTTGCTCTCAAACACACCGTATGGTCCTCCCACTCTTCCTATACTGTCTGCACTTGTGTCCCTTCATTAATGCATGATAGTAACCTCATATCTTCTCCCGGGTCCTTTGGCTCTCTTGTTTCCCGGTTTCCCGGGGGGCGTGGCTTGATTTATTGCAGGAGTCTTGTCGGCCCTCCTGCATTGTTATTCACTGGAATATTCACGTGAATATTAAAGCTTATAATGTATCATTTCAGCTATCACCATGTAGCTCTTAGAGTTACTGTTGTTAATAGTATGAGATCATTTGTGGCTGTCCCCCCCCAACCCTAAAGCCTCTTCTGTCTTCAAACTGTTGCTTTCTGTCTCATCGCTCTCTTATTCTATACTGACCAGTAGAGGCAGAATGCCGCCCACATTGAGGTGGTTGTGTTTCTGTCAATCATTTTAAAACTGTGTTCCAATCTCTATATGGAAAGTGTCATGAGACAATTTGATTTGAACTTACTGGTTTGGTTCAGTTGCTGTACAAATACCAAAATGTCAATGTAGCATTGTGGTAAATTCCTATTCTCAAGTTTATTTGTCAGGAGATTAATAAACCAGTAAAAATATCCGCCACTATCAAATTCAAGGAAGGATAAAAGGTTACAAAAAGGATCCTGATGCTGTGCATCGTTTAATTTAGAAAATCATGCATCTGTGTTTTCACCCACAGTCCAAAAACACGCAGCAGGTTCATCGGCAATCCTAAAATTTCCAAACATGTGAATGACAGAGTGAATTGTTGTTTGTCTCTATGTGGCCCTGTGATTGACAAACAACCAGTCCAGGGTAAGCCCACCTTTAGCTGGAATAGGCTACAGATTTGATGACTCTTTGTCAGGGGATTTGAATTCTTCCCACCCATTCTGTCTGACAGTAAGCCCTGTGTTTAATCAGTGGGTCCTTTTGAGCTCAGGGCCTTATTTTAACATACGCCGCGGAAGAAATGGCACAAAAAAAAAAAGAAGAAGAGATATCTGTTTTATACGGAGGGGAAAGGCAGCCATAAATGCAAGGCCTCCCAAGGAAACCAGCCGACTGTCTGCTATATCGATGTCCCATTGATTTAGGCTTTGTGTCTCACAGTTGCCCCCCTTCCCCCCCATCTCTGACAGAGCTACTTAATATGTTGGAGGGGCTCTGATGTGTCTCATCTGTGAAAAGGAGGGTTTTTCTTTTACCCACATTAGAGGCGGAGCTGGTGGGGAGGAAGCCGAACGGGTCGGCGTGGGGCTGCAGCAGCTCTGAAGTCAGCCTAGTGGTATGGGTGGGGCTTTACTTGCTGGAAAGGAAGAAAGTAAAATGTTGAGGGCCTGAGAACTTGGATGAGAGGAGCTTTTGAAACGTCCCGCATTGGCATTAGAGAGATGAGCTGCTATTCAGCAGATGCATCCACGCATACACTCATAACACGTGCGTGCCCACGTGGCCAACCGAACACACACATATATGCGGTTCCATTTGGCAAACACACATGCTGAAGCACGTTGGCTGCCTTTTTTTTATCTGCCGGTCTGCGAGATGAGACCGGGCTCTAATTGGTCCTGGGGGAGATTGGCAGGGTGAGGGGGAGCTACGGAGAGGCCACATACTCCAGGGAAAAACAAGGCAGAGGAGGCTGGTATGGGGGGTGGGATGGCAGGAAAAAGAAAAAGGGCCACCAATCCACAAGTAGAGAGGGGACGCACAACAGAAGAGGGGTAATAACTGAACGAGGGGGAAGGGGAAGACAAGCTATTTATTAGTGAGGGTGAACAAAGTGTGAGGATTCATATATCCTGCGGAATTAATAGCAAATTCTCTCAATTAAAGCTATGCCTGAGAATGTCTCTATATTTGACTTAGTTACCTCTACCACATCTGCCCACCCCCCCTCCCCCCCGTGCCTCCAAAACAACTCCCTCTACTCCCCATGTCCCATAGGACACAGCAATAGATGCAGAGTGAGATGGTTGGAGGTGCTTCTCACAAGAGATAAAAAGAATATGTGATCACAGCAGTCAATACCTTTGTCTTTTGCCCCTTCAGTGGTTTCTGCATCCGGCGAAGCTGCAGGTGGTTCTCATGGCGGTGGGTATTGTTCTGGATGTGCTGCGGTGCTCTCACCATACCGCAGTCACCGAAACACCAACTATAACTTTGACACATCAGAGCGCATCATAATTTTCCGTATGACAGACTCTACTACTCCTTAATATAAAAGTAATTATCATTTGTGAAATGTCATTTTAGGTGCTGCAACTTATTTCTCATATTAGGTAATAATCCACATTATATGTGGGCATTTTTTGCTTGGTTTGGATTTTAAACAGGGGGTCGCACGTGGCACAATTGTTAGCACTTAGGCTTCCCAGCGCAAAGGACTTTGGTTTGATTCCGACAAGGGGACCTTTCTGTGTGGAGTTTGCATGTTCTACTTGTGACCCTCGGGTTCTCCTCTGGCGACCAGTCCAGGGTGTATCTTGCCTCTAGCTGGGATACAGATAGCTGGGAAAGGCTCCAGCATCCAGAGTGACACTGAGTGCAGGGTAACCGGCAGGCGATGGATGGATGAATTTCAAACACATATAAGGCAATAAAAACATCGAAACACCGTGAGGTCATTTCTTAAATATTACATAGTTACATTGAATATTCAGGTTATAAATAAATTACTATTTATCAAATTAAACACATGTTCTAGGTACCTCCAATATAATTTTAAAACAAGGACACTGTTTTTTTTCCTGAATCATTGGATTCTTTATTACTGTTTTATATTCTGTAACTCTGGCACTGCAATTTCCTTCGGGATTAATAAAGTTGTTCTTATTCTTATTATTATTCTTATTCTTATGTTTTTTTTACATGATTGCAGTACTCTTTCCAGGGTTTCTCATGTTTTACAGAATTCTTGAGGAACCCTGATGACCCTCTTTGCTTGCTACAAATACAGCTGTAACATAGTCTTAACTCTCAGTTACAGTTACATCACTGATGTACAGTCTGTGCATTAAAAGCAGCAGCGTCTGTCCTCCGTCCATGTTTAGTCAGGGTGTGTTTAAGCTTGGCTAGGACTGTAGTACATTCAACAGCTATATTAACATTTTGATGCTAATTTTGTTGTACTGCATTTTTGAAAGGATTTTCGAAACAGAACAATGAGATGCACAGTTTGATCACGGTCATCATTTTTTGAAAATGTGGGTCCAAAAAAATGAAAACCCCCAAAAAACATAAATAATCATGGGTCCGAAAATTACACACATACATATGTGCACACACATCACATTTTTAGGCTTTTTTTTTTGTTTGAAAATCACAGTATACCCCTTCTTTAAGATGTTTTTTAAATTTTTGATGATTTACCTTGCCGCCCTCAGGGTCATTTCATGAAATCTCGGCCAAGTGAAATCGTTATTATTGCTATTTTCGGGTTATAATGAACCTACCCCTACGAATGTTTGTTACTGCTGCAGGCATGGCAATCTAGTTACCCCTGCGCGTGTCATGGTGTGTCACTGGCTGCTCTGTATGATGATCATTATTCTCAACAAGCCCCTCCCCTGGCTTTGAGGTTTAACGAAAATATGCAGATCATCTCCTTTGACAGGAGATGAAAACAAGTCTTCCAAATGGGTTTGGACGTAGCGGGCATTTAAGTTGAGCTCTGAGACGGTGAGAAAGTTTTTAGCACGGTAAGAACGGCTTGGGGCCGACTTTATGTGGGCCCGCAGTAACAAACAGATCCGGGTTGTGATTCTGGAAGTAAACTTCAGCTAATTAAACCACTTGGAGAGCAGCTTTGATGTGGACTGAATGAATGGGGAAATGAAACGGTGTCTGACTGTGTAAGAGGGGAGGAGAGAGGGAGGGTGGAAAACCCTCCACTCATCTACATGAGCCCACTTCTTAATATCATCAGATGAAAAAAAAAAAAAAAAAAAGAAGCGGGTGGAGACTTTATTTTGTTTTTCCAAAACAGGCTGCAAAATCTGCGGCTGAAGACTGTGTACAATTTTTTCCAAGTTGTGAGGTCATGGATAAGTATTTTACACACTAACAAGTGGTGCCCAGGCATTTATCAGTCAGTCAGACGGATAAGATCGGAAGCATTAATGCATTGTGGATTTTCTTTCAGATTAAGATTAAGACCACATTAGGAAGGAAATCTCAAGCTTCAATAAAATAGTGACAATAATAGACGAGATGTGAAAAAACAACCTAAAATTCTAAAAGTTGTTTTTTTAATCCGACAGATCCGTTTATTGAAATTAAATCAAAAGCTCAATCTGAATTTAAACTGCTTTCCAGTCTGCAATTAACTGACAGAGCTTTTAGATTTACTGCCAACGGCCTGCATTACGGAATAATCGCTTGAATTAATATCCAAAGAAAAACGATTTGCTAACATTGAAGCATCCTTATTTTTCCTTATCGTCATGTTGCTATTTATTAGATCTAGATTTGCTGACATCATATTGGTTTCAATAATTTGTTCCTTCACCCAGATTGGATTGCATTAGCACAGATGCGATCTTCACGCTTGGGTTGTAGATCCCAAAGATTTGAATCCTCCAACCTGTTTTGGGTTCCTTTTCCAAAGGTCTTCTTCAAGTGCAGGAAACCTCTCCCATGGTTGTGTGACTGAAGAGATGTTGATGGAAACAAACCTCACTGTGTATTCATTCATTGACCCCATTAACTACAGCCAAGAGGATAATTGCAGGGTGTAAATTGTATTTCTTACAGTCAACTAAGTACAACTGACTGAAAATGGATAATATAATGCCAAAATGCTTTCAGAACACATCCAGGTGAATTATACACAGGTTAATTTGTGAAGTAGAAGGTAGCTTTTTTTTTTACTTTAAACCAAATAAATGTAAATGAAACAATACATTTTATTTTAAAACATGTAATTCCTCTGAGGTTGATATGATTCAGGTCCTGTTTCAGAGTGATTTTGGAGCTTAACTTTCCTCCTCTTAACTTATCAGAGCTGTTCTATGTCGGATCTGGATTTATTCTCAAAGTGCTTTCCGGGTGTGCATTTTTTTTTGTTTCTCTTGGTTTTATTTTACCAGCTTTAATATTACCTGCTCAGTGTCAGAGTGGCACGTTAGAAATCTTTTGCACATCTGCCCAGATTCACAAACCAAGGTTTTCCTTTGGTTTTATGATTACTCGATGAAAATGTTTGAGGACCAGCCATCATCACATCATTGAGATAAAGATGAAAAGATTCCTGCGGGGTTGGCCTATATGATTACATTTTCAAACTGGCCACTGTCACTCCAACAACATGACATTGCTGGTGTATCAGACAGCCATTGATTTAGGCACCCTGGAGGAGAAGAACCATGTCTCCATCGGTTGGCTATAGATAACTTATATTTAATTAGATTATCGAAAGCTATAATTGAGAGCTACATCTCACTAGTTTCGTCTTGTTTCTTCCTGTGTGATGATAGCTCGATAAGCTGATTAACAGAACCAGACCCCTTGTCACAATCCTGCTCGCTGATTGGCTCTGATGTTGATTATTTACTCAGTGGGATTTCAGGAATGAACAATTTAATGAGAAAAAACAAATTACAAAAAATGCTGCAAACATTGGAAACAAGTGCTATGTGTTGGACATAGCCATTGCCAGTTTGTTCTGTTGCCCTTCAGCTGGCCTACTGCTGTCAATTAAAGATGAATATAGATTTATTAAACCCAGAACCACATTTCTGACCGAACAGACTGGAAATGTTTCCAAATATGAGATACTTGACATGAAAGAAGAGCCTCATCCAATGTCAGTTAGCGAGGGCAATGTCAGTCTCACATTTCCATCAGCTGTTGAATCTCCACTGTCTCTAAATCTCAATAAGGACGACTTCATATTTGTCTCCATGTGACTTTATTTGATGGACAATGACCCCAAGTCTCACTATGAAGATCAAAGGGGTTGTGTATTTGGAAACTGCAGCAAGTAATGTCATGGATTTGTGGTGTTCATCATCTGCACTGGTTTCCTTCTCCTGAGTCCCTTCCTCATAGTCTCCACCTGTACCCCTTTCCAATGTAGCGTCAATTGGAAAGGTTAATAAAGTGTGGGAAAGGTATATAAGACTGGGGAGGGCTGAAAATCTTGAAAGTACACATAAAAAATAAAATAAAAAATTGTTTATCGCAGTTCCAGAGCCAGGGATAAACAAAGAACTACTAGTCATGTACCTGGAGCCAACTTCCCTGTAGCTTATGTAGCTAGAGGGAGTATTTTTGTGTTTGTCTCACCACCCATTTGTCCCTTCTGCTGTGTGTGCAAACCTTGTCAAGAACTACAGAAAACGTCTGATCTCTGTAATTGCCAACAAAGGTTTCTGTACCAAATATTAAGTTCTGTTTTTCTGATGTATCCAATACGTATGTCATGCAATAAAAAGCAAATTAAATATTTAAAAATCATAGAATGTGATTTTCTCGATGTTTGTTTTAGATTCCGTCACTCACAGTTGAAAAGTACCCATGATAAAATTTTCAGACCTCTACATGCTTTGTAAAAGGGAAAAGCTGAAAAATCAGCAGTGTATCAAATACTTGTTCTCCCCATTGTATCCTACAGTCAGGCTTGTGGGGTGCTAGGTCAGCTTATGATCACAGAGCCATTATATTTTGGATTTGTACACACGTATTCCATTTTTTCACAACACCGAATACTAATGGTCCTTTATTTTATTTTATTTTATTTTATTTTATTTTATTTTATTTTATTCTATTTTTATTTTATTTTATTTTATTTTATTTTATTTTATTTTTAAGTATTTGTGCCACAGGCAGTAGAAGGAAAGGCAAACAAGGTGGATTGAATATTTCTAGTCAAATCAAGGCAAGATTGATGACCCCTACCTAAAACTTATAGTTTGGACATGACACTTTCTGTCTTTCTGACATGAAGAAGTAGCCTGATGCCACCAGATTACAAGAGCAAGTATTGTCTGAATCATGATGAGTTCAAGCAACAGCCAAATCAAAGAAGAGGAGCATACAGAGGAAAAAAAAACAAAATGAAAAAAATAGAAAATTAAAAAAAAAAAGGATGGAGTCCAAGATAGAGTATGAACACAAGTAATGTTAGCAACCAAATTCCTACCAAATACTCAAGGAGGGCCAGCGATCACTTTTCCTAAAAGCGGAAGCCCCCGGGGTGCTGATCTCCTTAGTAGTAATTGGCCACGACTCGTTTTAAACCTGTCCCACCTGAGATTTGTGATGGGCGCAGTGCTCATGAAAGTGTGGGGGATGTGGACTGAATGGAGAGAAGGTGGGCTTTGGAGATAGATATTCAAGGCTCAGCAGATTTGTCTGCATAAATGAGAAAGAAAACATACATAAAGATAAATACTGTTACTGATACAATAGGGCTAAATTGCGTAGCCCTGTAACAGAAGGTTTCATGACCTGGCTATGGAGCCTGTTGTTGCTGAGCATTGGACATGGACACTGGTGAAAAGCGCGGAAGCCTCAGTCGGCCTCTTACTCATCATTGCAGCCCGATTTGGCTTGATTTCATCAGCAAGCTTTTTAACTGAGCTGTACAAATGGAGATATCCAGATGGTCCTGATTGGGCTGGGTGGTCTGCAGAGAGGGGTCTGGGTAGCCTGTGTGTCTTCCTCCCAATTTGTGCCCAGGGATCATGTGAGTGATCATATCCATTTGAAAGGTCTCATAATACGACCCTGGCAAATGATCTGAGCCGTTTGGTCTGTCGATGCAAAAAACAACAGAGCCTGAAATGGCCTGGAATGTACCAGGCTAACACATACTTATACATTTGAAAGACACAGCTAGTTTGTAAGTGACGATGACCTAAAAATTGAAAAAGCAAAAGGTAAATAGTATCATCTTCTTCGGTGCTCTCACACATTGTGGTTTTATTGCATGTTACACTGGATTAATTGATTAAGTATACTGCTTATTTTGCACACAGAGTCTTAGAGATGGCTATCATTGGGCCAGAGGATCACCCTAGACTGGTTGCCGGCTGATAACACATAGAGTCATACCTGTCTATACATACTTTATACCCATTCTTTCTCTCATTCACACACTGGGCAATTAAGCGTTTTCAGTGTGCTTCACAATAGATTGAATTCACTCACAAACACCAATGGTTTCAGAGCTGCTATGCGAGGCGCTAACCAGGTCATGGAGAGTGACTTTGGGCTCAGTGTCTTGCCCAAGGACTCTGGCATATGATAGGAGGAGCTAAGAATCGAACAGCCACCCTCCTAATTAGATATATCTATATCTATATCTATATCTATATCTATATCTATATCTTCTTTCGGCTTTTCTATTCAGGAGTTGCCACAGTGATTCAACCTTCTCCATCTAATCATATTCTCTGTATCCTCCACTCTCACACCAACTACTTTCATATCCTCCATATGTCCATACATCACTATGTCCATAAATTTTCTATTTGGTCTTTCTCTAGATCTCCTGCCTGGCAGCGAGTCAACTTTCTCCATCTAACCCTATTCTCTGTATCTTCCTCTCTCACACCAACTACCTTCATATCCTCTCTCACTACATCCATAAATCTTCTCTTTGGTCTTCCTCGAGACCTCTTGCCTGGCAGCTCCAATTCCAGCATCCGGCTACCAGTATATTCACTATCCCTCCTCTGTACATGACCGAACCATCTCAGTCTGGCTTCTCTTACCGTCTCTCCAAAACATCTAACATGTTCTGTTCTTCTGATAGACTCATTCCTGATCCTATCCATCCCGGTCACTCCCAAAGAGAACTTTCGCATCTTCATCTCTGCAACCTCTAGCTCTGCCTCCTGTCTTTTTGTCATTGTTACTGTGTCTAGGCCATACAGCATTATTGGTTTCACCACTGTCTTGTACACCTTTCCTTTCATTCTGGCTGATAGAACCAGCTAGAATGCCAGAACCACCTCTTTTCCCCACTCTCCACTGCTCTGGACTGTTGACCCAAAGTACCTGAAATCCTCCAACTTCTTGATCTCCACTCCCTGTAGCCTCACCGCTCCACCCAGGTTCCTGTCATTCACACACATACACTCTGTCTTGCTGTGGCTAACCTTTATTCCTCTCCTTTCCTAAGCATACCTCCACCTCTCTAGATTTTCCTCAACCTGTTCTCTGTTCTCACTACAGATGTCAATGTCATCTGCAAACACCATGGTCCATGGAGATTCCTGTTTAACCTCATCTGTCAGCCTGTCCAACTCAGCTGCAAAGAAGAATGGGCTCAGAACTGTTCCCTGATGGAGTCCCACCTCCTTCTTGAACTTCTCTGTTACCCCTACAGCACATTCTACACTGTCTCACAGCTTGCATACATGTTTTGCACCAGTCTAACATACTTCTCTGGCACGCCAGATTTCCTCATACAATACCAGAATTATTCTCTCAGCACCCTATCATATGCTTTTTCTTGGTCTACAAAAAAACAATGCAGCTCCCTCTGGCCTTCTCTTTACCTCTCTTTTAGCATTCGCATAGCAAATACTGCATCTGTAGTACTCTTATCTATATCTAGTATATATGCAAACATACAGTATGTTGGGATTGATAGATAGAATAGTCATTTGGCAGATGCTTTTATCCAAACCGACTTACAGTGGAGATGCCAGGAATCGGACCCAGGGCCTCATACATGCGAAGCATGCGTTCTACCTCTAAGATACACGTTCACTGCATAGATAGATAGATAGATAGATAGATAGATAGATAGATAGATAGATAGATAGATAGATAGATAGATAGATAGATAGATAGATAGATAGATAGATAGATAGAAAGCTGACGGAAAAAAGATGTATTTTGTACAAAAACCAATGGATCTTTTTTGATTGCCTGCTAACATTCATGTGTTTGACATAGATTTGTCATAAACACTGAATAATGGCGAATAAACGCAAAGTGGAATCAAAGCAAACAATGTAAATAATATTAGTGTTGGGACTTTGTAAAAAATCAGCAGTTTTCTATGCTCCCCAGTATTTTTAAAGTCTGTTATTAATGTTATCAATGGCTAATATTGTGGCTACCATTGAAATTCACTTAAATGCAATTACTTTGCACTCTTTGTTTGGCTCTGAGGAAAACCTGAACAACTGTCACTGTATATAAATCAACTTTCAACATTAACCTGTCACTCCACACCAATCTGCATTAACAAAAAAAGTAAAAACTCTCACAAAGTACTCCGTTTACTTTTTACAACAAAGCTTTGGGATCTTTGCCCCATAAAAAAATAGGTAAATCATGAAAATAAACAGTGGCATTGCATTACTGCTGTGGCAACTGCAATAACTGCCACGAGCATTTGGAACTACATCATTAATGCGTTCAAAATAATCAAAAAAGCTGGATTTGGCTTTCAAGCTCAACTTTCACTGCTTTTGTTGTGAGTCGTGAAACTCGGCTGATGAACACGATCCTTGGGGCGACGTGTCTACGCTAAAGTAATCACGGCCTAATTGCCCCGCTTAACTTCACAACAATTACAATGTAAACCAAACAAGGCATCCGTGTAGACTTCTTTTTTTTCTTTTTCTCCCTTTGTTGTATGTGTTTGGAATATTTTCCATTCCCTGCTTTAGAAAAACAACAACCTCTAATTACAGTATTCTTGGGATGAGTTCTGGCTGCGGCATTAATAATACATCAAGCCCATTAGATATTCCGAAGACGTCCTGCAATTCTTACGGCTCTTTATTCCATCTCTCCCGCTGTTTAGATAATGTTTGACCACGAGGACGAGGACTGCTTCCACCCGGAGTTGTTTCCGGTTGGGTTCGGCCCGCTCGTGTTTGCTGCGTTCGCATTGTCATGTTTTAGGCGGGCTGATGAAAAACTCCTGAAGCGCCGCAATTACAACAATTAAATCTATCCAGAATGCGACGGTGAAGAAGGAGAGGGAAGAGAAAGAGAGAGAGAAGAGGGGAGACAAAGGCGAGGAACAGGCGAGCCGACACAGAAGTGGCACAACAAGAGAAAAACAACAACAAAGCCTCTTTTGATTCTATCTGCTACTTTTGCTTAATAAGATACAATGTGATTTGTCTGGAATATCTTTTTTAAATAATTCCCTTTACAATACAACTGGGCTGACTGTAAGTTATTTCCACACGCTCACACATGCTTACACACACCCAGCCCCCAATAAAAAGCAGCAGAGTTTAAAAAAGGATCACTAATGAGAAGAGGAAGAGGCGATGGAGCACATTTAGAAATGTACCTTCATCTTAGAGTCAGAGGCTGTTTTAATTTGTAAGCAAAGGCAGCACACCAGCAATGAGATTTTAATTGATACACATAAATAATTCCTTGTGTACATTCGCACTTCAGTCAGATTTGCTGTTTATTTGACGACTGAAATTAGTTATTATCGGGATTTGTGTTGATGTTGAAGATTTTATTTATTAATATAGCTCCCGCTTAATATCCTCTGATCCGCTCCCAATTAATTATGTCAAAAATCCACATCAAAACTGAAGCTTGCACGCGAATTGAGCTTTGCCTTGCTTTCATTTCCCCGGCTAGCTGAGCACCACTGTGACAATAACAACAAATGAGGAATGAAAAGGAAACGGAGCACGGCTCTTTGTTCCCCAAATGAAGATAATGAGCCCTGCCTTTCACTGTGATGGCGTCTGACTGGTAGAATGAAAGTTTAACTTTGTTTTGGCGATGCTCCCTGTGAATGCGTAGCTCTCCGCCGTTCTGAGCTTGTTGTCGCAGGTAAGAAGGTTTTACTCACCGAGAGATCAAGTCCTTCTCATCCGGAGTTTTTACCCCGGTGACAACGACAAGGACCTTGGTGTGGCTCGTGCACGAGGGTTGACGCCTCAGCAATGAAAGCACTCAGGGTTAATCTGGAGCTATAGCCCTTTAAATGCGTTAACACGGCGTGCGGGTCAGGGCAGCGTGATCAGAAACGACACACACTTGAGAGCTGCCAGAGCTCCCGCCTCTCTGGACTCATGTCTGCAGCTGGATTCTACGGGAAGTGTGTGCACCTGGAGAAAAAAAACAAACAAAAAAAACAAACACCATCACTGTGTGCTTGCATGGTCTAAATTCATCACTGTAGGAATAAATCAGTGTCGAAGATCAGTTGAATTCACGCAAATCAGCAGCCCGGCAAAGCTGATTTGCTGCATTTGGAGAACTGAACAATTCAAGGGTTGTATCCTTTATGTGTTGTATTTTCTGAGTGGTACATCCTATCATCGTTACCATCCCATCAGCAGTCGAAACCTTGGAAGGCCATTGCATTCATTGAGAGCTCAGGGTTTTTTAGCACATGGTCTTGGAGTCCAATCCGTGAGAGGCAGACTTAACAACAGGTTTCAAAGGCGGGGCCTGTTTCAGAGGGAAGGGCATAGGGTTGTGTCCCAGGACTGTTGCCGTTGCTTTCTTGGCACTCCGTCAGTTTTGCTTTGTTAGTGCAAGGAGGTTTCACATAGGTTTTTGGGCGATGACATAATTTTTTATAATGTGGTCTCTGCTTAGATGTGAAATGAACCACAAAGATGTCATTTGAGTACACACACTTTCAGCAGTAATTCAAGGGGTTCAACACAAAAAACAAAATGAAAAAAATTAGTATTTGGACAATGTGGAATTTTAATAAATAACGGTTCTTTTTTTTTTTCATAAGGGCCCAACATTATACAGTGATTATAAATAAAGCTTTTTTTTTCAACAAGGCCTATGATGTTGCTGCCTTAATGGCTAGTCCTATTTCTCCATTTGTAGTTCAGTCTTCAGTACCAGAGAGATTTGCTGCAATGGCACGATTGCAATTGATCATCCGAGATTTTTAATGGGGAAACTAAATCCGAGCCTCTTATTATTTTTACGATGCTTTTTGCATTCAATTACTGTGACACATCAGGTCCACTGGTAGCTAGTGATTTGCACAGGCACACACACACACACACACACACACACACACACACACACACACACACACACACACACACACACTCACACTCCAAAACCTCAGCCATTCACAAACCTAACATCACCCTGGTGTGAATCGGTACACTTTTAATTAAAGAGGGAGGGTTAGGAAAGCATATGGTATATCATGAGTGACCGACTCACAGCACAAGTGCGATTGGTGATTGGTTCATGAAGGGCCTGCTGTGAGACATATTTAGACATATAAGGTGATGATACTGTATAACAATTATTAAGGTCTGGCCCTGACTCCTGGTTCACTCCTCCCCCAAATTGCAATAGACAGACAAAATGTCCTGCAGTGAAATACATGTCAAAAAAGGGCAATGCTGGTAAGTGATACAAACTTTATGTCTAATTTGCTACTTGTGTCTTCCTATCATAATAATAATACAAGTGCATGTCAATAGTGCATGCAATAACAATAAATATTATTATTTAAAATATTATGCTACTACTACTTCCACTACAACTACTGCAGCAAATTCAGATTTATTTATTTATTTATTTATTTATTTATTTATTTATTTTTCTGCTGGAATAATATTTTTCCAAACCTGAAGAGGCACTTGAGATGTTTCCTCTTCATGAGTTTCCCCAGCTTGTGACCTTGCTGTAAACGCTATATATTTACATTCATGAAAACTTTTTTATAATAATAGGCTCTCCTCCTCCCCCCTTCTCAATGTTGTGCAGAGTTTTTCTTAATCAAGGAAAGAATTTACACATGACAATCCTCAGCCATCCCCCACAGGTACTATGGTCCTCCATGGTTTTGGTGTTGCTTATCTTTTTATAATCATTTAAGGAATGTACTTAATAACAGATTTAGTCAAATTTGAAGTTATTTACTTATTTATTTATGTTGATAGGTTTTATTTCATCCTTGATTTTAACTAATAGCTGTGTGTCCCTCATGTTGATAATTCCAGCAAGCAGTGACCAAACTCATTAATCTGCTCTCAGAACAGACCTTCTACTGGCTCAGCTCATCATAGGACATTGAGGGAATGGGCCACAGATGGCCGTTAAATCGCTCAGCCATCAAATGTCTCTGGGACCACATGTAAAATGACTGACTCCTAAATGGTTAATACACTATTTTGCTGAACACGGGATTAAAGAGAAAAGTCTTCACTTCAGTCACATTTGGATTGTTTCATTACAGGTTCCATTGTGACAATGTACTTAGGCAAAATTACCCAAAACTGGGTCGCTGTTCATCCTCCCAAATGTGTGTGTGTAATACAGTTTGAACGGGAAACGGATTTCATCTGGCCCGGTGTGCAAGTTGTGAGCCCCCGCTAAGTTGGAACCCATTGAGCATAATGCCGATGGAGCGAATGAGTGAGTGCTGGCTGGTCAGTGCCAAATGAACACACCTCTCTTGCAGGAAGCAGAACTTTCACTTAGTTGGAACGAACAATAAAAGATTGGCACATCCGAGAAAGCCTTCCAATTGTGGCAAAATGAAATGAAATCATCTCATGTAGTGGTTGTGAAGAGCGTCTGCCTCCTCTTTCGTCATTTATTTTAAACCGAGATGATGTGACACTGAAGCACATTGACGAATTACATTGTTTTCTGCTGTCTGTCTATGTAGCACAAGATTGGCTGGAGAGACATAATGGTGCCGCTGAGAATGTGAGGGACCATTAGTGATGCTGGCAGATTACCTGCCTTACACTCCAGATGCTGGTCTGTTTGTTCATCGGAACGAAAGTCCACGTGCGATATGTTACTATACATATTAAAGGATAGGGTTAGGGTTAGGGTTAGGGTTAGGTTGATGATGTGTCCATCATCAAGATGGGTCAAGTGCACTGAGGGTTGTGTTTTAAAGGCCTAATCTTAAAGAGCACAGCAAACTGGAATTCAAATACAGTATTTGTAATATTTATGTGTTGTTGCTCAGAATGATGACATGGAGTTTCACAATATGCTGCTTTTTTGCTTTATTACACATGAGCCTCAGTTCATGTGATCCGACAGGTTTCACTCCTTAGCTGTACGTTTTCACATTCCTATCCAGGTAATCCCACTAAGTTGCTCCATTGTTCAAACGAAAGACACCGCCATTAGCATAACAGTTTCTGTAGATCAACTCGACCATTTACAGAACAAGCCACCATGCAACAGTGAAATTGGAACCCTCTTCAATTCCTTTTGACTGTAATTCAAACAGTTCAAGTCGTATTCAATGAGTTCTTTTAATGTCTTATTATTCACCCTCAAGATGTATTTGTGCACCCTGGATGATGTGCAGCTTTGAATGATCTTTTGACTATATTTCATTGTCAGCATCACTAAACGTGTTTGATTAGCATGCGAAGTTTGGTAGCATAAACATCCAAAGTTTCACCAGGCAGTTGTGTTGCTTCTCTGAAAGTGTAGATCTCATACAAGACGTTCTTTTTTGGCGCAAGTAATGGTTGAGTTTTGCCTTCACGTCCGCATACTTATCCCCATCTCCCGCCATTGTGTAACAAATGTCATGCTCTCACTCTGGTCAGATGAAGCATAAGGGCTTTCAGTCTTGTATCATCGGTTATGTACATGGCTCATACCTCTGAAGCCACTTGCTCCATCACACTCTAACAGAGCTTGGTTCACTCTCTGTGTCAAACAGTGGGCTGTGCCATGGCATAGACCGTTACGTTGCTAAATAACTAGCCCACTTGCTACAGTGATCACTTAGCCGATCAAACAATTTCACCCCAAACTTCGTCCCGCTCTCTCGGACTAACGTCATTGTGGTTGGTCTTTACTCTGATCCTCGTCACCACTGTTATATTTATATTTATTGGAATTGATCCCTACATTTCTTCTACAAATAGAAAACCTACAGATGCTCTGTGGATTTGTTGTAAAAAATAAAAAGATCCTCTGATTGTAGAGTTAGGTATCAGATGTTTGTATTTCAATTAATTTACTGCAGCGCCACATGACGGCATTAAACACGGAGCAACGTGTATTCATTTGTTGTCTTTACCGCTTAACCTGCACTTTTGAGCCAAACTGCTGGGGCGAGAGGTGGGTTTATTCCTAGTCTGGTCAGATACAGGGACTGGAATACAATGGAAATTGAACAATGACCCTTCTTACTGTGAGCCTTGCTGTTAAAGCTGAAAAATAAAATAAAATAAAATAAAATAAAATAGATTAAATGTAGGGTGGCTCAGTGGGGCAGTGTTTAGCATGTCTGCCTTGTAACAAGGAAGTCGCTGGTTCAATTCTACTGGGGGGCAATTCTGTGTAGAGTTTGCATGTTTTACCAGTCTGCATAGGTTTCTCTGAGTTCTCTACCAGGAGTCCAAAAACATGCAAACTCTTGTAAAAAAAAACAACATAATGCTTATCATATAGATTTATAGTTTCTTAGTTTTCTTTGAGGTTACTAGATATTATGGGCATGACCTACTAAGACAAAGACAAAATGAATCATGTAAAAGCCCCTGACATTTATTATCTAAATAATGGTGTTTAAGTTTGACTGCCGCATATTTTTTATGTAATTTTTAAAACCGCTGAGTTTCAAAAATTACATGAAAAAGGACAATAATTGCATAATGAATGCTAATATCACTTTTGTGCCATTTTTGTGATCACAGTTTCCAATATTTTCAAATATTTTTAACAATTTCAAAGGGGTTTGATTCATCTTATCTAGGTTTACTCATGAGCACAATGATTTTGTTTTGCTTGGGAATAAAAGAAACAGTAACAATTATCACAATAAAAAAAAATAAGTGAAAATCCTTACAGTCGATCATCATGATATTTATTTATATTGTGGCAGACACTAGAGGGTGTCGGGCAGCACCATCTTTTCTAAGGTGGACCTGGTGCGCGGTTATGACTACATGCCCGTGTGCGCTGACTGCAGTGATTACCCTGTTTGGCCTGTTTGAATTTCTACGTATCCCTTTTGGATTGAAGGGAGCCGCTCTGATGTTCCAAAGGCCCATGGACTTGGTGCTGCGAGACCTCCCATTCATCTTAATTTATCTTGAAGATATTCTGGTGGCCAGCCCATCAACTGCTGGGCACCTGGTGCACTTAACTCTGGTTTTCCATCATCTGGACGAGCGTGGCCATCATCAACCCGGCTAAGTGCCAGTTTGGTCTGTCGGTGATTGATTTCTTGGGGCATTGCATTTCACTGCAGGGCGCAGTTCTGTCTCTGTCGAAGGACCAAGCCATGTCTGATTTCCCTTATGTGGCGTTGGCCAAAACGTTGCAGGAGTTCTTGGGCATGGTCAAATTTTACAATCGGTTCCTCCCTCATGCTGCCCACCTCCCTCTGCCATTTAATGGGGCTTTACAATCCCTGCGGGCTCGGCATGCGGTTGTCTGGACTCCAGAACAGGTTTGGGCTTTTGATGGGGCTAAGCGGGCCCTAGCTTATGCAGCCCTCCTCGCCCTTCCTGCGCCCACCGCTCAGATAGCGTTGACGGACGATGCATCTGACGTTGCCATGGGAACTGTGGTTGAACAGCGGGTGGCGATTGCCTCGCAGCCCCCTTGCGTTCTTAAGCCGCAAATTCACCACACACTTGAGGCATGTAGCTGGGAAGGCAAACATTGCCTTCCCATTGCCCCAATCTGCAAATTGCCTGTCGTTGGTTCTTGTGTGCCCTGTGCATGTCGGGATTGATTTTGTGGCTATGACCGTCGGCCAGATGGTGTCCCAGCGCACCAAGGTTCACTGACATGTTGGGGCAGCCCTTGAGCCGTGTCCAATGCCGGCCAGGTGTTTTGACCATGTCTATGTTGACCTGGTGGGCCCCCTACCCCCTTCGCAGTTGCTGGCAGAGTCTTTTGGGACGATAGTACATCGTACAATGGCATACTACCCTCGGGCAAATGGCTTGTGCAAGGAGTTTCACCATTCCCTCAAGGGAGTGTTGCAGGCTGCGCTCCAGGGTGACAACTGGGTAGACTGTTTGCCGTGGTTCATGCTGGGGCTGCATTCTGCCCCTAAGGACAACCTTGATGACTCACCCACTGAGCTGGTGCTCAGCCAGCTGCTTTGAGTTTCGGGGGAGAGGTTGTCCAGCGGTGGGTGTGGCCTCTCACCTAATGGGACCAAGGGCTGTGAGATGTGGTTAAGCCGGGTATATATGGGCGTTCTGGATGGTCAAGTTTAGTTTTAGTTTATTGGTTGGTGTTTCTTTATTAAAGTATGAAACTCTTCCACGTCTCCCCCATTGTTCTTTGATGAAACACCCACAGCACCAATATTCAGTTATTGGTTGAAAGTCATGCAGGCACAGGTAGATGTGCAGGTTCCGTAAAAGGGCATGAATCTGAAAGAGGTGAGCGAATGAAACAGCAGGTTATCACGCTGGTGGGCATGTGGGTGGCAAGTCGGAGGGTAGAAGGGTGGGGGGACATAGTTGTTGTAGCTGATTACTGATCGGAAGTGAAACCAAAGTCTAACAAGCTCCAATTAAGCCTCCTTCAATTAAAAGACGCTTAAAAAGGGGAAATAATTCCAATACTTTCTCTCCTTGTCTCATCTTGTAATAACAAATACATTACAGGCATTATTAGCGACGGATGCCTTAGCTCTTAAGGCAGAGACGAAAATTCAAATTAATGCAACTGTGTAACAAAAAGGGAACGCTCTAATGAGCATTATTACGCCACATTGCGAGCAATGTAAACGGAAGACATTCATTTAGCTGCCCGGCACCGCTCATTAGCAGCAAAGCAAAGGAAAGATAATGAAGCAATAACCGAATCGTAACCATATTTTTAACAGTTCAGATATTCTAATGAAGAATGCAGCTTCAGAAAAAAATTGCTGGCCATGGCTGCTGCCAACAGACTGGCTAATTCCTCACTAGTATGCAGATGATATGCAAGCTTTTCTCTGACTCTTTCCTTGCTGACATCTTGGGTCATGTGGGCATTTTGCGCATGTCAGTAAAAAACAAAGAGGGATGGAGAAAGTATCTGTCTAATTATTTTGCTCGCCAGACGTGCATTAAGAATTCAAATTTGTAAATAAAGAGACAAGAGGCGCTGGCAGGCGCCTGCATGGGTTAGTGAACATGGCACAGGCTTTTGAGTAATTACTCAACTTTAATAGCTTAAAAGGGAAGAAATGCACATCTCTGCGCAGTAAAAAAAAAAAAAAAAGAAAAAAGTCTGGAAACGCTCCACTCTCCAAACTCGAGCAATTACATTGTAATATGGGGTGAATGAGAGTGTCTTATCTCTCTCGGATTTACTGTAAGAGAACAGAAGTTGCTGTAAATGTGGATATTAGGAGACATTGTTCAGTCAAAAACTAGACTGAGTGGAACTTTCATTACTGTGTGCTGCTCCATCAGTTCACTTGATTCAGTTAGTGAATTGGAATTGGACAGTTTTAATGGAAATATTAAGGGGGGGGGCATGATTAGGTTCCGTCGACTAAACTTCAATGATTTAAGTTTGGTTCTGGCAATTAAACAATAACCATGCACTCTCTTCAGCAGAATGTAAAATATGTTCAATAAATACCTGCCATTTGGTTTTTAATATGATAATGCAACAGTGCTGAGGGGAATGCATTTTGTTTAAGCAGGGCGACAAAGATTATGTCAAAGAAAAAAATCATAAGGTAAAAAGGAAATTAATTGGCCCTGTTGGTTAACCCATTATTGCCTATTATTAGGTGCCGGATATTTAATGTTTGATCTTAGAATCAGTGGAGCAGCATTTGCTCTTTTATTTTCTTTATGCAAAGACCATCTATGATCAAACTATTTCATTTCATTTGAAAATAAAGCTGGAGCTCTTCAATAGACTTAGAGACATTAATGTGACATTTTCACCTGGAGTCAGAAAAAACTTTTGCCAGTGTGTCAGTGCAAATACTAACTAGATGTGTTGCCAGCATCTAGTGGTACTGATAACCTACAGGTTACCAGTGAAAATTGGGAAACTGTGGGCCGTAGTAGGTGACGATGAAGGCGTGTTCGGAAGCAGCAAGAGACGAAGAAAGGCGAGTGTCTTGGACGTAGAGTAGGGAATGGAATATTGGGATGATGACAGGAGAAGGTAGAGAGTTGGTTGACATTATTCAGAGAAGGATGGTGGAAAAAGTGGATATACTGTGTGTCAAGGAGACCAGGTGGAAAGTTAGTAAGGCCTAAAGCTGAGGACCAGGCTTCAAGTTGTACTATTATGGCACTGACAAGAAGAGAAATTAAGTAGGGGTTATCTTGAAGGAGGAGTTTGTTAGGAATATTCTGGAGGTGAAAAGAATGTCAGATAGACTTATGAGTCTGAAACTGGAAATTGAAGGCGCAATATTGATAGTGGCTATGCCCGGCAGGTGGGATGTGAGTTAGAGGGGAAGGAGAAGTTCTAGAATGAGTTAGATGATTTAGAGTGGTTTATAATATCCCCAAGAGATGAGAAAGAGAGTTGTTTTGGTGGAGACTTCAATGGACATGTTGCTGCAGGGAATAGAGGTGATGAAGAAGTGATGGGCAGATTTGGTGTCCAGGATAGGAACGCAGAGGGATAGGTGGTGGTAGACTTTGCAAAAATGATGGAAATGGCTGCAATGAACACTTTTTTTCAGAAAAGATGGGAAGATAGGGTAATTGATAAGAGCGGAGGTAGGAGCACACAAGTAGATGATACTGTATCTTGTATAGATGAGGTAATCTGAAGGAGATCAGAGACTGAAAAGTAGTGGCAGGTGAGGCTGTAGCCAGGCAGCAAAGGATAATTTGTATGATTACTCATACAAGGAAGATCAAGAGGATAAAGGCAGAGCAGAGGATAAACTGGTGGAAGCTGAAAAGGGAGGACTGTTGTATCATTTTCAGAAAGGAGTTGAGAAAGGCTCTTGTTGGTCAAGGAAAGCTTCCAGATGACTGGACAACTACGGCTAATGTGATCAGGGAGAAAGGTAGGAGAGTACTTGGTGTGTCGTCATGAAGGAAAGTAGAGAAGGAGATTTGGTGGTGGAATGAGGAAGAGCATGAGTATATACAGAGAAAGCTGTCAGCAAAGAAGACGTGAAACACAGAGGACTTAGGAGAACAGACAGGAGTATAGGGAGATACACCATAAGGTAAAGATAGAGGTAAAAAAGGCAAAACAAAGGGCGTGCGATGACTTGTATGCTTGGTTGGACAGTAAAGAGGGAGAGAATGATCGATACAGGTTGGTAAAACGGAGAGAAAGATAAAATGGATGTATAACAGGTTCGGGTGATTGAGAATAGAGAGGGAAATGTATTAACAGATTCTAGAAGAGTGATGGGAAGATGGAAAGAGGAGTACTTTGAAGAGTTGATGAATATGATAGAGAGGCAAGGGTAGAATAGGTGACTATTGTAGACCACATAGTAGCACAGATTGGTAGAAGTGAAGTGAGGAAGACATTGAAGAGGATAAAGACTGGAAAGGCAGTTGGTCCTGATGATATACCTGTGGAAGTGTGGAAGTGTCTAGGAAATGCTGCGGTAGAATTTAGATTATTCAAGAGGATCTCTGATGGTGAGAAGATGCCTGTAGAATGGAGGTGAAGTGTGAGGGTGCCCATTTTTAAGAATAAGGGGGATGTGCCGAATTGCGATAACTATAGAAGGATGAAGTTGATGAGCCATACAAGGAAGTTATGGGAAAGAGTAGTGGAAGCTATCCTGAGAGCACAGGTCAGCATTTGTGAACAGCAGTATGGTCTTATGCCTAGAAAGAGTACTACAGATGCAGTATTTGCTTTGGAATGCTAATGGAGAAGGTCAGAGGGATCTGCATTGTACTTTTGTAGACCTAGAAAAAGCATACAACAGGATGCTGAGAAAGGAATTCTGGTATTGTATAAGGAAGTGTGGAGTGGCAGAGAACTTTGTTAGACAGGTGCAAGACATGTATGCTAGCCGTGAGACAGTGGTGAGTTGTGTTGCAGGGATAACAGCAGTGACGTTATATTTATTCAGTGAATTGTACTATAAAGTTATTTTCTACTTAATTTCACCATTTTTAGTTTTTTTTTTTAAATCGCTGAAAAAAATATTCACATTTACCGTTATAATGTGAAGAAGAGACGTGCGATGACACAGCAACCAGCTGAGCCCACTATGGATCACACAATGATTATGCTAACTCTGCTGGCATGCTATGCACTGAGGCCGTATTGCTTTCTGTGTGTATGTCATTATGAAAAAAAAAAACACTTTTAATATATGAACTAATTCTCATACTGCAGCTGATGTGTTTAATGTTTTTTGTCAACAACTATAACATGTTTATGGTAATCATAAAATGACTGCGAAGAGACACTAAGTGAGGCCCACAGTAACGGTACCTCGTGGTAGGGGGCACTGGTAATCCCAGGGATCCTTCTTACTACTCGGCTACAGGACAGAATAATATAATTAGCAATAGCAAGCTGCAGTAAACAGTTGGCAAGTCAAATGCAGCCATCCAGTTATGTTTTCCCAATCTCATCAGGCTGTATTGCTCACAAACAGGGAGGGATGAATGGCCAGCTTCTCAACTTTTTGGCCCAGAAGGATCTCATTCAAACATTTCCTGAGGCGACAAAGTTGCTCCAGCTGGTGGTCACTGTTCCGGCTACGACAGCATCGATGGAGCGCTAATTCTCAGCACTGAAAAGATTCAAAACATAGTTGGAACAGGACTGATCAAGGACGACTGTCTTCACCGGCAGTCTTTTCCATTGAAAGCAGAGAGACTTTTAAAACTGAAGAAAGATAAGGAAGACTTCTATAGATGCTTTTCTTCAGAAGGAGCGGCACATAGATTTAATTTATTAGTAAAGATAAGAGATAATAAGGTTTTTTTTTAATGCGCTTTTTTACTATGATACAGTTTGTATATGTAAAGAATGCTGATATGGTATTTTAGTCAAAACACATTAACTGCTGCCAATAAAACGGTGACGTACTGACTGTGATGACGTCAGTGCCTCACCAGCCATGAACCTCACCGCACATCACTGGGTAACACAGAAGTTAAAGGTGGATATGGGACTTCATCGGGGATCAGTTCTGTATACTTGATGTTTGCAGTAGTGATGGACAGGCACACATATGAGGGCCATGATGTTTGCCAAAAACAGTGTGATCTGCAATGAGAGCAGGGAACAGGTTGAGGAAAATGTAGGCAGGTGGAGGTATGCTCCGGAAAGGAAAGGAATGAAAGTTAGTCACAGCAAGACAGGACATATGATTGTGAAAGAGAGGAACCAGGGTGGAACGGTGAGGCTACAGGGAGTGGAGATCAAGAAGTTGAAAGATTTCAAGTACTTAGGGTCAACAATCCATACTAATGGAGTGTGTGGAAAAGAGGTGAAGAGACCGGCTCAAGCAGGTTGGAATGGGTGGAGAAAAGTGTCAGGGGTATTATGTGATAGAAGACTATCAGCCAGAATGAAAGGAAAGGTGTACAAGACAATGGTGACAACAGCGTTGCTGTATGATTTAGAAATAGTGACATTGGCGAAAGGACAGGGGGCAGAGCAAGAGGTCGCAGAGATGAAGATGTTGAGGTTCTCATTGGGAGTGACCAGGGTGGATAGGATCAGGGATGAGTCCATAAGAGGGATAGCATGTTAGATGTTTTGGAGAGAAGGTCAGAGAAGCCAGACTGAAATGGTTTGGTCATGTACAGAGGAGGGATGGTGAATATATTGGTAGATGGATGCTTGAATTGGAGCTGCCAGACAGGTGGTTTGGAGCAGTGATCCCCAAACTACAGCCCAGGGGCTGGATACAGCCCGCCTCTGGTCCCTGAACAATACCAGAGATGCGTTATGATTTTATAATCATAATGCATATAATCGTAAAAATATAATCATAATGAAATCTACTGGGATAAAATCCGTCGACAACAAAACTGGTAGTGAAATGCGTTGTGTTGATAGATATTGGTATCATTTTGGTTTCATAGCCTGCTCGCTTTCTGGTTTTCACAGTGAATTTAATATGAGAGAGCTGCAAACAGTTGTGTCTACAAAAAAGTTAATGTTCCCTTGTTTTTTTTTTTTTAGTGAAAAACTTGAAAGGGGATATGTGTTTATTATTTATTTCATAAATGGTGTTATTTATCTTATTAATAATGCTATTATTTATATTCTGTTAATTTTCCTGTCAAGATCCCAGAAAAGGTTAATTTTTGACTATGTGTGGCTCTCTGGAAAACAATAAATATTTACGTTTACACTTTTTGTCACAAACAGGCCCGGTCCCCCATCAGAGAAGGGAAAAGTTATTTGGCCCTCTCAGGATAAAGTTTGGGGACCCGTGGTCTGGCGGAAGACCAAAGAGAAGATTTATGGACGTCGTGAGAGAGGATTTGTAGTTAGTTAGTGTGAGAGAGGAGGATAAACAAAGTAGGGTTCGATGAAGAAGGTTGACTCGCTGTGGCGACCCTTGAAGGGAACAGCAAAAGGAAAAGAAGAAGAAAATTATTTTTCTCTTTATGCAACTATTTATTTTTTAAGACACTGTCATCTGACATATACCTATAGTTGTCTATGCTATATGTTGTCTGAATTTAAATCAAGAGATAAATAAACTGTATTCAAACAAATAAATTCAATACATCCAAACAAACAAAAAATAAATTAATTAATAAATAAAAAACTCCCTAACTTCTTGTTGTTAACAAACCAACTTCTGCTTCAAACACTAACCAGACAAATTGCTCTTCAGTTAAGAAAACCGCACTACCACATTTGATGCTTGATCAGAATTAATTGTGTGGAGCAATTCAACTACGCTGTATCGGGCAGTGGGATCAACTCTTAAAAACGGTAAGTGCATTATTTTTGGATTGCAATAATAAATTAGTTCGCTCTGGTTTGGGTTAGGCCTTGATGAAATAGCCTTTCAAGTTGGATTATGACATTAAAATTCAATAACACCAATCTTGAACTTTCCTTTCAGATGTGAAGAGCAGTCTCTACATCTAGGTTGAACGGAGTATACTGATGATTCACAACAAACCACTTGTCTTGTACCTATTTGAGGATCTTTGTTTCATGGCTTGTCTCGAAATCAGCAAAGAACGGCGGGGTCGGTGGACAGACAATGCCATACAAATGCTTAACAGAAAATACGTCTTGGTACCAGCAGACTGCTTTCAGGATTTTTTCAAAAGAAATTAATCAGAACTCTGACCTTGTCTTACACAACCTTACACTGCTAAGCTGCGGGAGATGATGGAACTACCTGAGCACATAAAGCAGTCAATTTGAAATCCCACCTTGTCAAATGAAAAACAAAATAGAGTACCACACACAACTACACATTTCACAATGCTTAGCAAGCATGACAATGACCCAGGGACCTCGGGAGTTGTGCAGCCTTTACACAGAGCAACCCCCCCCTTTACCATGAGCCGACCACTGGGTCATTCCCTTGTTCCACTAAATGGTGCTCGGCTTAGAGCGGATATATCCCAAGGCCTGCTGCCACCTCTATGAGAGCTGCAACTCTATTATTGACACAAACATGGCCAAAAGAGGCGGCGAGGGCTGCTATTCAGCTCCACAATCGAATTGAGACCCCATCACTGTCATAATGGCGAACTCAGTGGGGAGGGGCATCGATGACTGCTCCAGCCGGATCTGGTGAATGCCACTTAATAAAGGCAATTATTTTATTCCTCCCCAAGTAGCAACACAAGTATCTACACTCCAGACCTTGCTTGCCATCCATCATCCTTGAATAGCAATAAGTGACAACAATTTCCTGTTACTCGCAGCAATAGAGCTGGAGCGAGGTAAGGCGCCTGCCGCAGGTGATTATCCGACCGCGCTGCTAAAATCATCATACAATTAGACATATCCCTCGAGTCTCCTGAGTTTCACAGAGAACAACAGAGGGATCGATGATGATGATAATGGGGAAGAGCATGGAGACAAAAGAAAAAAAAAGAAACAGCAGCGCCAGAGCCAGAGAGAGAATGTGACTGACTGAACGCGTGTAAGAGTCAAATGAAATCCAGTTTCTTTTCTGGTTCTCATAAAAAAAAAAACTGGCCAAGAGGGGAATGATCTCAACCAGGGGAAGTCTCTATGATTACAAGAGTGCTATACATGTTTTGACACTTTTTTGTCATTCCTCAGTATTTTGAATAATAACGAATAAATGAAATATATTTTCCATCTCTACATTATACCACAGGGTTTTGTGACATAACAGAGATAATTGTGTTTCATGGATAGAGGTGCTCGCAGGGTGACGCCAATCCTCTGATCACTACCCTTCTTGGATTGATCAGAATGATTAGTCTGGTGTGGGATGGAAGGTGGCTACTTAACAGATCACTGATCAGGCAGGTGAGTATAACCACAGCAAATCAACTTACTCATTGTTCATTGGTGAGGGAGTTGCATAGCAAGGCATTGTTTTTCATGTGTGCATATTGTACCATGCAGGCCCTAATTTTTTACTTTAATGTACTTGTGGGTGCTGCTTATAGCGTTATAGTAAGGTCAATCTCCAAAATGTTTGCACATTTTGAAACGTCTATGTCTATGTCTATGTCTATGTCTATGTCTATGTCTATGTCTATGTCTATGTCTATGTATATGTATATGTATATGTATATATATATGTATTAATACACATATGCACGTCTGTATATATGTATACATGTACACTGTGTACACAATTATTTGGCAAGTGGCAATTTTATCCATAATTTCCAACTCCAAGCTGTATAAACTTGAATGCTTATTGGATTTAATGAATATCGGGTATGTGTATTTGTGTAATGAGGGACGGTGTGGCCTAAGGAGATCAACACACTATATCAAGGTGTGCGTAATTATTAAGCATATTCTCTTCAGGAAAAATGGGCCAAAAGAGAGATTCAACCGACTCTGAAAAGTTAAAAACTGTAAAAAGGCTTTCAGAGGGATGTAGTACTTTTGAAATTTCTAAGATATTTGGGGGTGATCACAGAACCATCAAATGTTTTGTTGCAAATAGTCAACATGGTCATAAGAAACATGTCCAGAAGAAAAAGATGAAAATTAACCACCAAAGATTTGAGAAGAATTAACATGAAGTTACCAGGAACACATCATCCTCCAGTGCTGCCATTATCAACAACTCCAACCTAGCTGGAGTGGAAGAAGTACGAGGTGTTCAGTTCTTGGAGACGTGGCCAAGGAAAGAGGCTGAAACCACCTCTTAACAAGACACATAAGTTGAAACCTTAAGGTTTTGTGGACTGATGAGATGAGAGTAACTCTTGAGGGACCAGATGAATGGGCCTGTGGTTGGATCAGTAACAGATACGGCGCTTCATTTCGACTCAGACGCCAGCAAAGTGGAGGTGAGGTACTGGTATGGGCAGGTATTCTTAAAGATGAGCGAGTTGGACCTTTTTCGGGTTGAAAATGTACCCAAAATTGATTTTTTTAGATGACACTTTCTTCAAGCAGTGGTACAGGAAAAAGTCTGCATCTTTCAAGAAGACTTCTATTTTTTTCTTCAAGACAATGGACTATCACATGCATTAAAGGTACTACATTGTGTGGCTAGCCAGTAAAGATCTTAAAGATGAAAAAACTAATGACATGGCCCCCTTCTTCACCTGAATTAAACCCTATTCAGAACTTTTGGGCCCTTTGTCAGCAGGAACTTTACTGTGAAGGTAAACAGTAAACCTCTATGACCAACGTCTAGGAGGCTGTGGTTACAGCTACACAAATAGTTGATTCTAACCAAATAAAGAAACTGATTGACTCAATGAACGGAATGCTTTCTCGAAAAGAAGGGTGGCTATATCGGTCACTGTCTGGATTTTTTTTTTTGTTTGCACATTTTGAGTTTGTTCTCATTTTAACAGTTGACAAACAAGTGAGATGGGAAAATCTTTGTTTTTCATTTAGCTGCGTAATAATTTTGGACACTAATAGATGCCTAATAATGGTGTACATATAGATGTTCTCTTAAGAAAGCCAAAACTTCACTTTTACAACTTAAATGTCCAGGTGTGGAAGTTTTTTAACATTACAGATTGATCGGGAGCACTGTAGTCACATTATTAAAAAATAATAATAGTAAAATCCTCAAATACAACTTTCCAAATAATTTTGCATGTAGTGTATTCTTTTCCATTCATGGGTCGCCACGGCAAATCAACCTTCTCCATCTAACCCTATTCTCTGGATCCTCCTCTCTCACACCAACTACCATCATATCCTCTCTCACTATGTCGATAAATCTTCTCTTTAGTCCTGCTCAAGACCTTCTGCCTGGCAGCTCCGACTCGAAGCCTCCGTCTACCAATATATATTCACCATCCCTCCTCTGTACATGACCAAACCATTTCGTTCTGGCTTCTCTGACCTTCTCTCCAAAACATCTAACATGTGCTGTTCCTCTGATGGACTCATTCCTGATCCTATCCATCCTGGTCATTTCCAAAGAAAACATTGACCTCATCGACCTATAGCTCTGCCTCCTGTCTTTTCGTCATTGTACTGCTTCTAGGCCAACTCTCTACCTTTTCCTGCCTAGTCCCAATATTCAAAGTCCCTACTCTGAGTCCTGGACTCTTGCCTTTCCTCTTCCCTCTGCCTCTAAAAACTCCTTCCTCCTCTCCTTTTATGCAGTGTGTCTGTATATAAACATACACTTATATAAAATACGTGTGTGTGTGTGTAAGTGTGTAGCCAGGAATCCCTGGCACCTTTTTTATATATTCTGTATACATAAATATCTATATAAATATATATGTTTTTTTAAGAGATTACTTTCGATTTAAATAGAAATTACATATCACTTACAATTTATGAAATAGTAAATAAACAAAAGTCAGCCAAAATCAGTGGTTTACTATCCTCCATGAATTTTCTTTGGCGGTCAGTGTCAAACACAAATACAAATGGCCACACAACCTTTTCTGCGGTGATTCTCCCCTGACAAGAGGACCATTTAAAAAATTGTTGGAAATGATCAAGACCGCAAATTAAGGAAACATAAATGAGATTTACAGTAAAGCAGCTTAGATGCGGAGGTAAAAAGGTGGGCTGATCAAGCCCAGACACATACACACACACACATTCTCACACAACTGCATGATGGATGGATACAGCACGATTGTACATCTGGAGAGATGAGAAGATGAGAGGGGCCTAATTAAGATACAAGCCGGCAGCTTGATAAAACGGTGTCACGGTATGTGCCGCGTCGGAAAGCACGTTCCAGCCACTTTCTCCTCTTGTTCCGCTAATTAACAGGTAAGATCAAGACCGCGTGAAATTACAGCCTTCAAAATCTTGCGACGACAAAAGCGATTTTGACAGTTTGTGGAAAGTCTGTGTGTACGCGGCTCGACATCAAATAATAATAATTACGTCTGTCACATGTGTACCTTACAGAAGGTGACTGGCTGAAGAAAACAACTAAACAAGAAAACGGCTCAAGCGTGAAATGCGTGACCTGTCGAAAATTAGCAATGGATCAGCGTCAACCTGCAAACGTACAAACAAATAGGCGGCTTGGTGTTTGTTTGAGAAAGATTTTACACAACTTGTGGTTCGATTTCATGTTGCACTTATTAGCTTCGCACAGCTATCACACTGTGACTTGTTGGTTTAGTTTGAGAGGTGAAGCCATACTTTCAAAAATTGCGTGTTTAAAGTTATTTGTTGACAATAACAATTGGCTGACATGGTTACGAACTTATAACCAAAGGAATGTTGGAGCTGCTATTATTGGCGTTTGGACTTGCTTTCCCACTTCTAAATGCAAAACACAATCTGGAAGAATGTTGAAATCTATCAGCCAAGAACTGGGAATTTCTTGAAGGAGAAATACTCCCCTTCACTTACCTCTGTTTAGGCAATTTGATTATGATTGATGTTGAATTGATTAATGTTAGTGTTATTGTTATTATTGTTGTTGTTATTGATTCGCGACCAGTCCACGGTGTAACTCGCCTGCTGCCCGATGACAGCTGGGATTGGCTCCAGTATCCCCCGCGACCCTTAGTGCAGGATAAGTGGCACATGATGGATGGATCGTTATTATTGTTTTTGTTAACCAGAAATATGGTGGTGGTACATTCAAATATTCTTTGTGTTTGATCGGCATTAGTATTGAACAATTCTAAATTCACGTTCATAGTCATGTTTACCTTGGCTACATGTGACAAATAAATACATAGAAAAAAGAAAATAAATGAAAGAAATGAAAAGCAAAATTACAAATTAAAACTTGAAATAAGAATATTATAATATAACAAATTAATAAACTAGTTTATATAAAGTTAGATTGTCAGAAATAGCATTCAGAGACAACATACTCCAATGTAGTTATTTATTCTCAAATCACTGAATAGATATATTACTTTTGAACACTTAGTTATTGACTCATATCTCCCAATGGCATTGAACTGTTCATTTTAAAAATCTAATTTTGTCCATCCATGAGCCATGACCTTTATACCAACATGAATCTGTTGCTGGGCAACCAATCCCTTTCAACTTGTCATCTAGCCGATGAAAACATCTGAGAGAAGCTCTGATGATTTAAATAATGTTTATCTTATTTCAATTTGCTGTCTAGTTAAGGCACACAGCTGGGAAACAAAGTCATTTCTCGACGTAGATATTCAATTTCAATACTCGTAACAAGCACAGTAAGTACCGGAAACTGGATGACTGAAAACCCTCAGGAACATATCCTTTAGAAGAGACAACTGTCTCTGAGAAAGTGATGGCAGCCTGAAAGTAGCACAAACAATCTTGAAGACTTCGCTGAGATCCATTGGAAACAGTTTATTGTCGCTGTTTTAGCCTGGGATGGACCCATGAGTTCACTGATCTTTGTTGGCCCTTTGTTCAGCATGAAAAGGAACTTTAGGTAACCCGACTCCTTTACCCTATCAAATATTTGAGAATTTTTATATTATAATGTTTTCAATAAATATGTTATATCCATCCAAGGCGTATACAAAAGCTGGGGGAGAAGATGAAAGGCAAGAGTCTGGGACTGAGGGTAGAGACTCTGAATATTGGGACTGACGGGAAAAGTTGTTCGACATGATGCAAAGAACAAAGGTGGATATACTGTGTGTCCAGGAGACCAGGTGGAAAGGTATTAAGGCTAGAAGCTTAGGAGCAGGCTTTAAATTGTAGTATCATGGTATTGACAGGAAGAGAAATGGAGTAGGCGTTATCTTGAAGAAGGAGTTTGTTAGGAATGTTCTGGAGGTGAAAAGATTGTCAATTGGAAATTGAAGGTGTGATGCTCAATGTTGTGAGTGGCTATGCCCTGCAGTTGGGATGCGAGTTTGATGAGGAGGGTAAATTCTGGAATGAGTTAGATGAAGTGATGCATAATATCCCCAATGATGAGAGTAGTAATTGGTGCAGATTTCAATGGGCATGTTGGTGCAGGCAACAAGAGGGGATGAAAAAGTGATGGGCAGATTTGGTATACAAGATAGGAATGCAGAATGACAGATGGGTGTTAGACTTTGCAAAAAGGATGGAAATGGCTATAGTGAACACTTGTTTCCAGAAAAGACAGGAACATAGGGTTGCTTCAAAGAGCGGAGGTAAGAGCACGCAGGTAGACTAAATCTTTTATAGACAAGGTAACCTTAAGCAGATCAGTGACTGTAAAGTAGTTTAGGTTAGAGCGTATCCAGACAGCATAGGATGGTGGTTTGTAGGAGGACTCGGGTGACAAGGAAGATCAAGAGAACAAAGCAGAGTAGAGGACAAAGTGGTAGATCCTGGAGAGGGAGGATTGTTGTATCGTTTTCAGGGCGGTGTTGAGAATGGCTCTAAGTGGTCAGGAAGCGCTTCCAGATGATTGGACAACTACAACTAATGTTATCAGGGAAAAAGGTAGGACAGTGCTTTGTGTATCATCTGGAAGAAAAGTAGATAATGGGACTTGGTAGTGGAATGAGGAAGTGCAGGAGTATACACAGAGAAAGCGGTTAGCGTAGAAGAAGTGGGACACTGAAAGGACTGAAGAGAACAGACAGGAGTACAGGGATATACAATGTAAGGTATAGATAGACCATTGGCAAAGGCAAAACAAAGGGCGTTCGATGACTTGTACGCTTGGTTGGACAGTAAGGAGGGGGAGAATGATCTATACAGGTTGGCAAAACAGAGAGATAAAGATAGAAAGGATATTCAGCGGGTCTTGGTGATTACAGATACAGAGGGAAATATATTGACAGATGCTAGAAGAGTAATAGGAAGATGGAAAGAGTACTTTGAAGAGCTGATGAATGTGGAAAATGAAAGAGAGGCAAGGGTAGAAGAGGTGACTATTGTAAAACACAAAGCAGCAGACATTAGTAAAAGTGAAGTGAGGAAGGCATTGAAGAGGATGAAGAGTGGAAAAGCAGTCCTGATGTTATACTTGTGGAGGCAGTGGCAGAGTGTCTGACTAGATTATTCAGCAGGATCTGAGAGTGAGAAGATGCATGAAGAATCGTGATAAAGTGCAGTAGTGGCCTTTTTTAAGAATAAGGGGAATGTGGAGAATTGTGGCAACTATAGAGGGATAACATTGATGAGCCATACAAGGAAGTTATGGGAAAGAGTAGATGCAACTAGACTGAGAGCAGAAGTCAGCATTTGCGAACAGCATTATGGCTTCATGACCTTGAAAGAGGACTGCAAATGCAGTATTTGCTTTGAGAATGGTAATAGAGAAGTACAGAGAAGGCCAGAGGGCGCAGCATATTTTTGTAGACCTGAAAAAAACATATGACAAGGTGCCAAGAAAGGAACTCTGGCATTGTATGAGGAAATCTGGAGTGTCAGAGAAGTTTGATAGACAGGTGCAGGACATGAATGTTAGCTGTGAGACAGTGGTGCGGTGTGCTGTTGGGGTAACAGAAATTCAAGGTGGAGGTAGGGGTCCATCAGGAATCAGCTCTGATCCCCTTCTTGTTTACAGTGATGATAGACAGGCTGACTGATTGCGACAGGTTGAGAGGAACTTAGGTGGAATGGTGAGGCTACAGGGAGTGGAGATCAAGAAGTGGGGGTCAACAGTCCAGACCAATGGAGCGTGTGGAAAATAGGTAAAGAGACTGGGTCAAGTAGGTTGGAATGGGTGAAGAAAAGTGTCAGAGGTACGATGCAAAAGAAGACTATCAGCCAGAATGAAAGAAAAAGTGCACAAGATGGTGGGGAGATTAGTGATGCTGTATGGCCTAGACACAGTAAGTACGATGTAAAGACAGGAGGCAGAACTACAAGTCGCAGAAATAAAGATGCTAAGGTTCTCTTTGGGAGTGACCAGGATGGATAATATCAGGGATGAGTCTATCAGAGGAACAGCACATGTTAGATGGTTTGGAGAGGTCAGAGAGGCAAGACTGAGAAGGTCCAGTCGTGTACAGAAGAGGGATAGTGAATATACTGGTAGACAGATGCTGGAATTGGAGTTGACAGACAGGAGGGCTCAAGGAAGACCGAGGAGAAGATGGATGGATGTGGTGAAAGAGGATATGAAGGTAGTTGGTGTGAGAGGATACAGAAAATTGGGTTAAATGGAGAAGGTAGGTTCACTGTGGCGACCCCTGAAGGGAAAAGTCGAGAAAGTAGAAGAAGATATCCATCCATCCATCCATCCATCCATCCATCCATCATCCATCCATCCATCCATCCATCCATCCATCCATCCATCCATCCATCCATCCATCCATCCATCCATCCATCCATCCATTATCTGCTGCCCTACTGTTTGGGCTATGGCAGATGCTGAAGCCTATCCCAGCTGTCAAAAGGTGGGACCATTACACCATTACACCTGGCCGGCAGTCAATCATATGGCCACATATATAGACAGACAACGATTCACACATCTGGGCAATTTTCCCATTTTTTGTTTTTTGGACTCTGTATAAATGTGAAAAAAATAAATATAAAAGGCACCTTTTGTATCTACAAAGAAGAAAAGAAGTAGCTACTTTTATGCTATAACTTGGCTGGTGGAGTGAATCATCCATTAATTGTGATTTCTTCTTGCATCAATAATGTTCTTCAGCAATACCCAGACCTCAGGTTCTTGGGCAAACATTTAGATTCAGTTTAGTTAGATTTCACCATTTTACTTTTAAATAAAAACAAAGTAACAAGGAGAAATCTTACTGATCTGTCCACTGGAGGGGGAAGCAGAAAGGAGAAGTCCCCCAGCGAGCAGTTGTTGAACTCTGGTAGCCTCTCCTGCAGCTTTTTCAAATCATCTGACGGCCTTGTTTTTCTTATCAGGGTCTGAATGGAGGAAGGTAAAGGCACAGTCTCTGGGCCCACAAGTGGTGTTTTTTAAGGCTTTTAAAATGTATACATTAGGATGAAAAAGACTGATTTTGTGCATTTATGTACCAGTATGTGTGTTGAAATAGCAAGATGTTCAAAACATACATACATGCATACTGTACATGCTGTTCATGCAGGTGTCTGTATATGTATGTATGCATATATGTATTGATCATTCAGAATAATACAGGAATGAGGAGTCAAGTACTCATTCATTGGTAAATCTATTGCATTTCTATTTCTTTTTATTCTAGTTCTCATTTCAGTATATCTGAAGGAAAGTGACAGTTATAATTTTCATATAAAAAAGTCATGATAAACAATCACATGCCAGGGGGACACAGCACAGCATGTTCAGTAATGGTAGTTAAGATGGATTTAAGCGCTTACTATCTGCCCATCCAAGGATCTACTGCCTTTCTATTGTTACAGTGCTTAAACAGGACAAAGTCTGGTTATTTTGCGAACAGCATGAGGAAGTTCTGGTTGCTTTCATTGATCACCTGTGTAAACGAGTTTACCTGAGGGTTTGATACACTCTGCAGTTCAGTCGTTCATTGAGGATGTCAATCCGAGGTGAGTCAATGCGCAAGTGGTGGTGGGATTCAGTCCCAGATCAATGCAATCAGTCAATGCGCAGCAGAGACTTCCTCCCCTCTAATGAAGACAATATTATATTTGCAGCTTTTGGCTGATAGTGTGCTGAGGCCGCTATTGGATCTGTTCACCAGTCTGTCTTTCAGCAACGTAAGTAAAGGTAAAAACACAAACACCTATTTTTCAGAATTAGATCAATGACATGGGATCAAATGGGTCAACCCTTGAGGTAGGATACATGGAGATTTTTGGGGGTTACAGTTTTGAACTGCACAAATAACAATAGTGTCACCATCTTAAAATAATTGCTTAAGCCATTTTTTGACAATTTTTTTTTTTTTTGCAGAAATCTACTCTTTTAACATAAAGCTCAATTTTATGATTTCTGAATAACTCAAAAAATGACTCAGTTAATAATTTTAAGAAGACAATGCTATATCCATACCAAACTGTATGACACATTTACATTATACTGAAGGACTGTGAAAGTTCATGCATAACAAAGGACTCTAATAAATAAATATACTTCCTACTCTTTGCAATTGTTTTTCCTTCAGCAAATCCATGTTATTGTTATTATCAGGTGCTAGTTGGTCAATCACTAACCTAAATTTCTGCAAATAAATAGCAGAAATGCCACTTCTAGCATCCATCTACCAATATATTCACTGTCCCTCCTCTGTACATGACCAAACCGTGTCATTCTGGCTTCTCTGACCTTCTCTCCAAAACATCTGAGATGTGCTGTTCCTCTGATAGATTCATTCCTGATCCTATCCATCCTGGTCACTCCCAAAGAAAACCTTACCATCTCCATCTCTGTGACCTCTACCTCTGCCTCTTGTCTTTTGGTCATTGCAACTGTTTCTAGACCATACAGCATCACTGGTCTCACGACACTTGTTCCTTTCATTCTGGCTGATAGTCTTCTATCACATTGTACCCCAGGCAGTTTTCTCAACCCATTCCAACCCGCTTGACTCATCTCTTCACCTATTTTCCACACTCTCCGTTGCTCTGGACTGTTGACCCCAAGTACCTGAACTTCTCCAACTTCTGGATCTCCACTCCCTGTAGCCTCGCGATTCTAGTTCCTCTCATTCACACACATATACCCTGTCTTGCTGCGACTAAGTTTCATTCCTCTCAGTCGCAGCAAGACATAGTATATGTGTGTGAATAACCTTCTTTCCTCTCCTTTACAGCGCTTACCTCCACCTCTCTCGATTTTCCTCAACCTGTTCTCTGCTCTCACTACAGATCTCAATGTCATCTGCAAACATCGTGGCCCACGGAGATTCCTGTCTAACCTCATCTGCCAGCCTGTCTGTTACCACTGCAAACAAGAGGGGGCTCAGAGCTGATCCCTGATGGTGTCCCACCTCCACCTTGAACTTCTCTGTTACCCCTACAGCACACCTTGCCACTGTCTCACAGCTAGCATACATGTCCTGCACCAGTCTAACATACATCTCTGTCACTCCAGATTTCCTCATCCAACACCAGAGTTCCTCTCTTGGCACCCTTTCATATGCTTTTTCTAGGTCTGGAAAAACACAACGCAGCTCCCTCTGGCCTTCTCTGTACTTCTCTATTAGCGTTCTCAAAGTAATATCTGCATCTGTAGTACTCTTAAAAAAAATGCTTGAATGCTGTAAAATAAGTAAATAAATAAATCAAGGAGTACAGACCCAGACAAAAAAAAAAAAAAACTTCAATTAAAATCAGTGTATCAAACAAAATAAATCAAGGACCACAAATCCAGACAAAAACGGTGAATAAAAATGAATCTATTTAATAGATAGATCGTTAGCATTAGGGTTAACAGTGAAATTACTACTCATTGCGTTTGAATTGTCAGCTGTGTATGTCTGAAGTATGAATAAGTTTAACAGAGCTTCAGTACCTCATGACAGGTTTGCTCCCTATACCCTTAAATCAAGGATTCACATGCTGGGATGCTCTCATTGGCCGGCTTATGTGCATTAAGTTGCTATGCATCTGAGGCAGAGCTGGATGATAAACCCTCAGACACAAGACTATTCCAAGTATCCAGACAATAAGATAGATACAACAACAACAACAACAACAACAACAACAATAATAATAATAATAATAATAATAATAGTATAGATTAGATTCAACTTTATTATCACTACACATGTAAGGATACAGAGTATTGATATGCTGTTAGAATCTATTCAGAAGTGCAAGAAGCAGAAGTGCATATGTACAGAATGTGCAGTATTTTCAGATAAATGCAGAATTAAAGAATCAATGCATTTTTTTACAGCTAGTGCAAGTAAAGGTGGATAAGATCTGAGCAGAATATGTACAGCTAGTGCGAGTATGGTGGATAATTGTTATATGCAGATTATATACAAATAGGTAGTCATTAGTATGATTAACAGATGGCAATGTACGGATGGCGCTATAAATGTACAGTTGTCTTATAGAACTCTACAGAAGGGATAATATAGAGATGTTATATAAACAATTATACAGAATATACAAATATAACTGGTGTAACCAGATGGGCAGCTGCCAGATGCTATTGAAGAGAATTTGATATGACCCGTTATACAGCTATTAGAAACTCAGATTGCTACAGAGCTGAGAGGAGTGCAATGAACAGGTGGATAAGAGGGTGGTGAAGATCATCTATGAACAGAGTTTAGTAGGGTGACCGCTGTGGGGAAGAAGCTATTCCGGAACCTGCTGGTTTTGGTCTGCAGGCTCTTGAATCACTTTTTGGAGGGGATGAGATGGAAAAGTCTGTTAACTGGATGAGAGGAGTCTCTGAGAATGCTGCGCGCCCGGCGCAGGCCTCTCTTCTTGTAGACATGCTCTATAGCAGGGAGTTGAGTGCTTGTTATGTGTTGGTCGGTTTCACCAACCTTTGTAGTGCCTTGCAATCAGCAACAGCACAATTCCCATACCAAACTGTCACACGGTTGGTCAGGACAGCTGTAGAAGTTACCCAAGATGTCAGCAGACAGATGGTTCTTTTTCAGAGTCCTCTGAAAGAAGGGACACTGATGGGCCTCCTCAATCAGGTTGGAGGTAGCAGTTGTCCAGTACAGGTTCTCAGAGATGTGGGTCCCCAGGAATCCAGTTGCAGAGGGAGGTATTAATTCCTAGATCCACAAGTTTTGTGATTCATTTGGAGGGGATGACTGTGTATAATGCTGAGCTGAAGTCAACAGACAGCATTCTAGCATAGGTGTTTTTGTCATCCAGGTATGAGAGTACATAGTGCAGCGCTGTGTGTACAGCATCCTCTGTATTCCTGTTGCTACGGTAAACAAATTGATGTGGATCAAGTGTGGTGGGCAGACATTCTTTGAGCACTACATCACAAAAATAACAATAATAATAATAATAATGATAATAATAATAATAATAATAATAATAATAATAATAATAATAATAATAATAATAATAATACCATTTGAAGATAAACAATATAAATTATTTAATACATTTTTGCTTTCAGATAATTTGTTTTGGGCTGGTTTGGTGGAAGGTCAGCAGAAGGGTTGGGAGTGTTACATAACATGAGCCACGCAATGCTAGCTATAGATTAAGGATGCCGGCTTTCAAAGTCAGATGTAGCAGCCGGCAGGACTCCCAGTTGTTGCCATCACATTGTTCAGCACAGTTTCCACTGAGGAGGAAAAACGGTAAATTGTTCAGAAATCGATAGTTTTACTATTTCTTGACAAACAACGGTGGTTGCTCTGTGTAGTTTATCTTGCTGGCATGCTCACAGCAGGGTGAAGCCGACTCATTACCCCCCCCCCACACACACACACACACACACACACACACACACAGACACACACACACAGAGGTTTTAGGGTAATATAGTACCTTAGTCTGAAATGATATAACGTCCTATCACCTGAAATTAATTGTCACACTGATAACGGAGATAGAGATAACAGAAGTTCTCTAATTTATTCATCCATTTTACATTATTATTATTATTATTATTACTATTACCGTATTTTCATGACCATAAGGCGCACCGCACTAAAAGGCGCAGTCTCAGTTATGTGTGCCATTACTGCATTTAACACACACATAAGGCGCACCTGATTATGAGGCGCGGGTTTTATATACAATCCACGCACACACTTCCTCCGTTAATGTTCTCATGGTGCCCTCTACTACGTTCACCTTATAACAACAACACACACACAAGCATACAAGTGTGCGTATTTAAAAATAGAGCAGGAGCAAAATTATTTTGGTATTCACATTTTTTTACCGGTAATCGTCATCAATCAAACCCATCAAAGTCCTCGTCCTGTGTTTCTGATTTGAACAGCTGCGCCAAATCTCCATCAAACATGCCAGGTTCACTTTCTTCACTGTCAGAGTCACTTTGCGTGCTGTGCGGCTCCTCGGAAATGATGCCGGCTTTTGCGAAAGCTTGAACTACAGCGCCAGCGGACACGTCAGCCCGAGCATCTACAATCCATTTGCAAATTGTGGCGTAACTTGCCCTGCGTATCGCTACCGTGTTGGTCCCCCTCATGTCCACAGCGTGACTCACCGGGATGTCAAAAGTGAGCGGCACCTCGTCCATGTTGATGATGTGGCTGGATGTGTTTGTCGGCGATGTTTTCAGGGTTGTTATAACAATGATGTTCTGCATAGCGCACATACCCGTTCTTTTATATACAATCAACGCCCACACTTCCCCCTATAACATTCTCATGGTGTTCTCTACTACGCACACAGGGCGCACTGCACTATAGGGCGCGTCGCACATTTTGAGGAAAATCTAAGACTTTTATGTGCGCCTTATAGTCGTGAAAATCATTATAATTATTGACTAGTTCATTCATCCATCCATCTTCCCCCGCTTATTTGAAGTCAGGTCGTGGGGCAGCAGCCGGAACAGTGAGGCCCAGACCTCCCTGTCCCCAACATCCATGCAATGCAGCTGAAGCAGGTCAGCCAGGACAGCCCTACAGTCTACAGAGCCTTGAGGAACCCAGGGTGAACCTCATCCACCTCCATGGACTAGTGTTTTTTTCATTTTAAAATCATTATTTTTTAAAAGGTACAATATTCATATGGAATAATTAGGTAGAGTCTAGCTTGTCATAAAGTGAATGTACCACAGGATTTTGTCTCAACAGTCAAAGGGTTTTTATTAATGCTACTTTTGGCTATTCACAGACAAGGGCCCTGATTATAACTTGAACATTGAAAAAAGTATGGATTTGACTGGATAATGAATCCTCAAAAAATGATTTGTACAAGACACCCCAAAGTCCCTTTTTCTTATTTATTTATTTATTTGTTTGTTTGTTTATTTATTTATTCTTTTTTATCCAAAGACTCTGTTTAATCACTGTTAATGTGAATGTGTCTTGTGGGGTCCACTTTGGGGAGCAGCACAAAACATGAGCGGCACCAGTGCAAAGTTGGTGCTGGTTTTTAGAGTGGCGCATTGACAGCTTCTGTAAGCAGGAATCAAATATGAAACCAAATACGCTCTTGTTTCTGTTTTCACATCTGGGGATATCAGCCGCTTCCTGGGCAGGGATTATCAGTCAGATCTAATCTGACATACAGTGAGCAGTTTGAGTTTGCTGACAGGTGTGTAGACATCCCCCAAACTACCAACAAAACAACATCCTGGTGCTGAAAAAGAGTTGTTGTAGAGCCTGTAATTTGAAAGCCCCCCCAAAAAGGAGTAAAAGGCGATAACCAATCCAGAAAAGAAGGTACTGACAATACTTCATCATTTCATGTAAGTGATATATAATAATGAAGGACACACCCCTTAATGTCCTGAGCAGCACCATGTAAGAGGACTAATTGAAATTGTTCATAGACACAGATTTTAATGCTGCCAAAAGAGGAAATTTTGAACTTGAAATTGAAATTGAATATAATCCAAAAAACCAAAAACTAAAAAAGTTCATCTAAATATTTCAATGACTTCATGAATAATGAATTGAGCAAACATATTGTCACAAGGTCATAATCATCTTATTTACAATTACTTTACATTTTGAATTTTTGTTTCTTTTTATTGGACTATTTACTGCTGCTCTTGTGTTCATTTTTATGTTGTGATTTTCACACGCACAGCAGTGAAACCATATATATAAATGTGTCTACATTTTTGAGGTTTCAGCTTGCTGTTCAGTGCTTTGAAAGTCATGTTTTTAAACCTATTTTCATATATTAAAGATATAATTGTATACATATATATACATTTTTTGGGGGGGATTTATTCACTGCAAAAGTTCAAATTAAAGTTATAGTGAGGCTTATAGTGAGGCTGGACTAGAAACTGTTACAATGACCAAAAGACAGCAGGCAGAACTAGAGGTTGCAGAGATGAAGATGTTGAGGTTCTCTTTGGGAGTGACCAGGATGGATAGGATCAGGAATGAATCTATCAGAGGGACGGCACATGTTCGATGTTTTGGAGAGAAGGTCAGAGAAGCCAGACTGAGATGGTTCGGTCATGTACAGAGAAGAGATAGTGAATATATTGGTAGACGGATGCTGGAATTGGAGCTGCCAGGCAGGAGGTCTCGAGGAAGACCAAAGAGAAGAGTTATGGATGTAGTGAGAGAGGATATGAAGGTAGCTGGTGTGAGAGAGGAAGATACAGAGAATAGGGTTAGATGGAGAAAGCTGACTCGCTGTGGCGACCCCTAACGGGAAAAGCCGAAAGAAGAAGAAGAAGAAGAAGAAGAAGAAGTGAGGCTACCATTCAGCTCATTTGCTTTAACAATGAGTCAAGTATCAGATAGGCCCCAATAATAACAACGTATGAGTGCAACAGAGTTGATGTGGAGCAGGAAGCAGTAATTTCTCATGGAGGAGTTGTGAGAGCTTCTCCTGTGAGCCAAGGGTTTGTTGGTTCCAAGAGGATCAAGAAACCTGCTGAAGGTTGGTGATTATAGGAGACATATCATGAGGTCCGGCACATTTTCTGAAAGTGACATTGGCCCTGTTCAGTCAGAGTCCAAGGCCAGGTTTTACAGTGGCGCACTGAGCCTCCACTGGGTTTCTGCAGAAAACTTCTCTGTAGCCCTTCGGTTCTCTGCACAGAAATCTCTGTGGTTTGGTGGCTGGAAATAGGAGTAGTTTTGTGGCCAAAATATTAAGAGAGCAATGTTCTTCATCAAACATGCATAAACAGGCTAGTTTTCCCCTAGCAAAACCAATTATGGCTGAAAGAGACCAAAATACTAAATAGGATTGTATAGAATAGACTAGAGTAGAATTCAAAAGCTTTATTGCCATAGTAAAGTGACTACATTAATGTGCATCTCCAGTTTGTATTTGTCTCAGACATGCTCACACATTGTATACACTTACATGTACAAATACACAATGAATCAAGTAGAGAAGTAGGTCACAGATGTGTTTACGCAGATCATCATTAATAGATATACGCTTAAAGATTGTATTTATTAAAGCAGTATCATGGCTTAAGATCAATGCCATGCCTCACCAAAAATAGCATATTTCATCCTTGTATGCCTTTTTGAATTGCTTACAGTCTTCTTCTTCTTCTTCCGGCTTTTCCCTTCAGTGGTCTCCACAGCGTATCAACCTTCTCCATCTAAGCCTGTTCTCTGTATCCTCCCCTCTCACACCAACTAACTTCATATCCTTGCTCAATACGTCCATAAATCTGGTCTTACTCTAGATCTCTTGCTTGGCAGCTCCGATTCTAGCATCCGTCTACCAATATATTCTCTATTCCTCCTCTGCACATGACTGAACCATCTCAGTCTGGCTTCTCTGACCTTCTCTCCAGAACATCTGACATGTGCTGACCCTCTTATGGGCTCATTCCTGATCCAATCCATCCTCATCACCCCCAAAGAGAACCTCAACACCTTCCTCTCTGTGAGTTGGATTGTGAACAGTAACTTAATGAAATGAAGAATATTACAATGTTGTTCAATACAGTATTACAGCTACAGAATATTCAGTTATGTTAAACTCAAATTGACTTTGTCACTTGAGAACTGCTTCTGAGACTCAAAAATAGTTGTGCCAAAAAAAGAAAAAATATGTATTTATCTGCACATTTACCGATGATCGTGAGAACCCTCAGAGAGAAAATGAAAACATTGATAAAGACTATATCTGCAGTGCTGTGTCAGTAAAGTGTCTTAAAGTGCTTCTCAGGAATGATGGCAAATGCAGTTAGATGATGTTGAACAAAAATACAATTCAGAGAATAAAGCTATGTTCGGGTGTTCCTTATTTAATGGCACACAGTATACGTACTGTATATATATACTGCTCAAAAAAATAAAGGGAACACTTGAACAACACAATGTAACTCCAAGTCAATCACACTTCTGTGAAATCATAGTGTCCGCTCAGGAAGCAACACAGATTCATTTTGACTTGTTTTAAGGACATTACATCAAAGTTGGATCAGCCGGGAGTTTGTTTTTCCACTTTAATTTTGAGTGTGATTCCAAATCCAGACCTCCATGGGTTGATACAATTGATTTCCATTGATCATTTTTGTGTGATTTTGTTGTCAGCACATTCAACTGTGTAAAGAGCAAAGTATTTCATAAGAATATTTCATTCATTTAGATCTAGGATGTGTTTTTTAAATGTTCCCTTTATTTTTTTGAGCAGTATATATATATATATATATATATATATATATATATATATATATATATATGTATATAAAACTTAAAATTGGATGAATAAAATATTGAAATAATAATTATAGTGGATGCAGACTTAGATGTTGAGTTAGATTTTATTCATACAGAGACAATCAACACAGTTGTCACATATGATTGGCAGAAACCCATCATCCCCACATGAGCACAAACTTGGTGACTGCCTTTTAGCAGGCAGAAACCTTGGAGACCAGGTCAGTATGGGTGACCCTCTGCCTCGACAAGTAGGGGTAGAAATACAATGGGTAGGTGAGAGAGGGACAGGGAAAGACAGAAAGCAAGAGTGTGATAGAGACAGAGGGGGGTATGAGGGTGGGGAGGGACAGGCGCAAACAGACTATTGCTACTAATACCAGCCACTCTGACAGTTATATTGTAATTGCTGAAATGATATAATGATAACTTGAATTTTTTCAAACTGTTTAGATATTTTTGATACAGTTTATGACGCTCTGTGCGCCTGCGAAATTACGGGCGCATTACCATACAGCAAATAATTCAGGAATCAAATCCAGACATTAGAAAATCGGTGGTTTGGCCTTAAATCAATTATGCTAAACATAGCCCAACATCACTCTCTGGGTCACTGTCACTCACTTTGAGGCAAGCAAACATCATTATGGTAACAGCTTCCCTGCCTCTCCAGTGTCGGAAGCAACTCCCTCAATATGTGCGCCGTATTTGTTGCGCATCACAGACCTTTGACGCTTTCAGATCCAAGTGCTCCCCCGTTGCACATTTAGCCTCCAGTCAAAACCGCATTGGACTTTGAGTTAGTGCGCATTAGTGCCTGGGAATGCGCCCCTGTTCTGCATCAACGGGGGGGAAGAAGCTCAAATAAAGTGCAATGGCATCTGAAGGCTCATTTGCAGCAAAGGCACACATGCTGAGTAGAAGGCGCGAGGGTTGGGCAAAGTTTAGAGGGTTGCTTTCCTCTTAATGGGAGGTTTAGCAGATGAGGCCTCTGTTAGAGTTGTTTGTGGAACCTCCTCCCAATGGGTGACGTATTTACCCGAGGCCCTGGGAGGTGGGTCTACCTTCAGGGCACCGGGGCCACTTTGTAGTGGGAAAACGCCCGCTGAACTCGGGAAGAAATGAAGTGGATCAAGGCAGAGGCAGAGCAGTCGTTCAGCCTGTCAGGCACATTACAGCAACATGGACGCAACTTGTTCAGGGGGGGTGTTGACACTTGTGAAGGAGCTTGTTATCCAAACTTAGAGGAAGTACCACATGCGCAAGCAAACACACACACACACACACACAATTGCACGCAGACAAAATCCTTTTCTCTAATGATGTTCCCAGAGACTTCTGTTCGTACATGGCGTAAGAAGGAGCACATTGCCGTTGAAGTTGATTTAAATAGATTTTAACGAAGTTGCACGGCAAGGTAGCCTCTCTTCATAATCAGGAGATGCAGGAGCAGCTGGGAGAGTTCTAACGAGGGCAAAGGGCGGGAAAAACTGTGTTTCCGTTTTTTTTTTTCTTTTCTCTTTTTTTCTCTCCTCCGTTCTCACTGCCAGCGGCTATTATGATAAATATGAAATTATGGATTACATTTTTTATGATTTTTTTTTTTTTTTGCACAGCAATTAAATTGTCTGGCCATCAGCGGCAGGAGGGAGGTAGCATTAGCATTCTGCGCGTGTCACATTAATCCACATTAATTCCGAGCAGTTGCGACATCTGGGGTGGATACAACCTCGACCAAACAATCCAGGCTGCGGCGCCTTCATTTGGGGAGGCTTGAACTGAGGAATACTAATTGTTTGGGCGGCGTGTTCTGCAACCACTAAACATCAATGACTGATTAATCAAATAAATAAACATATCCCAGAATAAGAGACAAGGCGATAAAGAGAGGCTTTATTGATCGCTTGTGTCACCGGGTGTCTGATCAACCTCTCAGCTAAACATATTCTCATCACCCCCCCCATACCCCCTCCCCCCAACACACTTTCCATTATGGATTTTATTCTCCTTAGTCCATCCAATGACAGGCCTTTCAACTGATATTCCTGTTTGCAGCTTTGGGATAATTGGCTGTCTGCCGGTTAGCCATTCTCCATAATCTGTAAGCACATGCGCAGATGGAACAACGCGAACTGAAGATTCTTGTGCTCAGGTGTCCACTTGCAACCCTGATCTCTGTTTAAACGTAGCCTGAGACTGCTAATCGTGGTCAAGCTAACTGTCCCCAGAGAACAGCACAAGAACATCTGTTGTAAACTGTGACTGAGAGATTTACACACACACACACACACACACACACACACACACACACACACACACACACACACACACACACACACACACACACACACACACACACACACACACACACACACACACACACACACACACACACACACACACACATATATATATGCAACATCTATAGAGACATGTAAACAGTCACTCTCAGAGGAAGGTCAGTTAGTCAGAACCTACTGCTACTGCTTTCTTTTGGAATATAGGGTCAACCTGGAGAACCCAGAGCAAATCTGCAAAGACACAGGGAGAACATGGTGACTCCAAATAGACAGGTACCCCGTTGGAATCCAACCAGGAATCTTCGTGCTGTGAGGCGGAGGCACTAAGCACCGAATTGAGGTTTCTTGACAGTGAATAAAGAGACATCCATAAAACACAAACAAAGAAATAAAATAAATTATTGCAATCAATTATCTTGGCTCAAATATAATACAAAAATGTGAATGATTGTTTGTGAACCCAAACTGTGACTTTCCAATCCTGGGCAGATATTGAGATTTGAGCCGATATTTGTTTTTTTGTCCGGCTGCTCTGCTGATATTATCAACTGCGCTCAGCATCACCCAAGAAATTGTGTACCAAATGTCAAATTCAAGCAAAGATGAAATATATAATCAATTTTGCAGTGATAAATCAGTCCTGCACTAACACTCTGTCTCTCTGGACTTCTTTTTTCTTTTTTAAATGGAGTGCTTGCCATTATGCTTCAACCACTGATTCAATAAGGGGGCTCATAATGAAGATGTATGGGAAGTGCGGAACCATTTATCCAATACATCAGACTGTGTAATTCATACTTCAGTCTTCATTGCGCTGCTCCCGGCGAGAAAACATGTCACTTCGCCAACAATGAGGGCCTGAGGGAACTATGCCGCTCATTATTTAGCATGGAAATGGAATTCCCAATCAAAGTTATCCCACACACACACATACACATATATGCAATAACACTCAGTAACTGGTTTTAAGGATTTGCAGGCAGACGCTAAGCAAAGAGTTTGTCCATTAGATACAAAACCTCAGTGTCACTCAAAATATCAAGATGGCTGCAGGTTACAATTTCATATAAAACCCTAAAAGAATGACAGAGGAGCTGCACCTCTGGATACAGACCATGGATCAGTTAGCTTCTTATTGTCTCACACACGTAAAAAGAGAATTAAACATATCAGCCACAGTCATTAAATTAAACCATGAAACACTTATTTTCTTGCATATTAATTATATGAAAGATTTTGTTTTTGACTGTCACCTCCTATCCTTTTATTAAAGTAAGATACACGATTGAAGGTGGTTTCCTCCTCCTAACCATTTCAAATCAAGGGCGAACAAGTTGATTAGTAGAAGCTTGTCATCAATACCTTGGGTGACAAATGACAGGAAACAACAAAATCAATCGGGTTGAAAAAGAATGAAAATAATTTTGTCAATATTAAGGCCAATATTGGTAAAATAAATATATAAGAATGAATAAATAATAATAAAAAATGAAAAAATAAATGCATACATATGTATAATGTACATTCTTGCATGTATAAATAAATAAATAAATGGCTGTGCGGTTGCTGGAGCCAATCCTAGCTGTCATTGGGTGAGAGGTAGGGACTTTCTTCCATCTATCCATACATGGTCTGCAACCACAGGGCCACATCAACAGACAGACGACCATTCACTCTCTCATTCACATATCTGGGCAAATTTCCCAATGTTTCTAATTAACCTGCTGCATTTTTTGGGAGGGGGGCTGTGAGAGATAACTGGAGAATCCGGAGGAAACCCACACAGACCACAGACCATGCAAATATCACATGGCTAGGCGCCCTGTTGGAATCAAACCAGGAACGTTCTTGCTGTGAAGTGGTAAATAAATAAATAAAATTAACCAATTTGCTCTCAGCAAATTAGCCACACAGTCCTACATGTGACTGAAACTGCTTGGAAAAGCTGGAGAGGAAGAAACCTAGGCCAGATTTCATCTAATGGAATGACATGTAAAAACATAATTGTAGGATTCATTACCATGAGAGAGGTTTGACACCGTGCCATGCCATGATTTAGTCCCACTGACTTTATCTGTTCTAAGAATGTTCATCAGTGTGAGAAGACATTTCACTTGACGTCTCTTCACTTGCTCCACAAGCCGAGCGCAGATTCTGCTCCAAACACTCAAACTACTCATGTAATAGTAAACCTCTACTTTTGTAACAAAGACCCCCGGTCAAAGAAATACACACAATATCTCTGTGAATTACAGCTGCGAACCCGTACGCTGGAGGTCTGTGTTCTCCCAGGCCGAGGAAACGAAAACAGACCTGAGTTTCATAGATTAGACTTTCTCTCCGGAGTGGCTGGAAGGGGTGATTTGATTTCCGTTGGAAAAGGGTACACAAGAAGAGAGCTGGACTGCAAAGTGTATATATTGTCCAAACAAAAGGTGAAATATTTCCTAATTTCAAGCACAGAGATCCTGAAAATACCTTTTTCTCCAGTTTTCTTCTACATGCAGTTGGTGTTACAAGCATCCATGTTAGTTTTTTATGTTGTGTGACACAGCACTGAAATGTTTTTGTCTCCCCCTTTAGGTTCCTTGACATACAAATAAGCAAATATTTCTTGAGCTCACTTGGAATTATCAGTTTGATTCCTCATTTAAAAAAGTAACGGTTTGACATAAATCTTTAAAAAAATACCGCCTATCCCGCAGTCAGGGTTGTGGAGTGTTCCAGCCTTTACAAGCTGTAATTGGGCAAAAGGTGTGATTCATCCTCGGCTGGTCACCGGTCAATCATGGGGCCACAAACAGAGATAAAGAACTATTCACCCCCTCATTTGAAAATCTGGGCAATTTAGGGTCTCCATTGAACCTACAGTATGTTTTGGACTGTGGGATCAAACATGCAAACTCCACACTGAAAGGCCACCTGTCAGAATTCTTGCTGTGAAGCGAAAACTCTTGTGCAATGAATGTGCTATAAATGTGCTTAGAAACTACCAGTTTTAACAATAAATTAGATAAAAAAATGCAAAAATTTGCATACTAAAATAGATATATGGCAAATATGGCATGAGGAAATAAATAAATACATAAACAAACAAATACACAAGTAAATGTATAAAAATGTGCTGAAATCATCTGATGTTTCAAATGTAATCTTGCACAATAACAGCAACAATAATAATAAAAACAACAATAAAAAATTATATCATCGACAAGAACAATAACAATAATAATCATGATGAATATTTGAATAAAGTAAAAATTAGAAAAACTTCGGCTTGAAATCAATATGTGAAGCAAAAAGTAATGAGAAATTGCTCAAATATCCAGAAAACATCTGAGATTTTCCACTAATCAAAAGAATATCTGACACAGTGTACAAGAATCCTACGGAAAAATACCCATTGTCAAACATCGCAAAAATATAGCCATATTAACAGACAGAAGAGGACAGAAAAAGAAGAAAAACCCAAAGATACCTTGAGAACAAAGTAATGGAAGTACTACGTTCACAAATGAGACATAAAATACTTTGAGTTGTTTGAGTTTATGGGATTAACAGCAGGCATTAGTTGATAAAATACCTCAGGGTATTTCTTGTTATACCTGTGCACCTGTATCTTTATCCCCCTGTATTTATACCACATGGAGATATTGGATTTGCCTGGTGTCTTGTGGTGAGGGAGGGGAGGGGATCACCTGCTCCCAGTATGAGGATCCATCAGTTCTCTATGGCTGTGATAATTGTAATGTCCTGTGATATCACCTGGAGTGATTACAGCAGACACGCACTAATGTCTCCACAGGGGGGAAGCCACAACACCGACGCTGCAACACAATAACACTGAGGCCTCCTAATGGTGAAGATAAGGCTTTAATAAACAGAGTTTCTCCTGGGCAGATTCTTATGCAAAAGACAAAGTACTAATCCTGTCACTTCCCGCTTCACAGCAGATATTGTTAAATTATTCAGAGGATACTTACTGGTTTACTGAATGGATGGCTTTAATTGAGCTGAGGATGCTCTCCCTAATGTCCTGCCTCGGGGTTCCTTTGGCCTTCAAGATCTCCTCAAACCATGGCTAAAAACAAGAGAACAGAGCACGGCCCAGTCGCTCCTCCCCAATCAGACCCTTTCATTTTACAATATTGACACGTCGATTATTCACCCGCCGCGGAGGGCAGAGTTAATACCAACACGCCTCTTATTGTCGCTCCAGACTGGATGCCCCGCAGCCTGAGGCGCCGAGGCATCGTAAGGAACTAAATGCGGCAGGCTTGTTGTTACCATGAAGCGACAGCTGCGCCGGTCTCAAGTCATTTGAAGTGAAAATGGAATAAGCTAATTGAATGTGCATTTGGCCGAAAATGACTCCTAATTGGAGTGAACGGGCGGGGTGTGAGTAATTGTGTAGAAATGGGGGCCGCGCCGGGGGGTGGTAAAGTCTGCTCTCTCAGCGGGAAAGTGCCGCTATGCAATGGCACATTCACACTAACTCATAAAAACTGCCTGTTTGTCGTGGACATATATAGCACCTTTCTTCATAGCCCATTTACAGGTAGGATGGAACGGTGGCGCGGTGGTTAGCACCACTTTATAATGAGAGGGTGCCTGGTTCATTTCCACATGGGGCCTTTTCTATGTGGAGTTTGCATGTTCATCCTAAATCTACATGGGTTTCCTCCAGATTCTAGTTTATTTCCACAGTCCAAAAACATGCATGAAGACCCTAAATTTCCCAGCTGTTTGACTGAGAGAGAGAACGGTTATGTGTCTATACGATGACTGAAAGAGAGGGCGAATGGCTGTATGTCTCTAAATGCAACTCTGTGATTGACTGGCCACTGGTCCATAGTGAACCCTGCCTCTCACCAAATGAAAGCTGGGATAGGCTCCAGCCCCCCTCCTCGTTCCATGGCCATGGGTGCATGATAAATGGTATAATGAAAGAATAAATGGATGAATTATTACTTGCAGGTACTTGTTTATGAATCGGTCTTTCAATGAAGGTCATCAGTTTCTTCTTCTGTCTTTCCCCATCAGTCTCTGAGCAGAGCCGCCTTGAAAGGAATCAGAGACTCATCCACAGCTGCCTCTCCAGTTTAGATAGATTTTATACTTCCCAGTGCCAAATTCAGATTCTTTGTCCCTCTCCAAGTTTACATAACGGACTTGAAGGTCACATCCCTTCAGCGTTTCACAAAACGCATTTTACAAATTGCCTCCCTATGCGATGCTGTTGTGTTCGGTTGAGATGTTGTCGCCTTTTGTTAAAACGTTGTCTTGTTTCATTGAATGCAGCTCTTCTTTTTGAAACGTTGCTTTTCTTTGTTATTTTTCAGAGGTGTTTTGTAAAATATTGTGTTTTTTTGTGTTTTCTTATATATTGTGCTTTAAGATACACTTGTTTGTTTGGCAGAATGTTGTTTGGCCGAGTGAAACACTGAGTTCCACAAAATGATTATGTTTGACCCTCAGGGTTAATGTAAGTAGTACTCAAAGTTATTTCAATAGCTATACACATTTTGTAACAGAACTGTTTCAGGATACAGTCCAGTTCTAAATGTGTTGAAAGATCATCCTTGTAGGGAAGTATAACTGTATTTTTGACACCTAACAAAACGAAAGCTGAACATGAAAACAAACACAATGAGAAAATAATTATATATCAAAAATGTTATATCAATAATGTTAAAGAAACCACCTTGCATATATTTATACATTTTTTATCTTATTTATATAATCAAACATCACAAATTAATAACTTCTCAATATTCAATGCTTGGAAAAGATTTCTGAAATCACAGACATTTCATAAAAGTGCAAGTACTCTTCTCCCTTGACTGCTGGTGATTTTGCGTGAGTGCTTGAACACAGTGTAATTTAGGTTATCTAGTTGGACACCCTGTCATATATAATTAGAGAAGTGGTTTCCTAATATCTTGATATAACTCCCCCTCGACTCCTGGGGGGGGGAGTTTTAACTTCCAAATATGAGAAATAAAATTTGAATCCATCAGGACAAAACAGTGCAGATTCTATGATCAAATGGTAATGGTAATAATGGTAATCTAGAGATTTCTGATACTGAGTTTAATTAATCCTGAGGTGACAGTAGTTGGCACTTCCACCTCACAGCTGGAAGATTCCCAGTTTGATTCTAACAGGGGGCCGATCTGTGTGGAGATTGCATTTTCTCCCTTCTCTGTGTGGGTTTCCTGCAGGTTCTCTAGGTTGCGCCAACTGTCGAAAACATGCGATAGGTTCACTGGAAATCTAAATCTTCCCAATACATGTATGTGAGAGTAAATGGTCGTGTATCTCTGTATGTGGCCCTGCGATGGGCCTTCAAACAGCCCACAGCAAACCTCGCCTCTTGCCCAATAACAGTTGGGATAGGCTCTATCTAATGACAGAATTTGGTTATTCTTGTCTGAGTCAGAGTAATCTGGTCTGTTTGTTAGAGTAATCTGGTCTGTCATGGTGGTGCTCTGTGGCCATCGGGACCGAGGGTATGTTTCCAACCCCACCCCTGTTTCTTCTTCTAGTTGGGGGTCCTACTGCGGGGAATGGTAGGGGTAAGGAAAATCTCGTTACTTACATCAAACAAATAAATGGCGTCGTAGCATGACCATGAATGACAATAACACCATTATGATTTAATCTATATTTGATTTCAGTCAAGCATCTGACGCAATGGAATTTAAAACGATCAGTTTAAATAATGAGTTTTTTTTGGTTTTCTAATTTCCTGATAATTGCTCTGTATTTCTCTTTGTAACCGCCTACTCGTTCCTGATGCTCATTTAATTTTCTGGCTGAATTGTCATATAATTTCTTGGATATTCTTAGCGATGCAAATTTCAAACCTTTTACATTTATTTGATGAATTTGCCACCTGGAAGACAAAACATCGACAATACTGATGACAAGGCTTTGTTAGCAGGTACTTTAACAAAGAATTGGTGTTCGAACACTTTTAATTGTCTAGCTTGGTGTTTTGAGGAGAGCAGCCACCAGTCGGCGGGTCACTTCACCCGGGCCTCTCAAGGCCAGACTTGTCCGTCTTCCCCATGGCCCCTCATTAACGTCATGTCCCGAGTATTAGCTGCAGAGAGCACTGCTTTAACAGCAATTAACCCCTATTCTGTCCCAGAGGAGCCCAGCACTGTAAACAAGACGGTTTGATCAATAGGAACCAGGGAATACCTCTCCCACCTAGGCGGTGGGGAAATTGTTGTTCCACAAACAAAACTCCCTTTGCCTTAGCAGTGGCCATAGGTACCACAGTCATTGATGTGACCTCGGAAAAAGAAGATGCCACTGGTGTTGGGGCTCCCACTCTATTCTGCTAAGCATCTACCACAATTTTTTCAAGGCTGCTATGGCAACCATCCTGCCTGTTTTTCACACTGGTTTTCATGTGCTGGTAAACATCCATCCATCCAACCATCTACCCCGCTTATCTGGATTTCTGTCACGGGGGCAGCAGTGAGGCCCAGCCCCCCCCCCCCCCCATTGGTCCAGTTCCTCTGGGGGGGACCCCAAGGCATTCCAAGGCCAGCCTGGAGACATAGTCTCTCCAGCGTGTCCTGAGTCTTACACGTGGTCTTCTCCAAGATAGACATGTCTGGAATACCCTCCCTGGGAGGCGCCTAGGAGGCATCCTGATCAGGCGCCTGAGCCATCTCACCTTATTTCTCTCTATGTGGAGGAGCAGCGACTCTACTCCGAACTCGTCCCGGATGACCGAACTTCTCGCCCTATCTCTAAGGGAGAGTCAGGCCACCCTGCAGAGAAAACAAATTTCAGCCACTAGTATCCGCTATCACGTTCCTTTTGACACTACTCACAGCTCGTGACCACAGATGAGAGAGGGAATGTGGATCGACCAGTAAATCGAGGGCTTCAACTTCTAGCTCAGCTCTGTTCTTCACCATGACAGACTGGTACAGAGTCCGCATCTCTGCAGATGCCGCACCGATCCACCTTTTGACCTCCCGCCCCATCCTTCTCTCACTTGTGAACAAGACCCCAAGATACTTGAACTCCTCGACTTGGGGCAGGACCTCTTCCCCAACCTGCAGTGGGTATTCCACCTGTTCCCAGTGGAGACCAGTGGTCTTGGATTTGGAGGTGCTAATCCTCATCCTGGCTGCTTCACATTTGGCGGCAAACCGTTCCAGTGAGGGCTTAAGATCATGGCCCGATGAAGCCAACAGAACCACATCATCTGCAAAAAACAGACACTCGATCCTGCGGCCACCAAACCAGATTTCCTTGAGGCCTTGGCTGCGCCCAGAAATTCTGTCCATAAAAGTAATGAGCAGAATCAGTGACAAAGGGCAGCATTGGTGGAGTCCAACTTTCACCGGAAACGGGTCTGACTTACAACCAGCAATGTGGACCAGGCTCCGGCAAGATCATACGGGGACTGAACAGCCCGTATAATGAGGCTGAATACCTTCTCCAGATCCATTAAATACATGCAGACTGGTTGGGCAAATTCCCATGGTCCTTTGAGGACCCTGCCGAGGGTATAGAGCTGGTCCACTGTTCCACGACCAGGACGAAAACCACACCACTCTTCCTGGACCAGAGGTTCAACGACCTAGTGGACCCTCTTCTCCAGCACCTCTGAATAGACCGTATCAGGAAGGCTGTGGATTGTGATCCCCTATAGTTGGAGCTATAGTTGGACCCTCTTGAGCCCCCAGATGGTGGAACAGAATCCCATCGATGCCCATGGGAAGTTGTTTTCAATGGTCTCCCCAAACTCCTCCAACGCTGGAGTTTTTGCCACATGGCGCTTGGCCTGCCGGTACCTGTCAACTGCCTCAGGAGCCCCATAGGCGAGAGAGACCCGATAGGACTCCTTCTTCAGTTTGACAGCACCCCTCACTGCTAGGGTCCAGCAGTGGGTTCGAGGGTTGCTGCCCCGACAGGCGCCAACAGCAGCTCTGGTCTGCCGCGCTCAACAATGGGCGCATGGAACATGGCGCATTTGGACTCACTGTTCCCCACCTCCCTCGGGACGTGGTTGTGGCTCTGCCAGAGGTGGAAGTTGAAACTCATTTCTGACAGGGACTCTCCCAGATCTTTCCAGCATGTTACCTTTGGGTCTGCATCCTCCCCCACCATCTGAGCCAGCTCACCACCAGGTGGTGATCAGTTGACAGCTCCACCAGGTTGTACTCCAACTTACGAGCGTCGAGTCGGGGGGCAATCAACATGCCCTCACCTGCCTGGTGCCTCTCACCGGGGACAACTCCAGAGAGAAAAAGAGTATGGCCCCTCTCGAGAGGCCTGGTTCCAGACCCCACGCAGTGTGTCCCGGTGAATCCAACTGTATCTAGTCAGAGTCTCTCAGCCTCGTGCACCAGCTCAGGCTCCTTTCCCTGCCAGAGTGGTGACATTCCATGTCTCAAGTGCCAGCGTCTACAGCCAAGGATCAGACCGCATTTCAGCAACTGCAGGGCCCCTGGGCCTGGCTCCAGGTAGGCACCCCAGTGACCGGTGTTTGGGCAAGGGAAGACTTGATCCAAAGTTTTTTCTTCCTTCATGGGCGTCTGAGCTGCACTTTGTCTAGTCACTCCCCTGGGACCTGTTGACCCTTACAGGGACATAAATCTTTTGACAACATAGCTCCCAGGATGACTGGAATGCGTAACCCCTCCACTCTAGTAAGGTGGAAACTCATGGAGGGGGCTGGTAAACATATTTCAGGGAATTACCTGGTGTTTTTCTCCGGCTTCTCTCCCAGATTTGAAGCATATTTCTTAGACATCTCAGATGCCTGCAGTTTTAAGCTGTCACGTCCCATAGGCTACCAGCTAAAAGTCATCTCTTCAATCTTTAATAATTGTTTTATTTTATCCACTTTTTGGGAAATCTCTTGTTCCTTTTTTAGATAATTTATAAACATTTTCAATATCTCTTTCAATTTGCAGGTAATATTTTTTAATAATGAACGTACTTACTTGCTCATATCAAGGTAATTTTTGAACCCATTTATGGTCAATTTTACATTTATTTTGCACATTTTCTGGTGATTTTTGAAACAAGTTTAATGGTTATTTATTCAATTTTCAGTAAAAGTACTGTCAATATTTGCTTCCAATTTACAACTTTTTTTTTCCTTCATTCATTCCCTGTGTTTTCAATGTGTGTTTCCCTTTTTGTCCAGTGCACAAGTGAATTCAGTGGGTCTTGATTCAGTCATTATATCATATTACCTTGTCTCTCTGATATATGCATACTTCACTTGTAAGAACTTTATCTTTGCAACAACACTTCCAACTCAAATGATTTCTTTGTGGTGTTTCTCCATTTTGTATCAAAGTTTGAAAACTCAAATTGTTTTTTTTTTTTTCTTTGTATTGTTATTTTTGTTTTTTCCTTTTTATTATTATTGTTTTAGTTTACTTTTTATTTTAGGTATTTATTTTTGTACCGCAACCCACCGAACTGAACTACAGAATTGAACTAACGAAAATAAAAAAAGTAAACAGAACAAAAAGAAAACAGTGTGGATGAGGAAAATTTTATTACATTTCACTACATTTTAAGATCAATTCACAAAACCCAACACAGCAAAAAACATCATTGTCCTTGTCATCATCGGCATTGCCATCATTATCGGCATTGCCCTCATCATCACCTTGCAGATGTACCTGGCGGATGTATTAATGCTATGCCTCTGATAAGTGATATACCGATAACAAACAGTGTGATTTCGAAAACACAGTGATATATGTTTGCCATTTTTATTATTTTTTTGAGTGAAATAAATGGATAATCAGTGAGTAGCAACTTCAATGTTAATTGAGGCATTCTTTTCAGGCAGAGACTCTTTCTCTTGGCTTGCGATGTCGAAACCACAATCCGATTGGCTGCTTACAGCCCCAGAAAGCTGGAACGATGCCACATCGCCGTTAAAAGATTGTAAACAGCTCTTAACAACAAAGTTGTTCTGGAAGATTTTTTCAATGAGGACTTGAAATTCTTCAGTATTAAAAACTCTAAAGTGTGCACGCATTGCTCTTATTCCAGATGCATTCAATTAAACAAGCAGTTTTCCTTTATGAATCAGTTCCCTCTCCACCCAGATCTCAGTAAACGTGTAAAATATGCTGCTGAACAGGCAACAAGTGGGGAGAAATACTGATGGTACAGAAACACTGCCTGCTCAGCAGTTTGCAGCTCATTACCAGATAAAAGTGATCCCCTCAGTAATCAGGCCGTGACGCAGGAGGCTACGGCATGAAATCCACCAGGACAGAGGACTTTCAAGTGAAGAAATAGGATGTTTTCTGGATTTTTCTATTTCAGGCTGCGGCGCTCAGCGCCTGCGGGTCTGTGGAGCAGCGGGAACACTGACATCTAGTGCTGAGAGAAGACCAGACCTGCTGCCGATAAGTTTGCATGCCACGTCACCGAGCCACACCAAGGGATACATCTGGCTGTTCAATCTTTAATCACTACTGTTTGTCTGGCAGGAATATAGCTTTCAATTGTATTAAATGTAGTCATTTATTCTAAATAACATCTCACTTTTTTTCTTAGGGAGATCTATTATTGGAAGACTGTGCAGAAATTCAACCTTTAAACTGCTTAGTGCGCCACATTTTACTTCACATATGAAACTTCACGTTTCCAGCAGTGTGTCATTCAGAAGTGTACAGTATAGGCATGTTAACTGCCCATATATATATATATATATATATATATATATATATATATATATACAAACACACACACACACACACACACACACACACACACACACACACACACACACACACAGATACACACATACACACGCACACACACACATACATATATTCTATATATTTACCTATCCATCCTTCATCTACCGCATATCTGGCAGTCAAGATTAGCTGCCTGTTGATCTCAGGGCCACATATAGACATACAATGATTTACTCCCTTATTCACAAGTCTGGGCTATTTATTCCAGTTAACCTCCTGCATATTTTTTGAATTGTGGGATGAAGCCAGATAATCTGGAGGAAACCGACACAGGCATGGAGAACATACAAACTTCACATATAGAAAGGCCCCCCTGTGGTGATTGGGGCTTTCATGATGTGAGGCGGAAGCGCTAACTATTGTGAACTAAGTAAATTTTTGTATGTCTTTCTCTCTCTCTCTCTGTATATATATGTATACTATGTATGAGTGCGTGTGTGTGTGTGTGTGTGTGTGTGTATGTACAGTCAGGCCCAGAAATATTTGGACAGTGACACAATCTTCATGATTTGGGCTCTACATGCCACCACACTGGATTTGAAATGAATCAACTACAACAGAATTGAAGTACAGACTTTAAAGTTTAATTCAAGGGGTTGAACAAAAATATGATTAAACATGCAGGAATTGTAGCTATTTTTATACAAACGCTTCTCATTTCAGGGGCTCAAAAGTAATGTTCCATATTGTTCCAGTAAATGTGCCATTTCAATATTTTGTTGAGAATCCTTTGCAGGCAATGTCTGCATAAAGTCTGGAACCCATGGACGTCTCCAAATGCTGGGATTCCTCCTTTGTGATGTTTTGCCTGGCCTTTACTACAGCAGTCTTTGGTTGTTGCTTGTTTGTGCCTCAAGTTTTGCCTTGAGCTAGTGAAATGCATGCTCGATTGTTTGGAGATCTGGTGATTGACTAGGCCATTGCAGAATATTTCTCTTCTTTGCTCTAAAAAAACTACTGGGTTGCTTTTGCAGTATGTTTTGGATCATTGTCCATCTGTACTGTGAAGCGCCGTCCAATCAACTGTGCTACATTTGGTTGAATCAGAGCAGAAAGTATATCACTATACACTTCAGAATTCATCCGGCTAGCTTCTGTCTTTTGTCACATCATCAATAAACACAAGTGACCCAGTGCCATTGGAACCAATGCATGTTCATGCAATCACACGGTGGCCTCCACCATGTTTTACAGAAGATGTGATATGTGGATCATGAGCTGTTCCAATTCTTCTCCAAACTTTCTTCTTCCCTTCATTCTGGTACAGATTGATCTTAGTGCCATCTGTCCAAAGATTGCTGTTTCAGAACTGGGCTGGCTTCTTCAGGTGTTTTTTTGGCTAAATAAATTCCGACCTTTCTATTTTTGAGGCTGGTTAATGGTTTTGCACATTGCGGTGAATCATTTGTATTTACGCTAATGAAGTCTTCTCTTTATGGTTGACTTAGATACTGATACACCTACTTCCTGGAGAGTGTTCTTCACTTGAGTGGATGTTGTGAAGGGGTTTTTCCTCACCATGGAAAGGATCTGCGATCATCCACCACTGTTGTCTTCTGTGGACGTCCAGGCCTTTTTGAATTCCCAAGCTCACCAGTGCACTCTTGATTTGGCCACTTCTAATATTTCTGCTAACACTCTGATGGATTTCTTCTTTTTTCAGCATCAGGATGGTCTGCTTCACCTCCATTGAGAGCTCCTTTGACCGTGTGTTGTGTGTTCACAGCAACAGCTTCCAAATCCAAACACCACGCCTGGAATCAACACCAGACCTTTTAACTTTTAACTGCTTAACTGATGACAGGTTACTGAGGGAAGAGTCCATGTAATGTTTTTTTTTTTTTTTTGCTGCCTTCTGAGTCAATTGTCCAATTACTTTACGTCCCTTGAAAGAGACAGCTACATATTAAAGAGCTGTAATTCCCAACTCCAATTTGGATGTAAATACTCCGAAATTACAGCTGATGGTCTGCACTTTAAGCTCATATTGATTATGTAATTGTGTCCTGAATATGGTTTTGTAAACAGCCAAAATAACAAAACTTGTGTCACTGTCCAAATATTTCAGGGCCCAACTGTATCTGTGGGTATACCTGTATACACAGTATATACACATAAACAGCTTGATATATTTTTAAAACCAGCAGTTAAAAAGAATGAATCAGAGAACATCACTGGTTTTGTGTTTGGGTTTTTTAATCCAGATACTTGTTAAACTCATATATCAACTATCACTATGTGACTGTAAGCGCTACTGGTAATATTAGTATGATATCATTGTTGCCTGTCCCTCCCAACCTTCGTACCCCGCCCGTCCCATTCACATTCCTGCTTCCCATCTCTGTCCTTCACATGCCATCTTTCTATTCCAGCCAGTCGAGACAGAAGGCCACCTACATTGCATTTGAAGCCGTCCAAGGTTTTGCCGAATACAGCTTTTCCTTGCTGCAATCACTATGTGCTTCATCCTCAGGGAATGTTACATTTTCTGTAATTCATTTTAAATAGTGTGGTCCAGACCTGCTTTACATGGAAAGTGTCATGAAGCAACTCATTTTTCAATGGAGGCAATACAGAGAGTGGTGTTGCAGATCCCCCGTGGAGTTTTGACATAGCAATCCAAGGAGGTCATTAGATGATTTTCAGAAATTGCTTTTGCTAATTTGCACATCGAGTCATTATCTGCAAACTGCAAACACTCATTCGTCTAGCGAGAACACAGCGTCCAAAGGGTCCATTCGTAACATTTCAAAGGGTTCATTAATAAATGTACCTGGTCATGATAGATTCCCAAACAAAATGTTGGATAACGATCAGTTTGAGGGTAAATTGTTATCTTTTAATTGCTCTTTTGATTCGTTCGCATTGTTTGGACACGCTGCTCAGGTGTGAAAAACTAATCCATTTCTGTGAGCCGCTTCCGCATCCTCAAGGCATAAAGTGCAGAAAACCAGGGCTCCTTCACCTCAACTGTTGTTATGCAGGTGCTTCTGCAGCAAGTGACGCAAAATTCTGCAAATTGCTGAACAGCTTAAATGCATGTTTAATGAGAGGATTATTAAAATGCATGATATCCCCCCCTTTTATTGTTTTCAATTTTATTGTGTTTCTAGTACATTTGGTATTTTAATAATTGGCCCCAAAACAGACCTGTGCAAATTAGGCCTCTTTTGCCTCGAGGCGATTGAGACATGAGCAGAGCTGGAGACCACAGACAAAGGGTCCATTTTTTTTCACCCGAGGACATAGAAAAAAGTAAAAGTGTCAATAATCTACACTAGTGAAAGAAGTCTCCCAAGGTTCCTGAGCCCTTCGGTGTATTATTCATAGCAGCCATTGCCAGAGGACTCATAATTGACCTCTGCACTTAGCAAAAAAAAAAAAAAAAACTTCACCAGATGAAAGAATATGATGTTTTGTAATTCAACTTTTCAGTTTCCCTTCTCCCTATTCGAATAGTATTGGATTGCAGCTCATGAATAATTCATAGCACGGTGAACGAGGCTACCTTAGAAGATGTTATATGAAACAAGGTTGCAAGACCAAAAGATATCAAATGAGTTGACTCTGAGAGGGAAAAAGAAACAACACAACAAATAAAAGTCACATCAAAATAAATAGGAGCACTGTTGGACAGAGCTCTCTTAAGTGAATACAAGGGAAATATTACTGTCAAATAGCATCTTTTTCCACAGAATGCAGCCACTTGATGTGAGAAAATCTCTTAAGTGTTTATTGATGTGGAATCCCATTATCTACCTTTGCTGAAGGGGGCAAAGGCTTCATTTAGGTTTTAGTGCAGTGGCTCCAGCACTTCACTTAACTTCTGAGTTATAATTAACAATGTTTTTGTCAAACCATAATCACCGCATCAAGTGTTGACACTCGAGTCGAGCTCCAGGGCAGCGCGCAAGTGCATAATTGTATCAGTTGGATTTAAGTTGTCAAATTTCTGTGTGTGGTTGTTTCAGAAATCTCCAGAGATCAGCCGACCAGCCCTCCCAAAAAATCAGGGGCTGTGACATATAATGGTGTTATTAAGTTTTAGCAAATTACTGGAAAATGGCAAGGAAAGGAGCAAAGACAAAGTGTTTTTTGTTTTGGGGTTAAATGTAGTGGAGTTAGTCAGAGTTCTTGTATCTGATTGAAGATCCTGGACCAGAGACTATTAATATGTGAGCATGAAAATACCCCAAAAATAAAATAAAATAGAATAAAATCTATAGACTTATTTTGAAAAAGAAAACAGCTAAATATTTGACTTGAAATATCAGCTTTGCATGGGAGACATAATTTGCAAAAAGGTTTGGAACAGATTGTTTATCAAGGGTATCATGTTGGTCATTGAATTGTGAGTAAGATAATCACAATTTAATAAAAATATATGGCTGTGTATTATACAAAAGAAGTAAGTATAATTCAGTCTACTGTGAGTGATTCCTCTTTTTTTCCCGTTCAAGACCTCTAGTTTCAACGACCATCCTTCAGAGCCAACTATGCAGAAACATTGGAATGATAATAATCACATGCCTCTGTCTTATCTAACACAAACCATCCATGTGCAAAGACTCTCAAATTTCAGGTTGGAAATGGTGTAAATAAAGTATGAGCACGACAGCAAAACGTGAAACAAAGCCTGGATCTTTGGAATAGTTCAAAAGCAATTAGAATGATTGTCTAGCTTCAGAAGCCTTGGTTAAACCTCTCTTCTGATGCACTGTGTTTTGTAGAGCGGTGAGCTCATTAAAGCAAAATGACCATTTGGCCTTGAGAGAGAAAAAAATAATCACACAGAAACAAACAGCTGCACAAAATTGAGTGACACTCGAGCGGTGGAGGACCATCAGACTGCTGCTTGTTTGCAAAACCCAGTGGTTTTCATGGATAATGATAAACTGTCATGCCCGCAATTACTGAAAGCACTGGATGGCGGGCTTTTTATGTGTGTCAATGAGGTCTGCTCCTAATTGATGGTCAGGGACACTAACTTGCTCAAAAGCTGTCGCACAAGCATCAAACAGCAAAATAGGCCTGTATTGAATTGACAGACTGACAAGGTCTGCCGGCTGAGAGGCGGCGGGACGCATTGCTTTGTGTCCTCTAAATGAGCTCCAATGTGGTGAGTTGCACTCTGAAGATCGGCCACTGTTCTTAGGTCCCAACCCAGAGACTGAGGGCTTGCATTTAGCATCAAGAGAAAATAAACAAAATGAATTGAAAGGAAAAATAGCTACTTTGCAGAATGCAGAAAGTTACTGCGTTATTTTAAAGTTACTTTATGTCTGCAATTTTGAAGAATTTTAAGATTTTGAAGGTTACATTAATTCATTTTTTGCCCATATAATCTCTCTGTTATTTGTTATCCTTTTGTAAGTTCTTCTTTGGATTTTTTGTCCCGGTAGCTTTCATGCAATTTTTTTCCCCAAAAGTGAAACTGAAACTGTTGTCATGGTGGCACAGCAGTTAGTGCTTCTGCATCACAGCACCTTGGTTCGATTCCCACAGGGGCCCTTCTGTGTGGAGTTTGCATGTTTCCTCCATGCCATCCTGTTTCCTCCCACTGTCCAAAAATAAGCATGATGTTAATTGGAATAAAATGGAAAAATTGCCCCGAAGTGTGAATGAGAGAGCGAATCGTTGTCTCTACATGTGACTCTGCAAAATCCCTTCTGAGGGGACCTACCACTATGCTACCCTTAATATTGGCTCCTACCTTGAAACACTCACGATTGATCCTCCCACTGAATCAAAAGGGTCTTATAAGCTTTTAGCTTTTAAGGGTAAAGAATGGGAAGGGACCCGTAGAAGGGCCTGGAACTACTTCACACCAGGATAATGTGTGGATGGAAGATAGCAACTACATTCTGGTTTTAGATAAGTGGGAGAACCGTCTGTGTTTTTTTTGCATAAGTACCAGGTAACATTCCCCAATGTCATCTGCTTCCCACCTTGATATTTTCAGATCCTCTTCTAATCTCTGACCTCTGCTTTGGGTCTGGCTCGTGTCCGTATGAGTCACGGGGAACTTGAAGAAAAGCGCCTTATTTTTAGTTTTCTCTTCTCATTATAACTGGTTTATTCTCTAGAGGTTATATTTCATTTTCAAAGGCAGTCCTTTTTTTCTTATTTGGTTCTCCTCAAAGGGGGAGTGTGTGTCCTGTTAGCGTTTATTTTCTCCAAACACATCATTAGTGTGGCATCTGATGTGCCAGGTGTCATCACATCAATCCAACAATGGACATCCCATTCTTCTTTTTCAAAAAAGACTTTTTAATAGTGAGTGATTACCCTACATCCCAGTAGATGTCGGCAGTGTGTCTCAGGTCACCTGACCCTATTTTAATTTTTCTTATTTGTTTGATAGCCTTGAACTATCTGAAAGAAGGGACAAACTCCCGATTTGGCAACATTGCAGCTGGCCAACATCTTGCAAACAGCTCTGCAAATCTTTTGTTCTTCTTTGTGTTATTTTTAACAGCACCAGGGGGCATATCTATAATGTGTTTCTTTCTTTTATTATTAAAAAAACCTGGTTGTGACTTTTGATTGACTGATATACTATACACATATTTAATATAAGTCTGGTTTAGTCACCAATGAGTTGTTTGTTTCATACGATTTCAAATGTGATCCTCATTGACACACAGTTGTTCATTACTCCATGTCGCATAGTCCAGTCCAGACCAATGAAAATGACTTTTTATTGACCAGTAGAGTAGAAGAGTAGAATCCCCAAATCTCCGGTCGTTTTAAATATCACCAGTTGCCCAAGAAGCTTATATCCACAATCAACCAGCCCTATGAAGTTGAAATTCTGGCTAATCGGTTGCAGTGGGTTCTGGTTTCTACATGTGTAAGTGACAGCATGAGCACTTGCTGTTGGTATCCAGGGTTAGGACTCTGTGTTCAGCTCCCTTTACCAGTGAGTGTGATTGAGCAGGTGAATGATTCCACCTGCGGCTCATCAGGCCTCATCAAGCGGATGACAAGAGGAGCCTGCTGCCAGCCCTTTGGTGTCGGATTGTTGGTTGTTCCTCACTTGTTCCCTGCAGTCTGTGTCTTGCCTCTCCTCACCAGCTCCTAGTTCCTGTGACTGATGCCTCCCCTTACCGGTTCCTGAGATTCCCATGAAACGCCACCAGAAACAACCCGGCCCCAGCACAGCTTTCCATTCATCTTCCTTGTCAAATAGACACCCTCCCAAAGCAAGACAGAACAATCTGGCCAATCAGACCCAGTGGCAGCTCTCTGGAGAGCCCTTGCTGACGACTCTCACAATGCTGTTCTTAGGTCTCCCAGCCTACAACTAGAGAACACAAACCAGTGCTTGGCTCAGCTGACTCAGCTACTCCTGAGTCTTCAGCCGAGTCCATCTCTTACAGAGGTCCCTACTACTCTGCCAGACTCCCAGGCCATTGCCAGCTCCGCAATGTTAGCTCAACCATGCCAAAGAAATTCTTGGGAAAAGTAAGCCGTTGTGGGGAATTTCCTTCAATCGCTCACCAAATTGCTTCCCCCACGATGACACCAAAATTGCATTTATTCTGGGACTCGTTTCCTGCAAGGCCCTAAGATGAGCGGAGATCTAGTTCCAGGACTCATCCAACTTTGGTTCCATCATTAAGGAATTCTTTAGGGAATTTAAGCTGACCTTAGGCCAGGATCTTGACCACACTGCCTGAGCTGGTATTTTGGGATGCTTTAACAAGGTCAGAACTGTTTCTGACCTCAACATTGAATTTATTACAGTTGCCACTGTGTCTTGGTGGAACTCTCCCATACTGAAGAGCATCTCTTTTTATGCAATGAATGAATAAAGAATTAACTCCCTTGGATGAGCCCGCAGACCTGGAGGGGCTGATATCCTTGTCTACCTGCCTTGTCCGCAGGAGTAAAAAGGAAAGCGGTAAACAGTTGGTCGGACACAGAACTGACTATTAATCTTTTCCTCTCTCTTCCCCCTGTCCAAGACTCCGATTCACCACTCCGGGTCCCAAACCAATGAAGGTTGGTTGAGCCCACCTGTCTCCAGAGGAACGTCAGGGGCGCTTCCAACCCAACCAGTGCCTCTACTGTGGATCCGTAAGCTACTTCATAGCCTCCTGTGCCGCCAAGGAGAGAGGATGCTGGTGGTCTGATGACCCATTCCAGAACAGATACCACTCCCTCTACTCACGCTCCCCGCAACTCAGTCTTTTGGCGGCGATTCTCTCTGCCTCACTGCACTTGTTGAATCCAGTTGCAAGCAGAGCCTGACTGAACACTCTCTGGTCTTGCAGTCAAGGATAGAAATCAAAACCAAACCATACAAAAGGAATCTCTACAATGGGGATCAATGAAGTTTATCTTTATTTACCTCACCTCTGCACATCCCATTGAATGTTTCTGCCCTGAACGGTAGCTTCTTACCCCAGATCACACACAAAACCAAGCCCTGGGAGTCGATGATTTCTGGAGACCATGATGAACGAATATCCTTCTTTGTCTTCCCCACGTCGCACTCACCCATCGTCCTTGGCTCCAGCACCACAATGCACACCTTAGCTGGTCTGACCGCAGAGTTGAATCCTGGTCTTCTAACTGCCTATCTTGCGGCCTGTAGACTCCCATCCCGCCAAGCCTGCCTCCCGCTAGTCCCCAAAAGGCTGACGCAGTTGCTCTGTCCCTGGAGAATATCACGTGTTCAGCAAAGTCTAAAATGGCGGTTGGTGCAGTCCTTGATAACGTTCAGACAGATGGAAAACTTCATCCTTGTGCCTTTTACTCCTGCAGGTTATCCTCAACTGAGAGAAACTCCAATGTAGGGAATCGGGAATCGTTTGGGCCAAGCACACGCCACCAAAACAATACTTGCGGGCAATATCTGGCCTTCGACGGTCTTGTCTATGTTTCACAATATTTAAATGCAGTATTTGCAAGTGCTAATGATGAGGCCAGAGGGTGCTGCATTGTGTTTTTGTAGACCTAGAATAAGCATATGACAGGGTGCAAAGATGTGCCAAGATGGTGAGGTGTGCTGTAGGGGAAGCTCAAGGTGGAGGTGGGACTCCATCAGGGACCAACTTTGAGCCCCTTCTTGTTTGCAGTGTTGATGGACAGGCTGAGAGATGTTAGACCGGAATCTCCATGGACCATGATGTTTGCGAATGACATTGATCTGTAGTGAGAGCAGAGAACAGGTTGAGGAAAATCTCAAGAGGGGGAGATATGCGCTGGAAAGGAGAGTATATGTGTGTGAATAAGATGGTCCCTCGTGGAACGGTGAGGCTACAGGGAGTGGAGATCAAGAAGTCTGAGTCAACTGTCCAGACCAATGGAGCGTGTTGAAAAGAGGTGCAGAGACTGGGTCAAGTAGATTGGAATGGGTGGAGAAAAGTGTCAGGGGTACTTTGCAAAAGAAGACTATCAGCCAGAATAAAAGAAAAACTGTACAAGATGTCGGGGAGATCAGTGATGCTGTATGGCCTAGACACAGTGACAACGATGTAAAGACAGGAGGCAGAGCTAGAAGTCGCAGAGATGAAGATGCTAAGGTTCTCTTTGGGAGTGACCAGGATGGATAAGATCAGGAATGAGTCTATCAGAGGAACAGCACAAGTTAGATGTTTTGGGGAAATGGTCAGAGGATATGACGTTAGTTGGTGTGAGAGAGGAGGATACGGAGAATAGGGTTAGATGGAGAAGGTTGATTCGCTGTGAAGACCCTGGAAGGGAAAAGCTGAATCATCAAATAATATGGTCCTTGATCAATGGTTAAATCGATCTGCACTTCAATATACCCATTCATTCACATTCAATCCGAACAAGCTGCAGGCTCCCCTTGTGTCAATTGCGCTCTTGCTTTCTCTTTTTCTTTCTGGAGTAGTGGAAAGGAAAAACTGTTTTTCCTCGGCCCAGCATTTGGCCCAGGCCTGCTGTGTCATTGGAAAACTGTGATGATTTGCTGTTTTATAAACAAAATTTAACTTGACAAATATTACCAGCCGCAGGTAAATTCATCAATACTTTTTCTATAAGAGCGATACAGTTGAGACTGGGTTAATTTGTATTCAGTGTTAAACCTGTGGGTTTCTTTTTACTTCCAACTCTCATTTGATTTGTATTTATTTTGGAGGATCCCACTATATATATATATATATATATATATATGTGTATAATTAAACCAAGAGTATCTAAATTATCTATAAATTACTTAATTTAGTCATTCCTTCATTATCTAGCGAGAGGCAGGTTTGCCAGGCAATCAAGGCGAAAGAGAGACATACTGTATAATCATTCATTCACATGTCTGGGCATTTAAGGGTCTCTGATGAACCCGCTTCCAATGGACCAAACAATGGACCTTCTTGCTGTAAGGCGGTAGCGCTAACTGCTGGGCCACCGTACCGCCTCATTAAGTCATGCGGTATTTTTTTTTTCTAACTTTATTTGACTGGATTAGTCACAATAATGCCATCTGAAGAGTATAGTATTTGAGGGACATCTAACAAGAAACAAAACAAACTGGATATTTTGTTTTGAAAATGTAGATTTAAAAAAAGCTATGCAATTTTTCCATGTTATTTTCTCTACGGAAATAAATGTCGGCACAGATGTTTACCTTATCAAGCCATTGATTCTGTTTGCGTTGGTTACCTGTCCTATATTCTGCAGTTCAGGCTAATGTTGAGCTGATCACAGGTTGTCTTTTTTATTTTAACAGGATATGTAATCTTTCAAGTTATATTTCAAACAGGGTGGTGATTTTGACCAAACATGACAATTCACATTATCAATTATCATCAAACAATAACATTTGTTTCCATTTTTTACAACTTAATACGATTGATGGTGTGGTCCAGCCAATTTAATTAATCATTTATTTCTTTGCCAAGATAACAGGCCATGAAAACCAACCAGTGTCCTCAGGACAGTTAAATGATGCTTCACAATGTGCTTTTCTAGAAGTGTTTCACCACAGGCTTCAAGGGATAATTCATGGATTTGTCAGAACAGGGTTGAACTCCCCCAAGACACAAAATAAACTTGTGTGCATATCTTAGTCTGTCAGGTGAGGCGTCTTCATGCTCATCTCTGTCGTCCCACAGGATGAAGATAGAGAAGGCTGAACGTCTGCAGCTCAAAATGTCGTCAGATGAGACACCTTGATGCATGCTGTTTCCAGTCACTCGCAGTGGCGAAAACAGCATAATGTTAAAGAATTAATGAGTCAAGGAATTCGGTGGCTGTTTAGAGAGCAGCTCCTAATTAGACCATCATTAGAAGTTTAGCAAATGAAGAGGAGAGTGCTTCTTAGGAACCTTTGAAAGGAAAGACTGCAGCGGTGGAAAGATGCAATTTACAGTGATAGCAGTGACTTTGATGCCTGTCGACTCAGAAATTAATGCTCCGAATAATTAATCAGGTTAGACATATATAAGGTGCAATCAATGCTTCCTCAGACGATCCCAGGCCCGCCAAAACATAGAGCAGACAGACAAATGATGATGGAGACAATGTTTCGGGTGGTTCCTTAATGACTATTACAGGCGGGCTGTGACTATTATTTAAAAAGTTAATTTACAGGGAAAAAAAATCACTTTGCATAATTACTCTAATAGAAGTATAATCTGACTGTAATGGCTTCAACAACTTATTTTACAGTCATTATGGTCATTATGCTATTTCCTCAGCGTAGACGTTGGCTGTCAGGTTTGTACTACTTTAATCTGGACCTTTCAGTTTCTTATTTTGGGCTCTCCTTCCTGTTTTACATTTGCAAATCTTACCTTTTCTGCTGTTGCTGTTTTCTTATCCCCGATTTTGGTGGAATGGTGTTTTTTCCCCTCGGAAGGTACCTCCCAGGACAAAATCACCCAAAAGAATCTTGGTGGTTGCCATGATAGCAGGTGGCCAAAACATTTACTGAGAGGGCCTTCAAAATACACGGTTAATGGTGCCCTATTCTTAATTTTACCTTTCATGCAATTCAGATCAGACAATGATAATGAAAGTGTTACACAGATAAATGAATAAAAGTGAAATGAGTGATAAATGGTTATCAAGACCTTTGATTGAAGATGCAGAATTAATGTGATGGAAAGAGTTGTCTCTGATTTTTTCCCATTTTTCCTTTTACAAAAGGACAATGACAACAAAAATTCCCAGGGTGAAATTCTTGAATTTCAACTTCTACACCAAATGAAAAGGTCACCTTGGTCAAGGAAGGAGAACATGCCATTGTTGACTCTCGGTTTTAATCTGTTAGATTTCTCACTTTCTGGCTTTCAATCTTTTTGGGTAGGAGTCTGAGCTCATTTAAAAATTGTTGCCTTAAAGATAATTATATCTTTTGTATTGATACACCTTTTACCTTGTCAGCTGAATTATCTAGGCGGCTCCCACCTTCTCGGCTCTGTATTTTCAATTTTTTGTACAGTAAATGTCAAGTTCTGCAGGTTCTGCTTTCAGCAGCTAATCTTTTACTAGAACGGTTCACAGGATCTCCACACGGCAAAAACAGTAACAGAAGGATCTGACCAGCTGAAGTTCATTGTATTAAAAATGGCCATGGGTGGAAAGAGCCTCTATAGCTATACACATTGAATGGAGAAAAAAGTTCAATTTGCAGATGGGTTAACTAGTTTGTGTGAAGATGTCATATATCATTACCCCTTACCTTGAGTCTAACTCAGTGGATATCAGAGTCCTGAGGTTTGACCACTCATTTTGACCTGCAGTCACCCAGGAGGTCATCACCAGCCCGCTAGGAAATTTGGATGATCCGATTTGACTTGTCTCTTCTTTATGGTTTAACATGAGCTCCTTTGGCCGCCAAGAAGTAGCCCTGCGGTCCAAGTTGACTGTCCATGGCCACTGAAGGAGTTCTGTAGATTCCAAAAGAGGCAAGGCTGTCTTAGATCCCACCATTACTCAAAATCTAATTGCTAGAAGTATCAGCTACTCGGTGCTGCAACTGCACCAGAATCATCACTCAAACCCACATGTGCCGAACGTGGTACTACCCATTCCATTGGTCATCTTTACAATGGCAGAGGGTCGCATGAAGGTCAAGTTATCACTACCGCTTAATCCTGGGGCCAGATGTAAAATTATTATGAAAAGCCCAAAAGATGAGATTTACATGCCCATAATGAATGGATTTCATTCCTTCATTCATTTCAAAGACTTCAAAGAAAGCAGAAAAAAAAAAGATATGGCCAAGAAGATATGTTCTTTGACATTATAGCAGAAGCAAATCAAGTTGGTGCAGATTGTGGTGAGTCCTGGACAAAGTTAAAAGAAAAACTACAAACTACGAAAGCCTCCGTATATGAGCAGTAACCTGTAACACAGTATGGAATTCCAGACCGGGAACAAAAATTGTGTGTGTGTTAACTTTATTTGAAATCAGAGATTAGACTTCCTTAAGATCTTCGAGAAGAATATACCGTATTTTCCGCGCTATAAGGTGCACCTAAAAGCCTTTAATCTTCTCAAAAATGTACAGTGCGCCTTATAATCTGATGCGCCTTATATATGGATCAATATTGAGCCGCAAGAGGTCTTGCAACTGCGGGAAGCAGCCGCTGACTCCATTTTCTCCTGTAAAAGAAGTAGCGCACGGCGCATGCTGGGATATATGACGGCGCGAAATGTGCATTTTCATTTCCTTGTGTGTGTGTGTGTGTGTGTGTGTGTGTGTGTGTGTGTGTGTGTGTGCGTGTGTGTGTGTGTGTGTGTGTGTGTGTGTGTGTGTGTGTGTGTGTAAAGACCCCAAAACGTCTCCTTTCAAGAGACACGCTTACGACGCAGAGTTTAAACTCAAGGATATCAGTCAGGCAGTAGAACAAGGGAATAGAGAAGCAACAAGATGACCTGCGCCAACTAAAGAAGACCAAACAGAGTTTCCGAGGGAACAAAGCGATATGGCTACAGTGAGAGGCCAAACTTGAACAGTGGGTTGTTGAACAGAGAGCAGCAAGTAGAAGTGCCACCACAGTCACTATTCAAATGAAGACAACAGTGCAAGCACGCAACCTTTACATCAATTTAGAGATGGCCATTCATGGTGATTTCGTTTTATGAAACGCTTGGAACTGTGACAAAACAGTACATTGTTTTCAACAAAGGCGGCGCAAATACCGGTAAGAGCTACCGGTGCGTACGGTACCATATTGTAAATGCACTCATTTGTTTTGGGAGTGAACAGAGTTGTCAGAACGTTGGTTTGTATTCTATTAATAAAGATTGACTAACTTATCTGACTGTTTTATTGACATTGCCTTTTGTGCTGCCTCATCTAGTGGATGCATAACACAACCCCAGCTGCTACTATAGCTTCTATTCTATGTGCCTTATAATGCGGTGCACCTTGTATATGAAAAAAAATTCAAAATAAGCCATTTGTTGAAGGTGCGCCTTATAATCCAGTGCGCCTTAGTGCGGATAATACGGTATGCTGTTTTTGCCGACCATTTACTCTCTCATTCCCAACTAAAGACAATTGAAAGTGTTCAATTGACTCACTGAACTGCTTTGGATGGTTAAAGGATGCTGCAGAACCAAGAGTATTCGCACAGGAATGCTGTGAGGTAGGGCTGCTGACCACTGGACAGGGATATGATAGTTTATACTAGCCGTCAAATATGAGGGGTCAATAGTTGCCCACCTCACGAGGTCCACCAATCAGCCTTTCCAAGTGGTACAGTGGTTGCCCACTGTTGTCACATGAAATTCAGGTCTGCTCTATTTGGAAAACCTGTCATGGAAACTGTTTTTTCCAATTTGTATTTGATTGTAATCAATACAGACAGATCAGACGTTCACAATCGTGAGTGTCATGGGACTGAAAATGAGGCAGTTTTGAACACTACACAATAAGTACAGCTTTTTGGGGATTGTTTGACTTTAGGTTCCAGCTGTTTTTCTGTCAACGTCATACTGTAAAGCATTCTGCGCTGGGCCCTTTGAGTTGTCTCCACTTAAATTTGGAAAGAGTTACCTCGTCTTTCTCTGTATTTATTTCAAAACTTTGCTCCATTTTCTTTTCCTGAAGACCTAGTGAAAACAATTCAGATGAAAGGGATATAAGCACTGAACTAAGGGGTAGGAAGCTCTGAAGTAACAAACAATACCTGTGAAAAAACCTGTCTAAACTATTGCGGCACCACTGGAGTGACCTCTGCCAGGGAAATGTGTAAGGTTTCCCATGAGCCTCCATCCTTGCCTCCCCCACACAGGGCACCTAACACGTTTCAGTGTGTTTCACGATGTACTTTCCACTGCTTGACAATAGCCCATGGAAAGGTCAGTGTTTAAGGTCCCAAATGAAAATATCTGGGCCTTGCTGATTTGTAAGACAACTCGCCAAAATGTCCTCCGAGGCCAATTGTGAGAGTTTCTTTATAGCCTCCCCAAACAGCATCTGCATTACTTTCAGTCTCCCAACAGTTTCTTTTCCATATGGAGACATGATATAATCAAGAGTGAAAAAAGGCCTCCTCATAGCTGTCTAGCAGTAGGTTGCAGTCACAACACACACAGATGACCCCCCGCCACAGTGTTTCGATAGAGTTTTTTTGTCTTTTACCACCATCCATGAGGATTCTTCTTTATTCATTTGTGGCAAGTACAAAATGTTTTCCAAGGCCACGGACCTCTGGAAACAACCAGGTTTATCAGGTTTGGGTTAAAAAACACTGGGAACCTATTGGTTACGGTAGGCAGCATACCAAACAAAGGAAAACATATTAATGATAAGTGCTCCATGCTCCATTAATCAGCAGGCAAGATAAGTACAGAAACAGAACTATATATATAAATCAGCATTAACCATATCACATTGTTTTTTTTTTCAATTGTATCATCTGCAGGAACTAAGCACTATTTTGGTACTGTAAACCGTGAGGAAGAGGGTCAGTCGACTCATTTTCTAAATGGAAGGTGACGCATATATCATTAGAAAACATGGTGGAATGCATATGTCCATCAAAGGCAGGGGAAACATCTGAATTTCTTTTTGTCGGCAATTTATATCAAGTTTTTACTTAGTGGCTCATATGTGATTTGTCTTAAATGCAGGCACAGATAACTACACTATATATACACTATATGGCTAAAAGTATTCTGTCACCCATCCAAATAATCGGAATTAGGTGTTCCAATCACTTCAGTGGCCTCAGGTGTATAAAATCAAGCAACTAGGCATGAAAACGGTTTTTATAAACATTTGTGAAAGAATGGGTCGCTCTCAGGAGCTTAGAGAATTCCAGTGTGGAACTGTGATGGAATCAATCTCAGGATGCCACCTGTGCAAGAAATCCAGTCATTATATTTCAACAGTGAGCTGTATTATAAGAACATGGAAGTGTTTTGGAATGACAGCAACTCAGCCATGAAGTGGTAGGCCACGTAAAGTATGGGGTCAATGATGCTCAAGCGCATAGCGCGAAGAGGTCGCCAACTTTCTGCAGAGTCAATCACGACAGACCTCCAAACTTCATGCGGCCTTCAGATTATCTCAAAAACAGTACCCAAAGAGTGTCACAGAATGGATTTTCCATCGCCGAGCAGCTGCATCCAAGCCATGCAACACCAAGTGCAATGCAAAGCACAACGCAAAGCAAGGTCCATAAAGACATGAATGACAGTCTGTTGTGGGTGAACTTGACTGGCCCGCAGAGTCCTGACCTCAACCCAATAAAACACCTTTGGGATGAATTACAGTGGATACTGAGAGCCATGTTGCCCAACATCAGTGTGTGACCTCACAAATGCACTTCTGGAAGATGGCAACACTTCCTATAAACACACTCCTGAACCTCTCGGATAGCCTTCCCAGAAGAGTTGAAGCCGTTATAGCTGAAAATGGTGGATGGATGTCATATTGAACCCTAATGAATGCGATGAATGGGAATGGGATGTCACTTAAGTTTACATGCGAGTCAAAGCATGTCAGAGAATACTTTTTGCACATACATTATAAGATAGTGTATATGTTCACAATCCGGACTCCACTTTGCATTAATGGCAATTTCAGGAGCTTCAGATATACTTATAAATTAAAAGGAGTCATACCTGGTGAGACCTTGGGGTCAGTGTCAAGCGGTATAGACCAAGGAGGAGACATTCCAGTAACCCATAGTTAATGTGGTGCTGAATGATCAAATCTGAGTGAGGAAAAGAGCCACTTGGTCAAAAAAAATTACATTTATCTTCGATTAACAGTGAAAAAGAAGAACTTGTAAAAACAGTCAAAAGGTTTGAAAGGTAACAGGAGAATAAATTATTGTATCGACATTCTAGTAGCTTAGGCTTAAACCAGATATAAGACTTGACAGTCTCTATACAATTGCTCTGTCAAGCTGGAATATACAATTGTAAACCATGGAAAAACTTTTATTTTGAATCGGACAACAATGAGCTTTTCATAGAAAGGAGGCCCCGCCTCCTGAGGTTCAAGTCATTATTTATTTAATGTGCTCACATGGAGTGTCCTCCAGTGGCCACTCTTTCGTTATCTGTCTTACATGCACATTCAATATGGCTTCCACCTTCACCGTGTTGGTTATTGACAGGTCCTCTGATCTGGTTTCTGGTGGATAGATAATGACAATCTGGGTGAGGGGGTTGGCGTTGTGAATTTAAGACATATGATCATATTCTTAATTACTGACCACTGAGAATTTCATATTTTTGAATGTATAGTCAATTTCCTCTGGAATTAATAAAGTATTTGTGATTCTGATGCTGGTCCACCATCAGCAATATGTCTGTCAAAACATTGTACCCCAGTACATTAAGGGCAATTGAATGGAATGGACATCAATACTACTACTACTATTACTACTACTACGTGTGATGATGATAATATTATTATTATTATTATTAATAATAATAATGATAATAATAATAATAATAATAATAATAATAATAATAATGATAATAATAATAATAATAATAATAATAATAATAATAATAATAATAAAAGCTAGAAACTAGGAGAAAGAATGGAACAAGTGGCCTGGCGCAGGGGGTAAAGGGTTTGTCCTTTGAACCTAAAGTTCCTGGTTTGATTCTTGGCTCCTCCTACTGTGTTGATGTGTTGTTGAGCAAGACACTGAACCCCTAACTGCTCCCTTGGTGCCGCTAGATGGCAGCCATCTGCTCATGGTTCATCCATGATGGGTTAAATGCAGAGAAGGAATTTCCCACAGGGGATTAATAAAGAAAAATTTAAATAACTGTCACAAGATATATCACAGAATATAAAACTATAATAACAGATAATTGCTCAATAAAAACTGTGTTTGTTTGTCTGCAATATCTACCTATATCTACCTACCTACAAAGGTCTACCTATATCTACTTATCTATGATAAGTACAAATGCAAAACATATGTATATTAGCAAATAATCAATGGTGTAAGATGTGTAATAAGTGATGAACACAAACTACTACTGAACAAACGCCACATATGTTGTTGTCCTAATAATAAAGTATAATAGTCATTTAGTTTCAGATAATTCAAAAAACAGTGTGAGCTCTGGAACATATAAAAAAAAAAAAAAAACTTTGAATATCAGTCAAGGATTCATCTTCTTCTCCTGGATATCTAACCTTTAAGCATACTTTGTGAAGTCCCTGAAAGGCTTGCCACATCAAAGAAATCTTAAGTGTGAATTTTTGTCAGGGAAACTTGTCAGGTCAGTGCTGACTGCTTGTTTGCATCATGAAATGTTCCCCCTTCTTCCTAATGATTTCTCCAAGCCTCCAAGTATCTCCCCAAAGCCAAATCCCCCGACAGGCACAGTGCCTTTAAACTCAGCAGAAAACCTATTTACCCGCAAATTAAGGCACCATACTGGTCGTGGCGCAGGAATCAGTACTAGCTGAAAAACAGGGCAATTACTTGGAAAGAGTGAGCCATGGGAATTGGCTTCATCCACAGAGGCAGTGGGTGTGGCACGCGTTCAAACTTTGTGTCAAGATACAAGTGGGGACAGAGGTTTGGGGTTGGTTGGCCAGACATGTTACAAGGAGCGGGTGGGCCAAATTTTGGAAAAAACTTCCTCTCTGAAAGTGAAGTGCTGCCAAAAAAAAAACATCCTAGAATACAAGGACAGAAAAAACTGAAAGCCTTGCAGGTTCATTACATCATGCAAATGGAAGTTTTGTGTGTGTGTGTGTGTATGTTCGAGAGTGAAAAGAAGCGGGGAAAGAGAGTCTGTGTATGGAGGCAGAAATGGCCGCTCTCCGATGGGGATTGCTTTGTTGTCTTTGTTTGGATGGAGAGATGGGAGCTCGTTCAGGTGTTTGTAGCGCTGTGTCTTATTCGCGCGTGTGATTGTGTGTGTGTGTGTGCAAGTGTATGACTGTGTGTACATGTGTTTACATAAGAGAATAGGGTGAACTTTTTTTTTATTATCACGCTATGTACCGCGCCTTCCCCTTCCTAGAAACAGAATGTGCTTCCTTTGGAAGTGTTTACCCGGAGGGAACACACCAACATGGAGGCGTCAGCAGGGATACTGGGCTCTGAGGGAATGACAGAACCCGCTGTACCTGCTGGTTGAAAGGGGAAGCTGCGTTTGATAGCATTGCTTTGGACATATGCATGAATCTCATTTTGACTTTCTCCATAGTTCCAGGGCCGTATTTTACACTTAATAAGTTGGTAAGTTGGATCTGATTGTGATCCAACCTGATCCATATATTTCCACTGTGTGCACGATTATTAGGCAAGTGATTATTTTGACCTAATCATAATTTTATCCATAATTTCCAACACCAAGGCTGTATAAACTTGAATGCTTATTGGATTTAATGCGTATCAGGTGATGTGTGTTTGTGTAACAAGGTATGTTGTTCCCCAAGGAGATCAACACCCTGTATCACGGTGTGCATAATTATTAGGCAGATTCTTCTCCTCAGGAAAAATGGGCCAAAAAAGATTTAACTGACTCTGATAGGTCAAAAATTGGAAAAAAAAAGTCTTTTAGAGGGATGCAGCACTCTTGAAATATCTAAGATATGTCGGCGTGATCACATAACCATCAAATGTTTTGTTGCAAATAGTCAACAGGGACGCAAGAAACGTATCGAGAAGAAAATATGCAAATTAACCGCCAAAGATTTGAAAAGAATCAAACAAAAGCTACCAAGAACCCTATATCCTCCAGTGCTGCCATATTCCACAACTGAAACCTACCTGGAGAAGTATGAGGTGTTCATGTACTCAGAGACATAGCCAAGTCAAGAAAGGCTTAAACCAGACCATCTCTTAACAAGACACATAAGTTGGAATTTCAAGAATGGGCCAAGAAATGTGTGATGACAGATTTTTCAAAGATTTTGTGGACTGATGAGATGAGAGTGACTCTTAACAGACCAGATGGATGAGCCCGTGGTTGGATCAGTAACTGACACAAAGATCCACTTCCACTCAGACGCCACCAAGATGGAGGTGAGGTACTGGTATGGGCAGGCAATAATAAAGATGAGCTACTTGAACCTTTTCAGGTTGAAAAAAGTCTCAAAATCAACTCTCAGACCTACTAAAAATTTTTAGAAGACGCTTTCTTCAAGCAGTGGTACAGGAAAGGTCTGCATCTTTCAAGAAGATTTGTTTTTTATGCGAGGCAATGCTCTATCTCATGAATCAAAGTAGCTGGCCAGAAGACGCCTTAAAGATGAGAACCTAATGACATGACCTTCTTCTTCACTTGACTTAAACCCTATTGAAAACTGTTGGATCCGTCTTAAGCAGGAAATTTACAGTGACGGTAAACAATACACCTCTCTGAATGGTGTCTGGGAGGCTGTGGTAGACTTTCTTACCAGATCAAGAAACTGACTGACTCCATGAATGAAAGGCTTGTGACTGTCATCAAAGAGAAGGGCGGCTATATCGGTCACTGAGTTGTTTTTTTTTTTTTTTCAGAAATGTTTATTTGTAAATTTTGACTTTGTTTATTATTCTCATTTTAACAGGTAAAAATAAACAAGTGAGATGGGGAAATGCTTTTTCATTTAGTTGCATAATAATTCTGCACACTAATAGTTGCCTAATAATGGTGTACATCTAGATATTCTCTTAAGAAAGCCAAAACGACGCTTTCATGACTTAAACGTTCAGGTTTGAGGGTTTAACATTTTGGATTGACCAAGAATACAACTTGCCCAATAATTGTGAGTACATTGCATTACATTACATTACATTATTGTCATTTGGCAGACGCTTTTATCCAAAGCGACTTCCAAAAATTGCATTTCAATAACCGAAGATCCAAAGTACGATTAGTAGTTTTTCAGAAGTAGACACTCCACCAAATAGCCATCTCAAAACAATATACATACATACATTCATTTCTTTGTTTTTTTTTTTGTTTTTTTTTGGGGGGGGGGGGGTCGAGGGGCCTAAGTGCGATTAGTGGGGTAATGCTTGGTCAAGAGGTATGTTTTCAGCTCACAGCGGAAGATGGGCAGCGACCCCGCTGCTCTGACCTTTTCCGGGAGTTCGTTCCACCACTGAGGAGCCAAGACTGAGAAGAGCCGAGACCGGTTTGATCGGTAGCCAGGGGGTCTGACTGATGGGGCGGACAGACACCCAGAGGTGGAAGATTGGAGGGGGCGGGTAGGTGGCTTGACCATTTCCTGAAGATATGATGAGGCTGTCCCATTCACTGCCGAGCACCAGGGTCTTGAACCTGATGCGGGCGGCTACCAGGAACCAGTGAAGACATAAGAAGGGGAGTTGTGTGGGAGACTTTGGGACGGTTGAACACCAGGCGGGCTGCCGCTTTCTTAATAAGCTCCAGAGGCCTGATGGTCACCGGCAAGAAAGGAGTTGCAGTAGTGCAGACGAGAGATGACTAGAGTCTGGATGAGTATCTGCGCCATACCCTTCGTTAGGAATTTGCAAATCTTCCTGATGTTGTGAAGGAGGAATCTGCAGGAACATGCAACTGCTGCAATGTTCGCTGAGAATGACAGTTGGTTGTCTAGGACTACACCCAGGTTTCTCGCAGTTGTGGTTGGCCTTACCACAGTGTTGTCGATGGTGATGGCCAGGCCTCTATGCGGACAACCTTTCCCCGGGAGAAAGAGCAGCTCACTCTTGTCTAGGTTGAGCTTCAGATGGTTAGTTGCCATCCAATCTGAGATGTTGGACAGGCACGCTGTAATTCAGGTTTCCACCTGTGTGTCTGATGGAGGGTAGGACAGGATCAGCTGTGTGTCGTCAGCATAGCAGTGGTAAGAGAAGCCATGGGAGCAAATGACAGAAAGAAACGATGTCGTGTACAGGGAGAAGAGGAGAGGGCCTAAAACCGAAACCTTGTGGAACACCAAGCACTAATGAAGTTTTTAAACTCATGTTTGGGCCAGATTTATTTTGGACATGATTCTTTTAAAACATTTGCTTTTTTTTTTAACTTGGTTGTGGATCCAAACGGCTGATATAAGCTTTCTCTGCAGGGTGTCTGGGCTCTCCGTTAGAGATAAGGTGAGGAGCTCGGCCATTTGGGACGGGCTAGGAGTCGCTGCTCCTCCACACGGAGGGGAGTCAGAAGAGGTGACCCGGGATCTGGTCAGGATGCCTCCTGGACACCTCCCTGGTGAGGTGTTCAAGGCTTGTCCAACTGGGTAGACACCCTGGGGAAGAATCAGGACACACTGGAGAGACTGTCCCCAGGCTAGGGTGGGAAGGCTTTGGTATCCCACTGGAAGAGCTGATCCAATTGGCCGGGGAGAGGGAAGTCTGGGCCTCTTTGCTTGAGCTGCTGCCCCTGTGACCCAATCCCAAATAAGTGGTAGACAATGGATTTATTGGTTGATATTTTTATGTTTTTAAAATGAAGAGTAATTAAAGTGAGCAAGAACTTATAATGCATGATGTTGTGATGAAATGTGTAAAATTTATTGAAAAAAATGTGCCAAAATTACCTGGGAGTTTAATAAAAGGCAGTGAATGAGAAAATGACAGTCATAATATTTGTCTTCCTAGAACCTGTGAAAAAACAGATTTTGAAAAGCTGTCAGCTGAATCACCCAGTTCTGGTGTAAGCTGTTCTTGTGTCAAAATAAACTAAGGCCAAACAAAATAAGAAAAAAAGACACCAATCTGAAAGAAAAATGAATCAGACAACTTTGGAAAGAAAAAAACAAAACTGACCTTGGCACCTCTCCTTTTTGTGCTTCGGTTTTAGGCAGTAATGTTGTTTTGAACCCCTTCTCTTTTTTTATTTGGATTCACCAACAACTTGTCCCTTATTCCCCCATCATCTAAAGCACATATCAGGCTCAAAGCCTGATGTGTGCAAAAAAAGGGAGAAGGCTTGATTGTTAGAAGTCAAATATTCTCCATCACAAAGATGCTAGCATGTTGACACAGGTTGGACTTGTGTTCTTCTGGACTTGCCCATGATCCTGGATCATCCAAGCCGAAGCATTCTTTCGTTGATGGATTTTCTATGGACTGCTCATGTGCTCATAGCCTCAGACCATGATATAACGTTTGGGCCACAGACACGACAGTTGTCACATCTGCTGCCGCACGTCACAGAGGTGAGGTGATTAGTAGGGCTGTCATCTAATTACCACAGGTGGTTTAGGTGTCTTACGGAGTCTGTTCAGGTGTGTGGTTGAAGGTCTTAAATGTGGAATCCAGATAATAATTTATCCTTTATTAGTCTCCATGGGGAAATTTGTTCTCTGCAATCAACCCATAATGGATTAAGCATGAGCAGTAGGCTGCCATCCATTGGGGATTCCGTGTCTTGCTCAACAACACTTACGCAAGCTGGGAATCAAAACAGGAATGTTTGTTCCAAAGACGATTGCGTTACCTCCTATGCCACACCACACCCGAAGCCAAGGTCAGGACTCTGGTGATGGCAGAGGTCACATGACAGGAAGGCAAAAAAACCTTATTGGCTCGGTCTCTTGAGGGATCCCTTGAAGCGGTCTGCAAGTTGCACTGTGCTAGAAGGACAGTGTTGTGTGAGACGCACCTCTTCTGTTGAAAACAGAAGGGTGAACACCGAACACTGAATCATGAATTAACACCTTGGACTTATTTCCATAAATTTATAACCACACCTCTGTGAGCTGCCACCTTACTGTGGTGGAGGGGTTTGCATGGCCCACTGATCCTGGAAGCTATGTTGTCAGTGGTCACCCAAGGCAAACAGGTCCCAGGTCAGGGACCACACAAAGTGTGGCTCAGAAGACCTCCCATGAAGAAGAAAATCATTAGACCTAGTTTCCAGTTGCCCAGATGTTGGTCACCAGGGCCTCCCCCCGAAGCCGGGCCCCGGGACGGGCTTGGCATCGAGTGCCTGGTGGCCGAGTCTTTACCCATGGGTCTCAGCTGGGCATAGCCTGAAGGAACGACATGGGTCCCTCTTCTCCTGGGCTCACTACCCACATGAAGGGCCAGGGGGATTGGGTGCAGTGTGAGCCAGGCGGTAGCCAGAGCGGAGGACCATGGCTCTTGGAGCATGGAATGTCACCACTCTGATGGGGAAGGAGGTCGAGCTAGGGCATGAGGCTGAGAGATTCTGACTAGATATAGTCAGACTCACCTTGACAAATAGTGTGGGGTCTGGAACCAGGCCTCTCAAGAGGGGCTGGACTCATTTTTTTTTTTCTGGTGTTGCACCCGGTGAGAGGTGCCGGGCAGTTGGGGGCATATTGATTGCCCCCCAACTCTACAGTCTGTCATGGTGAACCTGGAGTTGAGCCAGAAAGCGAAGCTCTCAATTTACCGGTAAATCTACATTCACCCTCACCTATGGTCATGAACTGAGGGTAGGTACCGAAAGAACGAGATTCTGGATACAAGCCGCCGAAATGAGTTTCCTCTGCAGGGTGGTCAGACTCTCCCTTGTAGATAGGCCTAGAAGTTTGGTTATCCAGGAGGAGCTCAAAGTAGAGCCGCTGCTCCTCTACATAGATAGGAGTCAGATCAGGTGGCTCAAGCATTTGGTTAGGATGCCTCTTGGACCTCTCCCGGGGGAAGATATTCTTGATATGTCCATTTGGTAGGAGACGGCATGGAAGACCCAGGACACACTGGACAGATTATGAAAAACTTGTAAAATAAAGCTGAACTTCTATACTGGCAATCACTCACCAGAAACAAAAAAAGCAGTATGTACTCTCTGTTTTCTTGAAAGTCCAATTCATCAGGGGCGAAAGCACCATATGGTATTTTTCACATGTTATGTCTCATATATCTTGTCTCATATATCTTGATAGAATCAAGTGATATTATGCAGACAATATACCTCACTATACCTATCTTTCTTCTTCTTCTTCTTCTTCTTCTTCTTCTTCTTCTTCTTCTTCTTCTTCTTCTTCTTCTTCTTCTTCTTCTTCTTCTTCATCTCGACCTTCAGTCCCTGTAGCCTAACCGTTCCACCCGGGTTCCTCTTATTCACGCATATACTCTGTCTTCCTGGGACTAACTTTCATTCTGATCAATGTCATCTACAAACAACATGGTCCATGGAGATTCCTGTCTAACCTCGTCAGTCAGCCTGTCCATCACCACAATTGAAACAATTGAAAAATGTTGACTTCTGCTCTCAGTCTAGTTTCCACTACTCTTTTCCATAACTTCATTGTATGGCTCATCAACTTTATCCCTTTGTAGTTGATGCAATTCATATTCCCCCTTATTCTTCATAGTGGGCCCTGTCACACTTCATCTTCATTCTTCAGGCATCTTCTCACTATCTAAGATCCTGTTGAATAATCTAGTTAGATACTCTACCTCTGCCTCTCCTAGACACTTCCACAACTCCATAAGAATATCATCGGAACCAACTGCCTTTCCACTCTTCATCCTCTTCAATGCCTATCTCACTTCACTTTTACTAATCTTTGCTTCTTTGTGGTCTACAATAGTCACCTCTTCTCTCTTTCATTTTCCACATTCATCAGCTCTTCAAGGTACTCTTTCCATCTTCCCATTACACTTCAAGCATCCGTCATAACATTTCCGTCTCTATCCTTAATCACCCAGACTTGTACATCCTTTCCATCTTTAGCTCTCTGTTTCGTCAACCTGTATTAATCATTCTCTCTCTTCTTACTGTCTGACCAAGCATACAAGTCATCACACGCCCTTTGTTTTGCCTTTGCTACCTCTATCTTTACCTTACGTTGTTTCCCCCTGTACTCTTCTCTGTTCTCTTCAGTCCTATCAGTGTCCCACTTGTTCTTTGCTAATCGCTTTCTTTGCTAAGTCTCCTTATCTACTTTTCTTCCAGATGACACATTAAGTACTCTCCTACCTGTCTCCCTGATAGCAAAAGCTGTAGTTGTCCAATCATCTGGAAGCTCTCCCCGACCACCCAGAGCCCTTCTCAACTCCTCCCTGAAAACCATACAACACCCCTCCCTTTTCAGCTTCCACCACTTTGTCCTCTGCGCTGCCTTTGTCCTCTTGATCTTTCCTGTCATCAGTCATCATACAAACTACCACCCTATGCTGTCTGGCTACACCCGCACCTCCAACTGCTTTTAAGTCACTAATCTGTTTCAGGTTACCTCGTCTATACAAGATGTGGTCTACTTGCGTGCTCCTACCTCCCATATTATAAGTTACCCTATGTTCTTGTCTTTTCTGGAAAAAAGTGTTCTCTACAGTGGTTTCCATCCTTTTTGCAAAGTCGACCACCATCTGTCCCTCTGCGACCCTATCTCGTACACCAAATCAGCCCATCACTTCTTCATCCTATCATATTGCTTGCACCAACATCCCCATTGATGTCTCAATCAATTACGACTCTCTCATCTCCGGGGATATTCTGCATTACTTCATCTAACTTATTCCAAAGCTTCTCTTCAAACTCACATCTCACCTGTGGGGCACAGCCACTAACAACATCGAGCATCAAACCTTCAATTTCCAGTTTTAGACTCGTAAGTCTATCTGACAGTCTTTTAAACCTCCAGAAGGCTCCTAACAAACTCTTCCTTCAAGATAACTCCTACTCCATTTCTCTTCTTGTCAGTACCATGATAGTACAACTTAATGCCTGCTCCTAAGCTTCTGGCCTTACTACCTGTCCACCCGGTCTGCTGGACACACGATATATCAACTTTCCTTCTCTGCATCATGTCAACCAACTCTCTGTCTTTTCAAATCATACTCCCAATATTCAAAGTCCCAACTCTCTGTCCCAGACTCTTCTCCTTACCTCTTCCCTCTCTGCATCTGAACACACTTTCCTCCTCTCCTTCTTTAACCGTTGCCCAGTTTCCATTGGTTGGTCATCGATAACAACGGCGGCCATTGTTTACCCGGGCCTCGAGTGATCCGGTATGATCTGGTTATTAGATTTGATTCGCATGTTTGGTTTTGGCAAAAGATTTACGCCAGATACCCTTCCTGACACAACCCTCTGCATTTATCCAGGCTTAGGACCGGCTCAGGGATACACTGGCCCGTGCCCTCCCGAGGCTGGCTCAGGGAGACGCCACCCTGAGGCTGTATTATGGCTCACTATACCTATGGTATTTACAAAAAAACGAAACATGGTACCGATGGAGAAGATGTACTGCAGGCCTGGCCAACCTGTGGCTCCTGAGCCGCATGGGGCTCTTACGTTCATGTCGACTTTTGTGTTTGTGTGTTTTTTACTTGTGCAATCACATGTCGCTCCAGTGTTCTCCGCGCACAGCAACAAAAAACCCACACAAATACAAGAATCGACACGAACGTAAGAGCCGCACGTGGCTTGGGAGCCACAGGTTGGCCAGGCCTGATGTACTGTTTTGCAGCTCACAAAGTGTGTGAAATTTAAATGAGACATGTAGGAATCTAAGTAATGTAACACAGGGGTCTGACTCAAGTGAGCCAATCTTGTGTGTCGGCTAGTGTCTTGATGATTGTCTCGGTTGAATAAATGACTCTTAGCTTTAATGAATTCACTCAGCTGCATGACATCTTTGTTAGTGTCTCTGTTATGAGGGCACATGTCCGTGTGTTTTTGTGTGTGTCTGTGTATGTGTGTGTGTCTGTGTGTTACATAGAACCCCCCCCCCCCCCCCTTTTCAGCAGCAACAGCTGAAGTTCCTTTGAGCAATACACTTACTGCCCAAAACCCCTCCACCTTCTCCCCGGGTAATGCAGCTGTGTCCTCTACAGCGCTCACTCTGTGTGTGTGCATGTACGCCTCTGTTCACTGCCTTTGAATGGTTCAAGAACAGAGTCTTAATTCCACCTAAGGGATTAATAAAACTGGAAAAAAATTAGAAATGCTGTAATGGCTTGCAACTACGACATTGAGATGTTTATAACAGTGGTTCAGTACAGAACAATCAGGTGGGGTCCCTGAACCTCCAGGGGTCTCCAAAACTCAAAAAATTAGGTGTGATGTAAGTAATTTATTTTTAAATTCTAAAACACAAAATATAAATGATCCGTTCAGATGTATGTAAGGACTTGAGTCATTCATTAATCACATACAAAATCTTTCACATCATTCAATGGAATCTTTCTCTTTCACCCCTAAATCAAGGTCAGTACTCTAATAATATTAGCAGTAATTATATAAATTTATATTGTATGATTATTATTAGTAGTCGTTGCAACAGAATTAGCCTTAAGAACATTTTTTAAGCAGGTCTTGGGATATAATTTATTTAGTTCGTGTTTCGGCTTTTTGTTGTTAGGTTTCTGCAATTATTTTAGTTTTAAAGTGAATCACTGCATTTATTGTCTTTAATTTGTCAAACGTCTGTATATGTGTGTGCGCATAAGATTCACTTGATCAAATGTTGCAGGAATAGTGCGCCTGTGTAAACACAAGTGAATACTAACACACAGATTACCTCCCTCTAGAACAAATATATGGCTTTATAAGTTATTATGTTGCAGATTTAAGTGATTATTCTCAATCCATCTCATACTTACTCACTCTTACAGACACACAAATGTTCACATATCTAGTCACGACACTCTCTCCCTCTTGTGTTCGCTTACATAAAGGCGGAGGAAGTGGCAGACACACTAAATGCTGGGCTGCTTGCATCACTGGCCTTTCCCTCCCCATCAGAGCGTGTGCATTGACTGAAATTACATATCTGCTAACCTACCTGCCCCCCATTCAGATGGCTTTTGACTATAATAAATTGCCTTCTGAATTGCAGCTTCACAAATGGCTCTTAAATGGAGATCAGACGGTGGTCTGATGATGTTTTAATTGTAACTTGCAGAATGTATTAGCCGTGACCTACAGGCTTTTTGTGGCAGCTTCCATTCAATATGTATGTGCTTTCCGACACCTTGGGTGTAGAAAGGTTAATTAACCTCTGGTGGTGGACCCTTCCTCTGCACTTAACTTGCTCTGTGTCCTGATAGTGCCATTAACCCACGCCCTAGCCTCTTCACCTCCTCTATCTTTACCCACGTAAAACCCATTAAAACATCCTATTGATTTTTTTTATACATACAGCTTCCATATTTTCTCCCCTGCTTTGTGGTGGTTTTCATATTCATCATGATATTATTTTACTTCTAGACTGCAGCCATGAGAATTATTATTCTTATTGTCCTAATTATTATTATCAACATTATTTACCATACCACTCAATAATAATAATAATATATTCATTGATTTATTTATTTTTCATTTTTATTTTTTTTACTATGTCTTAATATATCCTGTATTTGATAACTATATTAAACACAGACTAAAAGGTGTCCAGTTGGGGGGGTCACATTCTCCATGAGTTGTTGCCAAGCCCAGATAAAAGCAAAAGGTCGTGTCAGGAATGGCATACTGGATCGGTTGAATCCTTAGTTAACAACTATCATCTGAGGTTCTGGTAACCTACAGGATACCGTTGGATATTAGGCTATTGTGGGCCGAAGAAAGAGAGAAAGAAGGCATGTCCACCAAGGAGAGAAGAGGAAAGGGAAGAATCTAGAACTAAGCACAATGACGGGAAAAGTTCGAGTTGGTTGACATGATGCGGAGTAGGATGGTGTATGTTCTGTTTGTCTCTAAGACCTAATGGAGAGGTGCCAAGGTAAGCAACTTAAGAGATTCAAGTTGTTCTTGTCAGGGTTCACACCTGATCCCCATTGTAATCGGCGCCAGCTGCAGCAGATGCGGCTAATCAAGATCCCTATAAAGGGCAGCGGCAGGCTCTGCCTGCCGCTGGGGGATTGTGGTCCTCACAGACCACTGTGAACCCCTTGCCACGACCCCACCCTTGCCAAGACTGGACCCCAGGTGTAACCTCTGTCCCCTCCCTCGTTACGACCGGACCAAGTCGGCCGGTGTAACCTCTGTCCCCGTCTGCATCCCGTCCAGTCTGCAACCCGTACTGGTGAGACCCCGCCTATGCAGTCCCGTCTGCACACCTGTCCTGGTGAGCCCCTGCATCCCGTCCCGTCTGCACACCCATCCCGTCTGCAGTCCCGTCTGCATCCCGTCCCGTCTGCAACCTGTCCTGGTGAGCCCCTGCATCCCGTCCCGTCTGCAACCTGTCCTGGTGAGCCCCTGCATCCCGTCCCATCTGCAACCAGCCCCGTCTGCAGTCCCGTCTGCATCCCGTCCCGTCTGCAACCTGTCCTGGTGAGCCCCTGCATCCCGTCCCGTCTGCAACCTGTCCTGGTGAGCCCCTGCATCCCGTCCCATCTGCAACCAGCCCCGTCTGCAACCCGTCCTGGTGAGCCCCTGCATGCTGTCCCGTCTGCAACCCATCCTGTCTGCATCCCGTTCCGCCATTTCAACCCCAATAAAAACGCTTTCAACCCATCTCTGCCCCGAAGCGTGGTTCCCTGCTCGAGTCTGCCCCAGCGCCTCGTGACAGAATCCCCTGGCCAACATGGACTCGGGGAACCACACCCACCCAGGCCGGCTCCGTGGGGCGCAAGGAGGCGCCCTTTGGGGGGGGGGGGGGGGTACTGTCAGGGTTCACACCTGATCCACATTGTAATCGGCACCGGCTGCAGCAGATGCCGCTAATCAAGATCCCTATAAAGGGCAGCGGCACGCTTTGCCTGGCGCCGGGGGATTGTGGTCTTCACAGACCACTGTGAACCCCTGCCATGACCGGACCTCACCCCTGCCACGACTGGACCCCATTCCTGCCATTGTGGCTCGCAGAGCCCTGCCATGACCAGGACCCCATCCCTTGCCACGACCGGACCAAGTCGGCCGGTGTAACCTCTGTCCCCGTCTGCAACCCGTCCTGTACTGGTGAGACCCAGCCTCTGCAGTCCCATCTGCATCCCGTCCCGTCTGCACACCCGTCCAGTCCGCAGCCCCGTCTGCAACCCATCCCATCTGCATCCCGTTCCACCATTTCAACCCCAATAAAAGCACTTTCGACCATTGGGGGGGGGGGGTACTGTCAGGGGCATCTCTGCCCCGAAGCGTGGTTCCCTGCTCGAGGCCGCCCCAGCGCCTCGTGACAGTTCTATCATGGTATCGATGGGAAGAGAAACAGAAGGAGATTTATCTTGAAGGTGTTAGTTAGGAATGTTGTGGGGATGGATCAGATAGAGAGTTGAGTTTGAATCTAGAAAGTGATGACGTGCTGCTTAAAGTTGTGATTGGTTGTGTCCAACAGGTGGTGTGTGAGTCAGAATAAATGAGACATTCTAGAGTGAGTTAGATGAGAGGGGGGTGATTGGTGTTGACTTCAGCAGACATGTTTATGCAAACAACAGAGGTGATATGGAGGTGGTGGATAGGTTTGGTGTCCATGATAGGAAACAGGGAGGGATGTAATGGACTTTGAAAAAGGATGAAAATGGCTGTAGTAAATAATTTCTTCCAGTAAAGGCAAGAGCATTGGGTAACTTAGAGTGGATGTTCGGGGGGAGATAGCTGTCACATCTGTAAGTAAAGTAGATAAGGATACGTGGTAGTTGGATTCAGAAGTGCCGGAGTCTATATAGTAAAATAAGTTAAAAATAGGACCCTGAGGGGACAGTAGACTGGAGTAGAGGGAGATGTACTGTAGCGCAAGATCAAGGAAGAGATTGAAAAGGCCAAACAAAGGATATACTACAACTCATATGATAGGTTGGACAGTAAGAATGGAGAGAATGATTTATACAGGTTGGTGAAACAATGAGATGGAAAGAGCATGCAGCAAGTCACTGTGATGAATAATACAGAAGGACATTATTGACAGATGCCTGAAACATGATGGAAAGAGAACTTTTTAGAGTTAATGAATGAATAAAATGAGAGAAACTTAAGGGTAGAAGAGGTGGCCATTGAGGAACACAAAGTAGCAGGAATTAGTAAAGGTTGTGAGGAGAGCATTGATTAGGATAAAAAAGAATGCCATTTTTTCTGATGATATACCTGTCAAGGCATGGATTTGTCTCAGAGAGGTGGCAGTAGAGTTTGACAAGATGGTTGAACAGGATCTCAGAGTGGGAGAATGCTTGAGGAATGAGGAAGTCTGCTGGTGCTTTTTTAGAAAAACAGGGGAGATGTGCGGAGTTGTGGTTACGACAGAGGAATAAAGTTGATGAGCCATACAAATAAGTTATGATAGAGATTAGTGTAAACTAGATCGAGAACGGAGGGGAGCATTTGTGAGCCACGGGGTGCTTTCATGCTGAGAAAGACTTCTAAATTTTAGTATTTGCTTTGAGAATGTTGATAGAATGAGGAATAAACATTTGTCCCCTTTATATCTAGAAAAATCATACAACAGAGTGCAGAGAGGATTAATGGAATTGCATGAGGAAGTCTTGAGTGAAAAGGAAGTACGGTGCTGCACGACATATACGAGGGCTGTAAGTGTGCCTTGGTGTGGAGTCAGCTCTTCTTGTTTGTTGTTGTGATCAATAGGCTGACACCTGAGTTTAGATGTGGCCTCTCCATGGACCATGATGTTTGAGGATGACATTGTGATCTGTAGTGAGACCAGGGAGCAGGTGGAGGGAAATCTAGAGAGGTGGAAGTATGTTCTGGAAAGAAGAACGAAGGTTGGTCAAAGCAAGACGGAGTATATGTGTGTGACTAAGAGGAACCCGGGGGAACGGTGGGGTTACTGGGAGTAGAGATAAAAAAGATGGAGGATTTTAAGTACCTAGGGTCAACAGTCCAGAGCAATAAAGAGTGTGGAAAAGAGTTGAAGAAACGTGCAAGCAGGTTGGAATCGGTGGAAAGCATGTCAGTGGTAGTGTGTGATAAAAGAACATCAGCTAGAACAAAAGGAAAGGAGTTCAAGATGGATGTGAGACCTGTATGGCTTAGAGAAAAGGGCATTGAATAAAGACAGAAAAGAAAAATTTGAACTATCAGAGAATGAGTCTATCAGATGGACAGCCCATGTTGATTTAATTTTTTGGAGATAAATGAGAGGGATAGTGAATATATTTGTAAAAGGATGATGATGTTGGAACTGCCAGGCAGGAGGCCTACAGGAAGACCAAAGATGAGATTTATGGATGGAGTAAAAGAGGACATGGGGTTAGTTGGTTTGAGAGAACAGAATGCAGAGACTAGACAAGGTCAGATGAATTGCTCTGGTGACCCCTGAAGGGAGCAGCTGAAAGGAAAAGAAGATGAAACTTAAACAGGATGGCTGTTGAGTCTATTATGCAGGTAAATATGTCCAAACTGTTGGGTGCAAGTGACACTGACCGTGGGAAATCTTTTCAACTGAGTTGGGCACTGTGTGTGTTTGTGTGGTGGTGGTGATTGGAGGTGGGGTTTCATGGCTATTTTTTATTGAATATACTGTACAGTGTATCATCTTCTACAAGTCATTTTTTTTTTGCGTTTTAGGGAAAAAGAAATATTTGCTCCATTAAAAAAATGAAAGAAAGAAAGAAAGAACAACAAATTAAGATATCCAATTAAATTTTGATTCAAATTCAGTCATGCAAACCACTATCTGTCTTTATATATGAAATCGTTTTTTTAACAATTCAAATGCTTAAATATGAAGATAGTCACACCGTCCATGCTAATGGCTAAAAAACAAAGAACAACTAACAGAAAACTATATTATAAAATCAGATCAGTTGAGTCATTAACAAGACATGTATTATAAATAGAATATTCCCTAATTCTCTGTTTTTTTGTGGGGGGTCATCTTATACAGTTGCAGCAGTTAATGTGATTAGAGAAACTTTTAAACAAGTAAGTTACATGAAACAACACTTCTCATTTATTTCTATGCACCTCATTATTGATTGCTGGCGTTTGAAGATCATACATTTTTTAATGATACTAAAAATATATCTCCTGGGACTTCACTTGGCAAATAAGTCAAAGAAAGATTGACTTAGCAAAAACCAAGATTTTCTCAGAGACTCATTAACCTCTGCGGTGAGATTTACTTTTATAATGGATTTTAACTACAATGACTTCCCTCAATCATCCCTTTATAAACATCAAATCTATAATCTCTTGCTATATCTTGTTGCTCTAACTAAAAAATAGAATGACATATAGAAAAAATATGTTGTGTGAAATTATTTCTTAACCACCTTCATTTTGGTTTGATTAGTTCGTCCCCCAGGCCAACCAACAGGTTAAGGAAACTGCTGCTAATGTTACCAGTGAATAATTTTGAGCACCTGGCTGTGTGTTAAAACAAATAATAAACAGTCTGTACTTATATATCGCTTTCACAACTCGAAGTTGCAAAACGCTTTAGACTAGATCACATTCATCCATTCATCCACACACTCACACGGCAATGGCAGCAAAGCTCAAATGCATGTCACTAACCTGGAAATCAGGATTGACTTGTGGTTCAGTATCTTATTGAAGCATATTTCGCTGTGCCAAGAATCAAACCACCAGCCTCCCAATAAGACGGTTGCCTGCTATACAAACTGAGCGAGGGCCGGCCAGAGCTGCCTGACGACATGTTAGAAGAGCTTGTAGTGGGTGCTCCCACCTTCCCCTCCGCTGTTGAGGAGGGTAAGTTGCTTAAAGTTGTGAGTGCATGGGGTCTGAAAACAAACCTGTGTTGCTGTGATGGCACGACTGGTGTCTCATGGATTGAATTTCAAGACAGTTATAAACTGGGGGTGCATAGTTTGATTAAAGCGCATCGACTAGATGAGATGGTCTAATTAAAGGTCCTATCACAATGTATTATGGAAACTTTCAAATAGAACATTATGAAGCTCAACTGGCACTGAAGAAGAAAGCTGTGAATCTCTTCACCCTCCTAACCTATCTAATTTTTCCTTCTGGGTGGCACTCTAGGTATCTGGAATTTTTATGACTGTAAAGAAAAGGGAAAAAAAATCTAAACATTTCATTAGTAATCAGTGATGGCCAGACTTGAGATTCGGAAAGTGTTTACACTGCATTATGAAAATAGTTGACTATAACAAAAAGTCTAGCTTTTAAAGCCAATGTCAATTAAAAAACTGCATTCTCTCCAAATATAAAAACAGGAATTAATCATTCTGCAATCAAAGAAGTTATATGTTTTATAGAAATTCTATTTAATTAAATGCTGCCGAGGAGGTCTTAGAATTATTCTTTTCACCTATCCATAATGTCCCGAGTTGAGGTCAGTAGCCTGCTACCCCCACTGTACACAGTTTTTATGGCATACTGCTTCCCCATCCGGGGCTACCGGTTGGCAGACCTGAATCTCCTTGGCACCTTCTGAAAGTCATTCTCCATGGTCACACCAAATTCCTCCCTCGACAGAGTTTTTGCCATGGCAACCATCACAGCCACTTGGCCTGCAGGTACCTTTCAGCTACCTTTGGAGTCCCATAGGCCAGAATGACTTGGCAGGAATCCTTATTCAACTTGACAGCATTACTTACCACCCCGGTCAAACAACTTTTTTGGGGATTATTGCCTTGACAGGAACCGACCACCCTACTGTCAAGGCTCTGTTCTGCCACCTTGACAATGGAGGCACAGAACATGGCTCACTCACATTTGAGGCCCTGCCAAGTTTTGAACTCTACCAGTAAGAAGGAGTCCCCAACAGGAGTGATGTTTAGCAGCTCCTCTAGAGACCGGACAAAGAGTCGGTAGTCCAAACTGCTGTTGCATAGAGACCAGCAACAGTCATAACCTTTCCTCACGTGAAGGCGGAGGGAGGCTACCCTCTGGTCCATTGGGTTGAACCCATACATGTGGTGGCTAAGACGGGGGGCAATTAATATGGCCACACCTGCACGGCACCTCTCACCAGGGCAAGTCCAAAGTAGAAGAGAGTTCAGCCTCTCTCGAAGTGAATCTAACTGTATCTAGCCAGAACCTCTTAGCCTCGTGCACTCGCTCAGGGTTCTTTCCCACCAGAGAGGTAACGTTCTATGTTCCTAGAGATCGAACAGTCAAGGTCCCCCGCTTCGGCCGCTATCCAGCTCACATTGCACTTGACGTCCATGGACCCTCCTATAGGTGGTGAGCCTAAGGGAAGGGAGACTCACGTTGCCCTGTCGGGCTGAGCCAAGTAAAGCCCTGTGGGTGCAGGCCCCTCCACACTCAAATCTAACCAAGGGAAAACCAGGTCCGTATGATTTCTTCTTCATTGGGGTAATCTTGAGCCACACTTTGTCTGGTCCCTCATCTGGGACCTATTCGCTTTGGGTGGCCCTAACAGGAGCATAAAAGCCTCTATAACATAGCTCCTAGGATCACTGGTACACGCAAAGCCCTCCGACACGATAAGATGGTGGCTCGAGGAAGGGTTAAGACTGATGTCTATACATTTTGAAAGCCTTTTCGTCAACATTCATGCTATTATTTTGATCAAACTGAGCTGCATCTGCATTTCACATATGTGGATAAATAAAATCCAAATAAATGAATCACTTAAAAATAAATTAATAAATTTATACATTTGAAATAAATATTTTAATTATGGGATTGCCTTTACAATGAGAAAAGCAATTAAAAAAGAGAAAAGCAATTGGTTCATTTTTATGAATGTCCTGAAAAACAGGTTGGATGATATATATCAACCCATTTTGCTTAATGAAATATTTGCTAAATATGAGTAATTAAATTGTCTTTGCATTAGAGTATAGAAAATATAGTGATGTTCAATAGAATGGCAATTTGCAGTTTGTTAAAAAAATCTTAATTACAATTTTTTATGTCCGTTATTCCCGATATTTTTGTCTGTCTTTCTAATGTCAAATTAATATTTAAGTAGATATGATAGTAATTGCAAATATATATAGAATAGTAAATCCAAAAAATAGGAATTCATAGTTGCATATTGAATTAATTTTAAGAAAGAAGCTTTAACTAAATCTATGTTTTTGTGATTCCATGCTTAATTGCTTTTAATGAGGTTTACATATTGTCATATTAAACATTTCTTGTGAAGCACTTTATGAATTTTATTCCTGCCAGGGGTATAAAAACAAAACATATTTTCATTGCATGTTGTCAAGACAATTAAAATGGTTGAACTTATTAGCAGCAGGTCATCCACTCGTCTCTGGTTGCCAGTGTGACTCATGTGTCAACATGTCCTTGAGCAACAACCCCTATTTGCTCCCCACAAGAGGCATTATTGTGAAGCGCTTTGAGTGCCATTAAGCCAGAAAAGTGCAGATAAATGCAATCCATTCACCATTTTGCTGTTTGCTTGGTTTCCATGGCAACAGCATTGACCAACACTCCAACTGGCACCAAATCAACAAAGAAAAGCTCCTAAGCAGCTACTTAGAGCAGCAGTGCATCACTTGTGATGTGCAGGTATTAAAGCCAGAATTCCTCCTGGGAGCAGCCGTCATCAGGTCCAAGCAAGGTTACTGATCCCTCCATCATTCGGGCATAGAAAATTTAAAAAAAAAAAACTTTTAATCAGAAAATTACAAATTAAGAGGGCTAAACTGGCAGATTGAGCCACTTCGATTATCTTGCTGCTGGTTCTCCGACCCACCTTAAGTTAACGCTTCTGCTCAGAGATAGACTTGAATATTTCAATACAGGTAATAATTAACATTTTCTGATTCAAATTTGTCCGGGAATATATGTAATCATTCCATTAAAATATTCTAATTCATTAGAAAATCAAATACGTATGAATCTGTGAATACATTTCATTTCAAATTATGATCACTCATATCTTGCTTAAAGGACATTCTGAGTATTTCTGGTTCTTTGTTATCGTTTTAAATATTAACTATTTCTGAATATTGACAAAGGGTTTATTTGCTAACCCTGACCCAAGAAAAGAACAAAGTTTTTTATGTGACGTTTCATACTTTCTAAGAGACTCCGGGAAAGTCCTCATAGGCCCCACCCACATGTCATACACATAAAGCATCAGAATAATCTCACAGAAACAACAACGATAGTATGATGAGAGCGAAACGCTCATGATGTTGGTCATTTCCCAGTGTTTGATGCGAGCAACAAGCAACAACACCATCAGCAACGAGGTGTAAAGTGGGATTGATTATCTCCTGCCACTCTTCCTTGCCTGCACACCTTATTTGGCCTTGGCGCAAAGGAATTGCCACCTTGTCATGCCAAAAACTATACAGTATATCCCTGTATAATGTGCTGCCAAAGCGTAAATGTCAACACTTTGTCTATACTGACCATGCCCACTTCAAATATCTGACCAAAGGCATCAGGGTAGAAAAGAACCTGAGTGGTCGAGGCCCAGGTTAACAACAACCAAAATTGGTATCAATGACCTACAGGGTACGAGTGAAAACTGGGTTACTGTGAGTCGAGGAATGAGAGGGGGAAGGTATGCTCAGAAGCAGAGAGAGAGAGAAGAAGAAAGCCAAGTGTCTGGGACTGACAGTAAGGAGGAAGGTGGGAAGGTGGATAGACTGTGCCCAGGATATCAGGTGGAAAGGTAATAAGGCTAGAAGCATAGGAGCAGGGTTTAACTTGTACTATCACAGTACTGATAGAGTAATTTTAAATGAGTTTGTAAGGACTGTTCTGGAGGTGAAAAGAATGTCAATTAGACCTATGTGTTTGAAACTGGAACTTGAGGGAGTGATGCTCAATGTTGTTTGCGGCTAAGCTCCACAGGTGGGATGTTAGTTTGAGGAGAAGGAGAAGTTCTGGAATGAGTTAGTGTCAGGATCTCCTCTCTGCAGCCGAGAGGAGACACGGCTGGGATTAATTCGCAATCGGCGCCAGCTGCAGCAGCTGCCGCTAATCAAGATCCCTATAAAGGGCAGCGGCACACTCTGCCTGCGGCCGGAGGAATATGGATGTCCCAGGCCCCTGTCACACTGGACCCCCATCCTGCCAGGACCGGACCCCTACCCCGTTACAACTGGACCCAGCCAGCCGGTGTAACATCTGATCCTGCCTTGACCCAGCCCGAGATCCTGCCTTCACCCTGCCTGGGACCCGTCCTGGTGAGACCCAGCACTGTGCAACTCTGTCTCGGGGCCGGGTGCTTACCAGCGACACCCTACCTGTCGTTCAATCTGAATAAAGCGCTTTCAATCCAGATTCCTGCTCTGAGGTGTGGTTCCCTGCTTGAGTCCGCCCCTGCGCATCGTGACAGTTAGATGATTTAGAGTGATTTATAATATCCCCAAGAGATGAGAGAATTGTATTGGTGCAGACTTCAATGGACATGTTGGTGCAGGGAATAGAGGTGAAGAAGTGATGGGCAGATTTGGTGTCTAGGATAGAAACGCAGAGGGACAGTTGGTGGTAGATTTCACAAAAAGGATGGAAATCGCCATGCTGAATACTTTAATTCTAGAAAAGACAAGAACAAAGGATAACTTAAAATAGCAGAGGTAGGACCATGCAGGTAGGCTATATCTTGTATAGATTGGGTAATCTGAAGGAGATCAGTGATTGCAAAGTAGTTATAGGTAAGAGTGAACAGTAGTATGGCTTCATGCCTTGAAAAGAGTACTATACATGCAGTAGTTGCTTGGAGAATGCTAATAGAGAAGTATAGCGAAGGCCAGAGGGAGCTGCATTGTGTTTTTGTAGATGTAGAAAAAGCATATGACCGGGTGCCGAGAGAGGAGCTCTTATATTGCATGATGAAGTTTGGAGTATCAGAGAAATATGTTAGACTGGTGCAGAACATGTATGCTAGCTGTGAGACAGTGGTGTGGTGTGCTGTAGGGGTAACAGAAGTTCTGGGGGGAGGTTTGACTCCATTAGGGATCAGCTCTGAGCCCCTTCTTGTTTGCAGTGTTGATGGACAGGCTGAGAGATGAGGTTAGACAGGAATCCCAGTGGACCATGACATTTGCAGATGACATTGGGATCTGTAGTGAGAGCAGAGAACAGGCTGAGGAAAATCTAGAGAGATGGAGATACAGTATGCACTGGGAAAGAGAGGAATGAAGGTAAGTGGCAGCAAGATAGAGTATATGTGTGTGAATAAGAGGAACCAGGGTGGAACAGTGAGGCTGGGGATCAAGACGTTGGAGGATTTAAGGTACCTGGGGTCAACAGTTCAGAGCAGCAGAGTGTGTGGAAAAGAAGTGAAGAGATGGGTTCACGTAGGATGGAATGGGTGGAGAAAAGTGTCAGGGGTACTATGCTTTTTTTTTTTTATAGATTCCTGGGTGTAGTGACTGACAAACGGATGGACTGGAGATCCAACACGGAGTCTGTGTACAGGAAAGGCATGAGCAGGCCATACTTCCTCGGGATGCTCAGATAATTTAATGAATGCTGCAAGATGTTGATCTTTTATCAGTCTGTTGTCTCCCGTTCCATCTTGCAGCTGTATATTGGGGGAGCGGCATCGGAGCCAGAGACTCCCACACACTAGATAGAGTGGTCAGAAGAGCTGGCTCTGTGATTGGTCTCAGGATGGAGAAGTTTGAGACCAGGGGGGGAAAGGAGGATGCTTAAGAAACTGTCATCCATCATGTACAACCCTGATCATCACCTCTACCTCAAACTGGATAGACAGTGGAGTAGCTTCTCTAGCAGAATGTTGCAGCTCCACTGTCAAATGGAAAGATACAGGAAATCTTTCCTACCCCTAAGCCATAACCCTATACAATAACTCACTCTAATCAATTACTGTGCTACTTCACATTACCACTTTGCTTCTTATTCATTCCTGTGTATTGGTAAATGTGAGACATTTTTTATGATACTTTATACTTTTACACTTTATTTTATTTATTTTTACGTGTATTTTTAGCTTATCAAGTCCTTGTATGTCTTACTGCTGCAGTGAAAAAATTCCCAAGCATGGGAGGGTTGAAGTACATCTCATCTCATTGCACAAATGCTAACTTTTGCTCTTTGTCTATTTTCCACTACTCTTTCCCATAACTTCATTGTGTGGCTCATCAATTTAATACCTCTACAGTTTTCACAATTTTGCACACTCCCCTTACTTTAAAAAACGGGCTCCTCCAAACGTCTTCTCCATTCCTCAGGCATCTCTCTCACTCTCTAAGATCCAGTTGAATAATCTATCAAGAAACTCTACCACTGCCTCTCCCAGACGCCTATACCTATTCCATATCTTCACTGGTATATCATTGGGACCAACTACCTTTCCTTCCCATCCTCTTCAATGCCCTTCTCCCTTCACTTTCACTACTCTCTGCTACTTTGTGGTCTACAATAGTCACCACTTCTACCCTTCCCTCTCTTTCATGTTCCTCATGAATCAGCTCTTCAAAGACTCCATCTTTCCACCACTCTTCTAGCTTCTGTCAATACTTTTCCCTCTCCATCCTTAAATTATCTGGACCTGCTGTGCATCCTTTCCATCTCTATCTCTCTGTTTTGTCAACTGTATAAATCATTCCCTCCCTTGTTGCAAATCATCGTACACCCTTTGTTTTGCCTTTGCTACCAATCTTTACCATACCTGTATCTCCATGTACTCCTGTATGTTCTCTTTAGTCCCCTCAGTGTCCCACTTCTTCTTTGCTAACCTGTCCACCTCATTCTACCACCAAGTCTCCTTATCTATTTTCCCTCAAGACCACACATCAAGTACTCTCCTACGTGTCTCCCTGATCACATTAACTGTAGTTGTCCAGTCATCTGGAAGTCATCTCCCTGACCACCCAGAGTTTTTCTCAACTCCTCCCTGAGAACCATATAACACTCCCCTCATTCCTCTCTTTTCAGCTTCCACCACTTTGTCCTCTGCTCTGCCTTTGTCCTCTTGGTCTTCCTCGCCACCAGGGTCATTCTACAAACCATCCTATGCCATCTGGTTACACTTGCACCTACCACTACTTTGCAATCACTGATCTTCAGATTACCTTGTCTATACAAGATGTAGCCTACCTGCATGCTCCTACTTCCGCTATTATAAGTTACCCATATGATCTTAGCATTTCTGGACAAAAGGATTCACTACAGCGTTTCAATCCTTTTTGCAAAATGTACCACCATCTGTCCCTCTGCTTGCCTATCCTGGACACCAAACCTGCCCATCACTTCTTCATCCCCCTATCCACCAGCATGTCCATTGAAGTCTGCACAATTACCACCCACATCAGTGGGGAAAATCTGCATCACATCTTCTAAATCATTCCAGAACTTCTCCTACTCAAACTTACATCCCACCAGTGGAGATTAGGCACAAACATACCTTCAAGTTCCAGTTTCTTACTCAATTCTTTTCACCTCCAGCACATTCCTGACAAACTCCATGAAAGTACAACTTAAATCCTGCTCCCAAGCTTCTAGCCTTACTACCTTCCACCTGGCCCCCTGGACGCAGTCTTTCCACCTTCCTTCTCTGCATCATGCCAAGCAACTCTCTACCGTTTCCTGTCATTGTCCCAAATCGTCTCATTGTCCAAAAGTCCCTACTCTCAGTATCAGACTCTTGCCTTTCCTCTTCTCTCTCTGCTTCTGAATACACCTTCCTCCTCTCCTTCTTCAACCAACAGTTGCTCAATTTCCACTGGTACCCTGTTGGTTATCCGCACCAATGCCGGTCGTTGTTAACCCATTTGTTAATTCGGTTAAATTTGGATGTGTGGTTTTGGCAGATATTTTATGCCGGATGTCCTTCCTAATATAACCCTCTGCATTTATCCGGACTTGGGATCGGCTCAGAGTGAGACGCTGCCCAAGTACATTTTTCAATTTCAGCAATGGAACTCTGCGGGAGATGGAATCAGTGTTTGGAATTAATTTAGACCTAGTGCTTCTTTAATACATTTTAAATGAGCAACATTTGACAGTTATCCCCAAGCAACTTGACTTTGCCAAATGTTTCAGTGAGAATTAAAAAAAAAAAGAAACTGCTTTTTATGTACATGAAAAAAGATCTGCAAAATGCTGGAACTTTGTATTGCCTTTAAGTAACAAACTAATATCCAATTATGATTCTGACAGCTGCAATTATCATGCCTCTGTACAAGCTTTGATATGGACGGATTTACCAATGAAATAAAGCAAAATGTCTGGACTACGTGTGAAGCGGAGGAAAGACTCAACATCTGTCAACTTCGAACACTCACAAAAAGGAAGAAAAAAAAAAGTTTTGTTGGAACTATAAAAATTATTGTATTTCACAAAGCATTTGAATAGAAACAAAGATAGACACACTTTTAGCCTTTAGCATTTTTAGTTTTACTCAAAATTATTACCCGATGTGTCCCCCTCCTCGAGCCACCACCAGAACATGGTGAAGGGGTTTGCGTGTCCCAGTGATCTCCAGGAACTCTGTTATCAGGTGTTTTATGCTTCTGGTAGAGTGACCCAAGGCAAACAGGTGAGGGACCAGATGAAGCATGGCTCAAGAAGTGAGCCATCCCAAATGAGTGAAAAGATAATGGACCTGGTTTTCTCTTGCCCGGATGGGTTCACAAATGCAAGCGCCTGGTGGCTGGGCCTGTACACATTGGGCACAGCCAGAAGGATTCCCATTGGTCCCCTTTACCCTGGGCTCACCACCCACAGGAAGGTCCAGGGAGGTCAGGTGTGAAGTGAGCTAGGTGGAGGCCGGAGCGGGGGACCTTGATGGTCCAATATGTGGCTGCAGAAGCTGGCTCTTGGACATGGAATGTCACCTCCCTGGCGGGGAAAGAGTCTAAGAGGTTCTGGTTAGATAGTCAGACTCTATGAATAGCTCAAGCTCTGGAACCAGTCCTCCTGATAGTGTTTGGACTCTTTTCCATGCTTGGAGTTACCCCTGATGAGAGGTGCTGCACAGGTTTGGGCATACTGATTGGCGCCCGTTTCAGCACCTGCCCTTTCGGTTTCAACCCAGTGGAAGGAAAACGTCAAAGGTCTCCTCAATCTCAATGACACTTCTTTAAATAAGGAAGCAGTGTTGGGGCACTCTGGGTTGGACTCCCCTATTTCCAGAAGCTGCAGTTACTGAGGTAGTCAAAAGCTTCTCTGCGATGGGGTCCTGGGGATGAATGAGATTTGCCCTGGGTTCCTAAAGAATCTGGGTGTTGTGGGGCTGCCCTGGCTGACACCCATATGCAGCATCATGTGGAAGGCAGAGGTAGTACCACTGAATTGGCATACTGGTATGGTGATCCCCCTCTTATAAATGGGGATTGGAGGGTATGTTCCTACTATAGAGGGATCACTCAGTCCACTCAGGGGTGCAGGGGAGGAGGGTCATGAACCCTAATTCCAAGAGGAGCAATGTCATTTTCGTTCTCGGTGTGGAACAGTGGACTAGCTCTAAACCTTCGGCAGGGTTCTGAAGGGCACATAGGAGTTTTCCCAACCAGTCTACAAGTTTTCTGTGGACATAGAGAAGGCATTCAACTGTGTCCTGCAAGTAATGCCATGGGGTGCGCCCCAGGAGTGCTCCGATGCCAGAGCATAGTCATTGCCTGTTGTATATTGCCGCATTGCTGTTTCCAGTGAGGGTTGGGCTCTACTAGGGCTGTCCTTTGTCACCGATTACGTTCATAACTATTATTGACAGAGTTTATGGGAGCAGCCAGAGTGTTGAGGGGATCGATTTAGTGATGTCAGAATTGGGTCTGTAGCGGATGATGTGGTTCTGGTGGCTTTATTGTGATCTCTGGAGAGCCACCACCCTGCCCCAAGTGGAGAAGTTTGGGAAAGTCGTGTTTTTTTCACAAGTGAGGGAAGGTTGGAACAGGAGATTGACAGGAGATTGATGTGGCGTCAGCAGCGATACAGACTCAGCATGGCTCTGTCCTGGTGAAGAAGGAGCTGAGCTGGGCTCTTCTCTGCGCCAGAGTCAACCAGAAATCTGAGTCTATACCTTGAGTCCCTGACGAACAGCTGCTGGGTGTGTCCGCTGGCTCTCACAGCTGCTACTGAGTGCTAGCTTTTTACTTGCTATCTAGATAGCAAAATCAAAATCTAGATTAACTGAATCAAATAAACCAATCAGATCAATTAATATAATGCTATATATGATATATTATATTATTCATGTGTATAATATATAAGCTATTATAGGCTATAATACAGTATAATACATTTTAGTACAAGAATAATAAATAATAGATTATAATTGGATAACATATGATATAATACAAATATATACATATATTTTGCAAAATGAAATCAAACCGACCTTTACAATGATTTTGAATTCATATATCTATAATAAGACACCTTGTGATTGACAGGTAACAAGAGAGACACCCCACCTCTGTGCTAGCATCAGCTGGCATTAGCTCCTGGGTATACAGATGGGACCCTGTGTACATGGTAAGCCAAATTTACAATGAATCAATGAATCAATGATCATTTAATTGATCAGAGATTATATTTTTGCACCAGAACAAATCATGTGACTCTGTTTTGCATGTATGACTTTGACACACCTTAGAACAAATGAGAGCAATTAAATCAGCCTTGTATCATGATTTGAACAGGGATTACTCAGGGTGTGTTCAACCAGTGAAACAAGCTGCACTGGTTGTTTTCTGTATCTAATCCCAGTAAAAACCTGCAGGACATGGAGAGGGGGATATCAAGAGGATGTGGCTGAAAGATGGGTGGTGGGATAATTGGAAAGGGTAGGAGGGTGGGGTAATTATTTTGAAGGGTATTAAGTCATCAGATTTACTTTTATCTTGATTGCATTGTGGAAGTCGTGCATAATTAATGGTGGGAGCTTATTAGGAAAAGATGATTAGGCAAATTACACAGGTGTCGGGTGCATTTTTCATGATGAATTTTTGCTGGGATGATCCCAGATTTCCATCTGTTCCGAATGTCACTTCGGGGGAAATTGATATGATACAATAAAACCACAAATTGCAAGCTGGAGAGAAAAAAAAAGATAAAAAAATAAAGGAAAGAAATAAAATGCAATTACGAAACCAGAGCTGGAATTTTGTGGTTTACGAAACATGTTTAGTGAGGTTTTTGAATTAGGATTACAAACGATTAATGCAAGACATTTTAATTTATTGCCACATCTATTCTATTGTCCTTCTCACTATATTAAGCATTTATTACAGGTGTAATTAAGACTCACCACTCATTTAATGATTTTATGAAGGAAGTTTGAAATAGTCCGGAATTATTCCTCCCCTGTTTATCACCCCCAATGCAGGGTCAGCTCTGCTTTTTATTTCAAGCATTTCTATCAAAACCTGACACTGATGTTCATACGTTCAGTTCATCAGCCCTGTCTTTCAAACTGTGCCTTTAAAGAAGCCGTAAAAAACAGTCTCCTTTCTGGGTTTTCACTTCTAATTAACTTTTTTATATTTATTTACACATTTTCAGTATTCTCCCAAACATTACCTCTCCAACACAGAGGAGCCATTTCACATTTAGCTATGCTTTGGCTCTCGGAGCTGCAATCAGCTCGTTCAGCAAAACAAGAAAAAAGATGGAATCAATTTTACTACATGGATATAACATAATTTTATTCTTTAATGTGGTCTAATCGAGCAACACAACGACACAGTAACAGCAGACAATGAAAACAGGTACAGGTGAAAACAATTGAAACAAGAACGACTGGAGGACCCAAAAAAAATATAAAAAAACAAACAAAACACTTGACACAAAACTTTTTTGAGGGGATTGTAAAAGTCTGTAGATGAATATATGATCTTTTTTCTTTTGATATTTATCTAAATATTAATCATGTTGTATATAGTGTTTAAATTGAACAGCAGGACAAAAATGCGTATCAACAATACAATGAATACCCACTTATGAATGTTGTTTTTTTTCCATTTCTTTTTTTTTTTTTTAATTTTATTAGCAGAAAAATAAAATGCACCCAAAATCTATATCTTTTATTAAAAGTATGTTAAAAAACAACTCCATATTGTAAAACAAAGTTGAGAAAGAAAGAAATTGGGAAAGAAAGCACCAGTATATTCACTATCCCTCCTTTGCACGCTGCTTAACCATCTCAGTCTGGCTTCTCTGACCTTCTCTCCAAAACATCTAACATGTGCTGTTCCTCTGATAGACTCATTCCTGATCCTATCCATCCTCCAATCACTCCCAAAGAGAACCTTACCATCTTCATTTCTGCGACCTCTCGCTCTGCCTCCTGTCTTTTCCGCATTGTAACTGTTTCTAAGCCATACAGCATCGCTGGTCTCACCACTGTCTTGTACATATTTCCTTTCATTCTGGCTGATAGTCTTCTATCGCATAGTACCCATGACACTTTTCTCCACCCATTCCAACTTGCTTGAACTGGCTCTTCACCTCTTTTCCACACTCTCCGTTGCTCGTGACTGTTGACCCCAAGTACCTGAAATCCTCCAACTACTTGATTTCCACTCCCTGTAGCCTCACCATTTCACCCAAGTTCCTCTCATTCACACAAGAATGAAACCTATACTAAGTTTCATTCCTCTCCTTTCCAGTGCATACCACCACCTCTGGAGAGGTGGAAGTGTTCTCTGCTCAACCTGTTCTCTGCTCTCACTGCAGATCCCACTGTCATCTACAAACATCATGGTCCATGAAGATTCCTGTCTAACCTCATCTGTCAGCCTGTCCATCACCACTGCAAACAAGAAGGACCTCAGAGCTGATCCCTGATATAGTCCCAACTTCTGAACTTCTCTGTTACCCCCACAGAACACCACACCATCTCACAGCTAGCATATGTCCTGCACCAGTCTAACATACTTAGAGCTCCTCTCTTGGCACCCTTTCATATGCTTTTTTTTTGATCTACAAAAACACAATGCAGCTCCCTCTGACCTTCTCTGTACTCCTCTATTAGCATCCTCAAAGTAAATGCTGCATCTGTAAGACTTTCTAGGCATGAAGCCATACTGCTGTTCACAAATGCTGACTTCTGCTCTCATTCGAGCTCCCACTACTGTTTCATCTAACTTCATTGTATGGCTCATCAACTTTATCCCTCTATAGTCGCTGTAATTCCGCACATCCCCCCTTTTCTTAAAAATGGGCACCATCACACTTCATCTCCATTCTTCAGGCATCTTCTTGCTCTCTAAGATCCTGTTGAATAATCTAGTCAGAAACTGTACCACTGCCTCTCCAAGACACTTCCACACCTCCACGGGTATATCATCAGGACCAACTGCCCACTCTTCATTCACTTGAATCCCTTCCTCACTTCACTTTTGCTAATCTCTGCTTCTTTGTGGTCTCCAATAGTCACGACCTCTATCCTTGCCTCTCTTTCATTTTCCACATTCATCAGCTCTTCAAAGTACTCCTTCCATCTTCCCATCACTCTTCGAGCATCTGTCAATACGTTCCCCTCTCTATCCTCAATCACCCGGACCTGTTGTACATCTTTTCCATCTTTATCTCTCTGTTTCACCAACCTGTATAGATCCTTCTGTCCCTCCTTACTATTCAACTCAACTTACATGTCATTATACACCCTTTGTTTTACCTTGATTCCTCTACCTTTAACTTACATTTAATCTCCCTGTTCTCCTGTCTGTTCTCATCAGTCCTCCCAGTGTCCCACTTCTTTGCTAACCGCTTTCTCTGTATATAAGCATACACTTCCTCATTCCACCACAAAGTCTCCTTATCTACTTTTCTTCCAGATGACACATCAAGTAGTCTCCTACCTGTCTCCCTGATAGCAAAAGCTGTAGTTGTCCAATCATCTGGAAGCTCTCCCCGATCCCTGACCACCCAGAACCTTCCTCAACTCCTCCCTGACAACCAAACAACAATCCCCCCTTTTCAGCTTCCATCATTTTTTCCTCTGCTCTGCCTTTTTCCTTTTGATTTTCCTCATCACCAGAGTCATCCTACAAACCACCATCCTATTCTGTCTGGCTATACTCTCACCTCCAACTACTTTGCAGTCACTAATCTCTTTCAGGTTACCTTGTCTAAACAAGATGTAGTCTACCTGCGTGCTCCTACCTCCGCTCTTAGAAGTTACCCAATGTTCCTGTCTTTTCTGGTTCACTACAACAATTTCTATCCCTTTTGCAAACTCTACCGCCGCCTTCAATTTTCAGTTTCAGACTCATAAGTCTATCTGTTATTCTTTTCACCTCCCGAACATTCCTAACAAACTCCTCCTTCAAGATAACTCCTACTCCATTCCTCTTCTTGTCAGTACCTTGATGGTAAAACTTAAAGCCTGCTCCTAAGCTTCCAACCTTACTACCTTTCCACCTGGTCTCCTGGACACACAGTCAATCCACTTTCCCTCTCTGCATGATGTTGACCAACTCAATACAATTCCTCTCATAGTCCCAATATTCAGTCCCTACTCTCAGTCCCAGACTCTTGCCTTTCCTCTTCTTTCTCTGATTCTAAACACGCCATACTCCTCTCATTCTTCAACCCACAGTTGCCTAGTTTCCATTCGTTCCCTGTCGGTCATCGGTAACAATGGCAGTCGTCGTTAACCCGGGTCTAGATACCAGATACCAGATATCATAAAGACCTGGTATGATCTGGCCCGTCATCTTCCGAAGTTGGATCAGGGAGGTTTCGGGCCGTGCTCCTCTGAGGCTGCAACCACAATAATAATAATAGTAAGTCTTCTTCTTGCCATCATTTATTTTCCATTCTGTGTGCCCTGCAGTTGGGGTCAGGGCAGGGCTACTTGTCTAAAATTAAACTTCTGAATGAATTGGTCAATGAATGAAAGAATGAATCACTGAATGAATGAAGTACCTGAATTAAAAAAATATTCCCGGATACCCATTTATAGACCTTTGTGATTAATATGTCTTTTTTGTATGTGATGCAGAGTTCAATGACACAAAATATTTGTTCTATATTATTTAAAATAAATTCAGATCGATTGATAAAATGAAATATATTTCTCTACCAGCTGAAATATTGCCAGGCCTATTCCAATGATCAAACCTCATTGGTTCCTGCATTATTGAGAGGAAACTCTTCTACTGGGCTGTTTTTGGTGTGGTCCTCTCTGGCTTGCCTTTATTGGGGCTCCCCAAGGAGTACTTCAAGGCCTCCTCAGATCATTAGATGCTCAGGCGCTTGGGTTTTCACCTCTCGCACCTGTGAACCTTCTTCATAAATTCCATCTTTCCACAAGCAAATCAGCCATGCTGTTTGTGGCATTTTCATGGTAGACACTGCTTGTTGCTGTGTTTTCTTATTTTTTTGAAGGTGTTTGGAGCCTCACTGGGATATATCACCATTAACACCATGGACATTTAAGTGTCCTTTTCAACAACAACATTGAATGTCTTGAAATTAAAAAATGCCTCTGTAATTCTGTTTCAAAAAATGTTCCATCATATAATTTTCCATCTAATGCTTCCATGGGGACAGAAGGTTGGTGTCAGTTTAGGGAGTCAATGAACCTCTCTATTCATCGGAGGCCATAATACCTGATTTAACTCAAATATCAGGCTGGTAAATTGACTGTTGATTACATACAGAGGCTTTATGCCCCTGGAAGGGTCACCCAGGGCAAACAGGTCTCAGGTGAGGGACCAGACAAAGCACGGCTCAGAAGACCACCCATGAAAAGAAAAAGCTTTGGACACTCTAAATTTTTATTATTATTATCATCATTATTATTATTATTATTATAGTCAAACTAACCTTGACACATGGTGTGGGGTCTGGAACCAGGCCTCTGGAGAGGGGCTGGACTCAATTTTACCATGGCGTTGCACCCGGTGAGAAGCGCCCACCAACTCTGGGCTTCTAATTGGGGTTCAACCCGGAGAGTCCTATTGGGCCTTTCTGGCCTGTGGAGCTCCTGTGCGGCAGCTGATATCTACTAGCAAGTCAAGTGGCATGCAGCTTCGGTGGTTGCCAAGACACAAACTTGGGTGTGGGAGGAGTTTGGGGAGACCATTGGGAATGACTCGTGGTGGGCGTCGAGGAGTTTCTGGTTCACCAACAAGCGGTTCAGGAGGGCGAAGCAGTGCTCCGTCAACACTGTGTACAGTGGGAAAGGGCGCTGCTGACCTCAATTTGATACGTTGTAGATCAGTGGCAGGAATGCTTCCAAGACCATCTCAATCCCGCCTTCCAATGAATAAGCAGGCCCAGGGGACTCTGGAGCTGACTCACCTATTTCCGGGGCCGGAGTTACTGAAGCAGTCAAAAAGCTCTTCGGTAGCGGGGCCCTGGGGTTTGATGAAGTCCACCCTGGGCTCTTCAAGGCATTTAGGGCTGCCCTAGCTGACACCCCTCTGCAGCATTACATGGATTTCAGGGACAGTGCTGCTGGAGTGGCAGACCAGGATCTAGCTCGCCAACTAGATGCTGGTCTAGAGAGATCCTCTTTCTAGTTTGAGAGCATCCTCCGATCCCCCTTATTAAGTTGCTCTCCAACTATAAGGAATCATACTCCTCAGCCTCCCTGGTAAGGTCTGTTCAGTAGTGCTGGAAAAGAGGGTCCTCCAGGTTTTTCAACCTCAGATCCAGGAGGAGCAGTGTGGGTTTTGTCTCTGTCGTTGAACAGTGGACCAGCTCTATACCCTCAGCAGGGTCCTTGAGGGGGCATGGGAGTTTGCCCAATCAATCTACAGGTGTTTGAGATTTTTAGGGAAAAAGTCTCCATATTTAGGAAGCACTACTTTGCACACATTCCATTATTTGTGAACTGTGTTGCATTGAACTCTTGTCTCCAGAGCATTTTTTTTGGAAGTGGCCAGCTGTGTAACAAGAACATATTTACTTTCTTTATTCTATCTTCTTGCCCTGAGCAACAATCATCGCTTTTTTTGGTTCGCTGACTTCTTGTTGGTTCAGTCTTTAAAGTTACCATTAACCAGTACTCCTGACAGCTGGTTGAGGTGTGAAAGTGACCTAAATACTGGCACGCTTCAGTATAGGTGCAGCACCAGCAGTGTACAATAGCAGTACATCTGCAGTCTTGACTATTTAGATGTTAGTAGTCATGAGGAAGCTGATTTGTGTCAGGTGACACTGAAAATGAGAAATTGAGAAGCTAAGTCTTTTATTGCTCGTGCATGGCTGCTATGGTGTTAGCGCTGCAGCTACTTTTTGTGTATTATTTTGTCGTCAACAACACCAACTTTGATCCTTGTGTAGCGGATGCAGGAATCAACTTCAATACGTATTGTGTGTATGTACTGAACATGGGAGGTTTAACTGACTTTTGTTGGTGCTTGTTTGTGTGTGTGTGTGTGTGTGTGTGTGTGTGTGTGTGTGTGTGTGTGTGTGTGTGTGTGTGTGTGTGTGTGTGTGTGTGTGTGTGTGTGTGTGTGTGTGTGTGTGTGTGCGCACGCGCACCTTGCAATGGAGACATTATAAATTCCTGGTAATGATTATTCAAGGTTTTGTTACAACAGTATCAGTGAGAGTAGGACAAATCAATCACACATCTGGAAGGAAAGGTGAGGACTTGAGGTCGGCGGTTGCTTTCCTGGATGGATAATGTTGCAGCAAAGATGATAATGATGATGAGCAGGGTGACAGATAAAGAGAGAGGTTTGAAGGATGGCTGAGTGGACAGATGCATGACCTGAGAGGAGAAATTGGATTTGGCTCCTGTCTCTTGGCACTGGCAGAGGGTGGCGACAAGCTCAGTAAACTACCTCCCCACACACAGGTGGGCACGTGGTCGCACGCGGGCCCACACACGCATTCTCACACGCACACACCTCCCCTCCACGCCATTTCCATTTCATTTTCCACAAAGCATGAAATTAAAGCTATTTATAACCTGCCTGATAATTACATTATACTTATTCCATCACGATTAGGTTTCTGGTTTTTATGATACAATGTCACAGTTTTAATTAAAGCATCTCTGGCAGCCTTCTCGGCCTGCTGCGCTGTTTATTCACTTCTCCAAAGGCAACTCAGGAGTGATGCGACCACCTGATGACACACTTTACTACAGCTCTCTGATTGACAGTGCTGCCATCAACTGCGGTGCCTGTGATTACACTTGTAATCTGGATAATTTGACTTGGACACATCATCAATTGATTGTGAGCCTTCCGGGTGGATGTGATGGAGTTTGTCGTAGATGGATCGTGTCACCTTTAAAACGCCTCAGTGTCTGTTTAATGGCTAATTACATTACCAAAGCAAAAGGCAGACTGGTGGAAGTCCTCTGTCACCTTGGAGGAATTAATGATTGAATTATGTATCAAAGTCCCCTGGGAGGAGTAAAAAAAAAAGAAGGCCAAGATCTAACGTTGGCTGAGATACTTTGTCAAAAGAGCGACTAAGAAAGTGTACCCTCTAGGAATCCTAACTTATGGCTGAGAAAAAAGAAGTTGGTGAATTATTTAACAGGGATATATCCTCAATAATAAATGGGTAATAAATAAAATATACAAGCTTGTCTTGATTAAGGTGTGTGTATTCCCCTCCCGTGACGCCAACAGGCTTTTGATTCATGTATCTGTGTTTGTGCAGTCCCCCTTCCTCCTCCTATTCAACACTTCCACTTTGTGTAACTTACTTGAAAAGGCACTGGCGCTTGGCTGGAGGGATGTTGTACAGAAAGGAGCCAGAGGAATGCCTTGCCGATGGCGTTGGCTCAAGGCATAGTTAGAAGCCGGGACCACCCTGGATGCTCATTCATGTTTCATTGTGGAGGGAGAGTGTAAACGTGTCCCACTCCAGTGGATTGTGGGCATGGCAGCAGAAAATTGTGCACGTCAGTAATTAATACCTTGTGGATGTTTCACAATTTTTATTTTTTTTTATTTTTATTTTTTTTTCTCTCTGTTGATCGATTAAATCATGCAAAACACTCCTAATTATAAGACTCCCCACAGGATGATTTGCGCCTCAGAGCTGACTGCAAATGTCACGGATGAGTGCTTGTCGCACCAGCATTGACTCTTAACACTACAGGAGACGGATGGGAGTGAACTTTGTACGCAGCCCCTCCTCCAAATGAGCCACTGGTCGAGGACATCGAAACAGGTGTTGGAGGCATTTATCACCATGCTGATACCGGCCTTTCAATAAAGCTGGTGAAGCAGCCAGTTAGCTCAGCCCTCCAGAGCTGATATGATAGAGAACCTGGCACGACTTCCCTCAACAGCTTCGGAGGTGTTGGTCTGCAGAAAGCTGCGGTGAAACATGGGTCACATTTAACTATAGATCAAATGCTGACAGCGAGAAGGGAAGAAATATTTATTTCTACTCACTGTATAATGCTTCTTTAATGTTGTGGCGGACTGTTTCAGAGGAAAACCTGGAGAAGCAAACTTCTACATATAGCGCACAAATCCACTGCAAAGAAAGAGAGAGATGGTGCCATGCAATTTACACAACTTCAATCACACAAACAGCAAGTGGTCTCAGTATAATATTCAACTTTGGTGGGTAACAGCTTATGAGAAATGAGATCTGACATAAAAAAAAGAAATGGAGCAAAAAGCTGTTTTTTTTTAGATGTTTAGCGGAGACAACAGAGCCATATAACAGAGTACATGTCTTTTACAGTCACCAGCTTTTAAAGAAGCTAGGGAGCTGGACAACCCACGACTAATATATGTGTGTGGGTTTGTATGTGTGTGTGTCACATGACTATTTGGTGGTGATACGCAACCATGTGTGAGTAATGTGTAAAATGTCTATTGGCCAAAGGGATATATTTCAGTGTACTTGTCAACAGAGCAGGATGACCAGGACTATTTGGCCAGGAAGCAATTACAATATCTTCAAGGGTACAATTAAAGGTTTTGGCAAAGAGTTCTTAATTCACAAGCCAAACAGTGACCACTCAACACCATATTACATTCCATATTAATTACATATTACATCAAAAAATGGCAATGCCCAGTTCTGTGATCCTACAGTATCTGATGAGGTAAAGGAGCAAATGTTATGCTTGTAATGCCCCCACCCCATAGGATATTTTTTTAATATTGATTTAGCAAGTGACCCATCTGTTTAGTCAATGACTGGCAGTAGACTCAATGTTTTTTATCATATTTCATTAATTAACTCATTAATGTGTTTCTTCATTTCTGTATTTATTTTCCTCCGTCCCGAAAACACATGTTTGCCAAGTTCCACTGCAAAAGGAAAACATACAGTAACATTCAGAAATACAGTATTGGAGACATTTTGGCAAAAAAAAAAAAAAACATTATGTATTCTTCAAGCCAATATGAGGACAGGACTGAGTTACAAAAGCACTGAATTACAAAAGCACAAAGCTACTTTTGTGAACTACAAAGAAATGGATTTAATGTTCCGGCATATATGTAGTAGATGGAACACCCAACCCGGTATATTAGTAGGTGTTTGTCTCCTGTAGCTCGGCGGTGACTTGGGAGAACATGGGTTTATCTGTTATTCAAACAGCAGAGAATCTTTGATCTAAATTTGGTTCTGTATTCACTCGCACCAAATTAAACCAGGGTAATTTACATATTTGCTTGCCTTTGTTTGTTGCATATTGTTTAATTCACAAATTATATGCATACAAATAAATCATATTACCATTTAGACATTGGAATGTGGTCTTTTATTCTAAGTAATTGCCATCTCTAACTTGCAAAAGGTCACTAAACGAAGGGAAATGAATCCAGAATGAGCGTCTATCTTACTGAAGGACTTGTCAAACCTCTTATTAATGTTCTCATGGTCCAGTTATGTATATTGCTTCTAGGATGAATGAGTGAGCATGTCATTTCAGTTTCTTGTGTGGTATGTAGTCAGAGAGAAAATTCAGTGGAAAAAAGGAAAAAAAATGAACGGATGAATGAATGAATGAATGAATGAATGAATGGGTGGATGGATGGATGGATGGATGGATGGATGGATGGATGAATGAATACATGAATACATGTATAAATGTGTAAATAAAAAAATAAATAAAATAAACAAATCAATCAATAAATAAATCAATAAATAAATAAATAACCACAAGTGTGAATTTTCAGAGACAGTATACTTGAGAGTTGAACTAATATATCCTGACAGCGAGCCAATCAGATCATTAATCAAAAAAGACAAAAAACATAAATTAAGAAAATATAATTTTATAACAACAATTCTTATTCTTATTCTTATTCTTGTTCTTGTTCTTGTTCTTGTTCTTATTTTTATTCTTATTCTTATTCTTATTCTTATTCTTATTATACTGGGGAGTATTATCCTGTGGCAAAAAACAAAAAAATTGAAAAGTTTCAATGAACTTCAACATGGTCAAACTGTGCAGTGGTTTCAAACCTTGTCTCAAAGCAGAAAGGTTCGCTGTTAGATTACGGGGATTGTTACTGCAACTGCATAGTTACTCTCCGATTCTTTGTTTCCAACCTACAGTACAAAAAGTCAGGTTCATTGAAGACTAAATTATCAGTAGGTGTGAATGAGAGGGGAAATTGTTGGACATCTATAGGGTGCACCCTGCCTCTCGCCCAATGTCAACTGGGTATGCCCCTGCCTACAATGACCTCATCAGGATGAGTTGTTTAGATCATGAAAAATGAATGAAAAGAGGACCATTTTTATTATTTTTTTTAAATCAGAATATGTTGCTACGGTTTAATCCAATGATACACTGCTGTTGTAGACACTTTAGAGCCACATACAAATTTCATGACTTTGAAAAAAGTCTAATGTCAAGTCAGACAAAAGGCTTTTTTTCTTTTTCCTTACATTTAGAAGCATTTTTGATACCTAATGTCCCTTCCAAAGTAGACACAAATATTCTAAGTAGATTAATGGATTTTTTGTCCCTGGATGTGAGAAATAATGACATCCTCAGGGAGAAGTGAGTCACAATGAATGAGATCAGTATGTGTTTCATGAGTTACGACTGAAATTAATACAGTTTCAGCTCAGATTCACTTCTAGCATGATCTGTGACTCACCTGCAGCTCCACAGGGCCTGTCTTCCCAGTGCTGCCAGCTATCTAAATCCTGTATTTTACACATTGTTCCAGACATTAACAGCGACTGGCAGTTATTCATCACCCCTGGAAAGTCTGAGTCTCTAATGAATTGAAAAGCCCCTGCATATGAAGAATATCGAGCACTGACACAGATCAAAACCAACTAAACAGTTTATTAATTCTCTGCTGTGAATCAGATTGTATGTGCGTGCATGCATGTGTGTACGTGGGGAGGATTAGATTGAACAAGGGGTATGTTAGCTATAGTACCTGAAAATTGAATTAAAATCAATGAATTACACTAGCACTAGTCTATTTCATTAAAAAAACAAATGTTAAAGAATGTTATCCACAATCAGAAAAAAATAAACTTCAAGCTAGACAACACACTGGAACAGTAGTTAATGCTTATACTTCACAGCAAGAAGGCCCCCAGTTTGATTCAGACAAGTATATGGAGTTTGCGGGAGTTTCGTCCAGGTTCTCAATATTCCTTCCACAGTCCACAATCATTCATTAGGGCACCCTTTATTGGCCAGATATGCGAATAATAGTTCGCGAATAGTGAATAGTTTTATACCTCTATAAGTGGTCAAATAATCAATTGGCACCAGGATTCAGAGTTAACCTAACCGACTCTTGATAGATCCATGGGCATAACTAGTATAGGTGATGAATGAATGAATAAATCTACAAGAAACCACCCAAAAAATGGGCAAGAATTACCTAATTTACCTTAAAATATGCATGAAAACAACTTAAGGATGGCAAGAAAAAGAAAAAAATGTAGATAGATAGATAGATAGATAGATAGATAGATAGATAGATAGATAGATAGATAGATAGATAGATAATATAATTTTTTTGCTGTGTGTGTTAATTGCTTTCAAAAGAAATAAGAAAAATGCTGCTGTAGCACTTTCAACACATTGAGGTCCCAAAGTGCTTCACACTGGAGTACATTCACACACACTCACCAATGGCTGCAGAGCTGCCAGGCAAGGCGCTGGTAAGGCCATTGGTTGAGACTGGGGGTCCAGTGATATGCAAGAGAACACTGTCGCATGCAAACAGGAGGAATGTGGGATTTAACCACCAATCTTTGGATTGGAGGGGTGCCTTCTCAAAAAAGATGGCTACAGTTGGCTTTGCATGCATGAAAATGAACATGAAAAATAAGAAAAAAAAAAAGAAAAAAAAGAAAAAAAACAATAATATTATTTCATCTTTTTTATTGAATTTTCTGATTCATTCTGATTATTTGAGAAAATTGTTATTAAAGTAAATTTTGTTATTAATTCTCTTAATGTTGATGAACCAAATTAAACTGTTGACATAGAGCTAAATGACTATTCTATTTAAATCTTTGTAAATAAAGTCCGGAGCCCTTTTATTTTTTTAAACCTGTGTGATTGTGAGCATGTGTATGTGTGTTTCAGGATGTTTTCCCCACCAGCTGTTTATTTATGGAATATGCTGCTCACACACTGCGGAGACAGTAAACTCCAGGGTGAATGTAAACACATGGCCTTTAAAAGCGTGTTAAGGTGAGAGCGTTGCTCCTCCAGGCCAGGACAGTAAAGGTTGCGCACCTCTATGTTGGCAGAGCGCTCGTATTTCTGACAGTCCCTCAACACACCGCCCTCCCAGTGGCCCGAACACCACAAGGTTTGAAGAAGTGCTACATCTGACCTTTTCTATCCACTCAAACAACCGTGTGTGTGTGTGTGTGTGTGTGTGTGTGTGTGTGTGTGTGTGTGTGTGTAGATGATCTTGATTGTTGGCTGTGGGTCATAAGTACAAGTTTAAGAGTCAATGGCCCTCTGAGGTGAAGCTTTGTTGCCAGCGTTTTCTTGTGTTGACGCTGGGGGTTAATTATCAACAATCGCCAGCTGACCTTCTCGCACGTCTCAGAAAGAAATGTTTGCATTTTCAGCCGGCTGGAGCTGCTACAGCCTGTATCACCGCCTGCAACCAGTTTGCATTTGGTTAACACAACAGCTGCAACCCGAAAGGCCAGGCCATTGTTCTGGCCTTGAAACTGCAATACTACCCTTTTCTTTCATATCAATCTTCAACATTAATAATCTCAAATGATGGAAAAACAAATATGTGATGGGGACCCATTACGACCATTCAAAATCAAGATAGTATTGATACAATTCCGATTCATTCCATTATCGAATGGATGGAGTTCAAACTGTAGTATATCACAGCATTTGACACAGAAAAAAAAAATGAATTCAAAAGCCAATGAAAGTATTTTACCTTTATTGTACTAAATAATTATACACTTTAAGACAGAATAATAATGAAACTAGAACATAAGATGAAGTAAAACTTCAGATAGTTTGGTATTTCATGTCGACTTAGCACTTCATATTCTTATATACTGTAAATAAATGGATAAAGGAAATAGAACAACAACAAGGAGTTTCTAAATGGCTGTATCCTTTTTTACCTCCTGAAACCATGGCTTTCCATTAAATATCACCTAAAAATTTTACCTGTAGGACCTTTGTATGTTTAAAGGGATCCCCAGTTATCAAGAAGTTATTTTCCTATTTGATCAATATTTCTACCAGTTACATAAACATGATAATAAAGTCTCTCAACATATCTTAGTGAAGGGTGTATAAAATTGTAAAAAAAAACTTATAGGCCGCCATAGTTGTTTACATCACAAGGCTGTCTGAGTAGTGATGTCATGCGGTTGACCTTTACTTGGTCCCATTCATTTTACTCTACTGTGAGGAAACATTTTATCTGTGTAAACCTTTCCCATTTGAATCCGAGAGTCATGAGCTAGGAGGATAGCACTGAAGACAATCCAAATGAGCTTCAAAATGAAGACGAACAAAGATGCAAAGTGACGAGAGTCAGCAAAAGTTGCTGGTGTGTGTGCAGCAACTGCATTACTCTGCTAACAGAGAGAGAGCGTCTGTTGTAAGGAGCTCCACTTTTTGTAATCGTCTGTTAACTGTAGACTTACAGACCGCTCTGCTTACTGACCGGTTGACTTTTTGTCAGCCTTTTCCATGATCATGCTGGTCTTTCGTCATCAGACGCTACTTCTGCAGTGTTTGGTTGTTGACATCCTTGCGGGGGAACCTCCAGCATCTCCCGCCTGTGGCGTTCTTCAAACGCGCTTCACTCATTTTCCGAGAACGCTTTTTATGCTCGTGAAAGAAAACTGTGGTCACAGCATTTGGGTTTAGCGTCCATTTAAAACTAGCATCACCCGTGAGCTCTTTCGGCATCTTCGCTCTGCTAAATGCGTCAAATGCATCCGGAGAGAAGTGAGGAAAACACTGCCATGGATCCTTTGGAGGTTTTGTATGTCCAACAGCAATATCCCAATCCTTTTTTCTCCTCTTGTTCCTTGGAAAGCTATGTAGACTAGCATCAGTCCCTTTGTTTCTCTTGGACTGGAAATTACTCCCAATAGTGCAGTGTGGCATTATTACTATATGCACCGCACCAAACAGAGCGGAAGTTAACACTAGTAGAAAGCAAAAGTTAACATGAGCAACCTGTATACATCATCAACCCAGCATACATTGTGCTAGTAAAACAATGACTTTTGCCCTGGGTTAAAATATGTGTCATAAATTGCAATTTTTAAATAAATAACAATTTTCAACAATCACCCTTCTACATCTTACCCTATTCTATGTATCCTCTTCTCTCACACCAACTAACTTCATATCCTCTCTCACTGCGTCCATAAATCTTCTCTTTGGTCTTCCTCCAGACCTCCTGCCTGGCAGCTCTAATTCCAGAATCCGTCTACCAATATATTCACCATCCCTCCTCTGTACATGTCTGGCTTCTCTGACCTTCTCTCCAAAACATCTAATATGTGCTTTTCGTCTTTTTGTTATTGTCACTGTTTCAAGACCATAGTATAAGAAAAACATTAAACCATACTTATGCCTATTAGTCCTTCATGTTGGGGTTTCCTTTCCGCATGAATCAATGTCTTCACCACACAGAGCAAATATGACTTACAAATATTGCTATTGATATTGCTACTATTACTATTTCCAACATTAATAACAGCAATAATAATGGTATTAATGATGATAATGCTAATAATAATGATGATTATTATTATAAAATTTTTTTATTGATTGAATTTTTTTTTATTTTTTTTTAAATTGAAAAAAAAAACAACAAGAAGTATATAAGATATATAAGAAGTTACTGTAGACCAGGGTAATCTCTGGCCTTTACGTTTTTATTCCTCTGTAATGTATTTAGGTAGGTAGCAGCCAAATCGATGTAATGGATGTATGACAATGGATTTCTTTTACCAGATAATTATCACATCCAAATATTATCTTTTAATTTTTTGCTCTACTTACAAAGAGTTGCAAATAGTCACAGTGTGATTAGGTCACCCCATGTATTCGCTTTCAGATAGTTCTTTGCTAACTTTGAGACAACCGCTCACACATTTGATTTGGCTAATCTCTGATATTTTGTATGAGGTTCGCCAGCTGTCAGGCAGCATCCCTCTGATTTTTGGATAACCTCTTGCTCATTTTTAGGTAATTCAATACTATCTTTTCCCTGATTTATTGTTGATTTATGGATTATTTCAACCTCATTTTTTAAGCTCCACTTTGAACCAATTTATTGCTGGCTTTAAGAAAATTTCTCACCAAATTTGATTTCAGAACACCTGGCTGGAATGTGAGAAAATAGCGAGATAGCAAATGCTTCCAAAGATCACCTCTCAGCGATTGGATCCCGTGTTTATAGTGGATCTAATGCAAGGAGCTTAAGACACCACCTGTTCTTTTATTAGAGAATATCCAGGCACCTCTTGCCGCTGCAGCCTTTCTGTTTTGCCGTCTGCCATTCAGCTTTCATGCAGAGCCCGAGCTCCTGAGGAGACAATAGAGCAATTCCACAGCAGGAGCAGGTAATCTGTGTGGAAGGTCTGGAAACAATGGCAACCAGAGGAGTTCACACAGTAATAGGTGGACAAACCCGGGAGCGATTAACTCGGTTGTAATCCCATTGAGTTCAATCAAAGCCAGCAAGTAGTACTTTTCAGAATAAAGCCAGGAATAAGGAGCCAGAGGAAATGACTTTGAGTGCAGCACCTGCAGAAATGGATGCAGGGGACTGCCTCAACAAATGAACCATTTCAGACTCTCGGGAGGCGTTTGAACCAGGGTGAAACGCTCACAGAGGAGAGAGGGATTTAATCAACCCATCCCCCTTCAGCTCTCCACTCAGGGAACACTTTCACCAAAGTTTAATACAAGACTTTTTCGGAAGAAAACCAGACCTGTAAGTACAAATGTCTCCTCCGCCATTATTTCTCCTCTTCCGTTGAATCCGTTGAAAGTGACAAGCGGGAAACTTATTATTTCCTGTTCAAATGTAACCAGCCATGTTTCCAGGAAATCACTCAGCACCGGCAATTTCATGCTGATTTTTTATTTTTTTATGTTCAGGCATTCTCTCCTGATATTTAATTGAGGTATCTCAATTTTTTTTCTACCATTTCTGTATGTTGCGGGGGGAGATTTTTGTTTTGTTTTGCTTTAAAAACAATTATGTTTCCTTTGCAGAAATTGTTATACTAAACAACCACATCATTATTATTATTATTATTACTATTATTATTATTTATTCCTTTTACAATTTTCTACAACTTATTTCATTTTATTTTATTTTATTTCTTTTTATCAAGAATCTGTCCAACCAGACTCAACGGCCATGAACCAGTTTGACCAAGATTTTATGTCAAGAAGAGCAGACTTGTAAATCAAAACATACTTCATATAAGTCACTTCCGTTGTTTTATGCAATCCATGAAAGTGACAAGCAGGAAGCTTATTATTCCTGTCCAAATGTGACTGTTGTAGGGATGTTTAATCAATGAGAGATCCTTCGCATTTCCAGAAAGTGGCTCAGCACTGCTGTCATCCAGCGTCTGTAGAGGAAGCTGCTACTACAGTATTAAAGTGTCATACGAGACAGTCGTCTTCCGATGCTCTCAGTTTTCCCCGAGCTGTAGAAATACAAACCCAGATATGGATTTAGTGTTTACTGATATTACAAGATATTTGAATATGTGACCAGACCCTCTGTCATACAAAGCATTCCCATAAGGGGAGGGGGGGTCAATAGGTGGTGATTGTGTGGAACAATATGTGCGCTATCGAGCTGAGGGTCTGCAGGAGCCCTGGAGTCAAAGATATAATGAGAAATCAAAGGGCTGACAGGCATTTATTGTCTTTGACATGCGGGGGAATAGTCATCTAAAATCAATAGATCCATTTCCTACAGCTCCTGTAAGCTATTAAGGTTGGCTATTTACAAATAAATAAATATATAAATAAATAAAAACATCTTGAATAGTTCTCCCAGCAAACTTCCTTCTAAACTACAAAGTAAATATCAGATGGTGACATTCACATGTTCAGATGTTCATTAGGACTTCTGAAGGTCATCTGTGCACCCAGTATGGATGCAGAGGTATCTGGATTTTCTTTCTGATTATTTCTTGTCTCTGTGTGGGGAAGTATTTCAGCTTTTCCATTTAATGTCTTATCTTTTTTAAAATTTTCAACTTCTTCTTTTATTTTCTTTCAGAACACTGCACTATTTTTTAATATTGATTTTTTTCTACTCTTTTTTTAGGTGAATCTTACAATAATTGATTGGTTTTATCCAATTCATTACTTCAAATGAGGCTTGTTTTAGCTACTATTAGTTATATCAATATACACCCTTTCCCCCCTTTTTCGAACAGACAAGGCTCTGATCATTTCTAAGTGAAGTTTAGAAGATTTCCTAAACTTTGACTTTTACAAAGTACTTTTTTTCAGTTGATAGATGCCATTGAACCAGGCCAAATCAAGTTAATTCAATAAAAAAATTATAAATGAATGAATAAACAAAGAATTAAAAGATATGTCTGTCCAGACATTTGACCCTTGCTCTTGAGAACTTTATTTGTGTGTGTGTGTTTGTGTGTGTGTGTGTGTGTGTGTGTGTGTGTTTGTGTGTGTGTGTGTGTGTGTGTGTGTGTGTGTGTGGGAACAGGTATTACTTAAATTCAAATCTAGAAACACTTTTCAGAGAAAGGACTGAAGTGGGTAAAAGTTAATTTAGATCGTTTTTGAGAAACAAACTAACATCCAATCAGGATTCTGACAGAAAGCCATGGCTGATTAAAGCGCCTGGATACCAGCTTTGATGCGGACTGGATGAAGGAGGAAGTAATGCAGAGTTGGAGTATGAGATGAGGAAACAGACAGAACCAATCCATCTCAAAATTCACTAACTTACGGTGGTTTGAAACATGTTAATTAGTATATTCTTCTGCTGATATGTTTGGAACTACTGGCTTATTACAGGTGTGTAAAAAAAAAATGATATAATGTACGTATCTTGAAATGTCCTTTTTTTGGTTTTCTTTCGTTAAGATAAACCTAGGATTTAACAAACCTGGATCTTTGGTCATTTGAAACTGCAGAAGAAAAACCAACACATGTCTAGATTTAAATTCAGTTTTCTTTTTACAAATTATTTATAAATATTGTCATATCAGGACTAACATTTTTACCCAGTGACCAGCTGAGACTATTTAGGGGACTTTGTGCTCCCCTGTCCAAGTTGTCCATGTTCCTCAAACACTGACAAACAGTCATCAGGTTCATTGGAGGCTCTAAGTTGTCTATAGGTGTAAATGTAATGTATTTCCAGATGTGGCCTTCTCACTGACAATTGACCTCTCCAGGTTAAACTCTCACCAATCGTCAGCTGTAATTGGCCCCAGCATCCTCATAACCCTGTGTGTAGGACAAGACACACAGCGAGGGTTTTCATACAAGGATGTTCTTTTTTTTCGTTTTTTTTTTTTTTTTTTTTCATTGGGGTGTGTTTATCAAATTGTGGCTTCTTTCAAGTAATTAAAAATTGACCCCCCAAAAAATGCTGCTTTTTAATAAATTACTTGCCACAATCATTGACATATTCTAGCAAAATGCATTAACAATACTTTTTTAGTCTAAACCTCAGAAAACAATTTCCTATTCAGTGGTGTGTTAAGAGTGTAGAAAACATTTAACACGTTCAAATCAACAGATTGGATGAAGACAGTTTGATTATTACCCGCGGCATCAACTACTTAGATTGAACTTGAGAAACAAATAAACAAAAACAAAACCAACAGCTTGACTGTCACTCCTTTGATTTCTTATTAATTCAATGTGTGGATTGTCCTTCACCTCTACATAGAAATCTGAATATCTGTCAGTTCCAAATCTCACCTGATTAGCACATTCTGGTGTTAAGCGAGGCTTCTTACTTACGTTCCCTTAATTCAACATCTACCTTGCAATTTATTTATTTATTTAATGAATTATTATCATTGTTAAAAAAGCAATAATAACCATTAGGCGCTTCCATCGCATACAGTAATATGATAAGCCATATACATGTACTACCCCACTGGATAGGACAACTGTAAAATAATAAAGCAAAATCAGCGTCTCGAGGGACGTGAGACAGGACACCAGTGTTGGAGGGGGGTAAGTGGTGTCCCTGACCCCCACCCTACAGATGTAGATACACACAAACACAAACCATGTCACTCCACTTGCTAACCATCTGTTGTCCTGTCCCTCAGGGTTGACAAATGTCCCCCATCCAGCAGGTATCAAAGGTGTTGTCATTGAATGCACCCTCCCCCGTCACAGGTCAACTACAAACAAGCTATTACTGACTTCACCAGCCAGACTGTGTGACAATTAAAAATGTGAGTAATTGACTTTAATTTGTAATTTATCTGATTGTATTTTGCAGATTTTTCAATAAGTTTGATAAGTGATTTCTGTTATTTCTGGGTGTGCTTGATGTTTATGCATGTATGTATGTATATTTGGATGGATGGATGTAAATATCTATCTACTTATTTATATTTGTTGCAATTTCTGCAATTATTGCAATGTCATTTCTTGAAAATCTACAGAAAATGTTTTCCAGATTTTGGAGACATTTTCTTCTTCATTATTTTGAAAACAATTGACATTCAGGAACGGCAAAAAAATAACAGAATACATAATGTATTAAAAATGAATTCAAATAGTGACATTCTAAGTCTCAAATGTAATCTACTACAAACTCTTCTTTTACAAAAGAACATAACTTTATCAAAACAATGCAGTGGTTAGAGAGTGCAATATTTATTATATGAAAATACTTAAGTAAAGCATATAAAATTATTATACTTAGGTACCACATATATACGTAAACAAATGTGAATATTATCTGTTATAAGTTCAAATATGATTAGTTTAACATGTTTCCTGGTTCTATTTATGTATGTTGAATGTATATGTATTTTGACACATCCAGACAGGAAAACTGTTTTAAGTACACATGCCATCGATCAAAATATATTCTGTTACTGATATACTGATGTCCCGGCAAAGTTTTACTGAATCGACAGATAAGCTCTGGGTGTGGAGCCACATCAGCCCCCTGTGTGTGTGTGTGTGTGTGTGTGTGTGTGTGTGTGTGTGTGCGGGCATTACCTAGCCGACCGGGAGCTCAATGTCACCAGCATTTCCAATAAGAGCAGTGGAAGGGGAAGGACGGTGGCAAGAGAACAAGGTCACGGGGCCAGAGGCGGCTGGATCACAGCAGGCCGTGCAGCAGATAGTATTGATAATATGGGAAATGTGATCACCTCCAGTCTGCCTCTTCATTTGGGGAAGAGAGGGCGAGCCAGGGAGAGAAGGAGGGTAAATGGGAATTCAGAGGTAGAGTGTAAGGGATCCTGACAATCTCTAAGCGTCTGAGTATCCCTACCAGTCTGCCGCTCTAATCAGCGATGCAGCGACAGCCGTACTGTCTTACTGCCGCTTGGCTGCCACTCCCGTCTATTGATGGGAGTTTGGGGCGACTCGGCCAGCACTTTTTGCTGCGACACTGGAGTCAGACCGTCTGTCCGGTTCCACCCGTCTGTGTTGGGAACAAAGGGGTTCGAATATCATATTCACTGACTGATAAAGTCTCTTTCGTTTAGGGACCCATGTGCAGGATCCAGCGACATCTAAAAGTGCATTGTGCTGCCCCTCCCCTCACCCTTCACTTAAAAATGTTGGGTGGTGTCAATGCTACATCCGACATGTTGTGAGTCTCTTTCATGGATGTATTATGATCTAAGAGAAAAAAGATTTAAACAATATGTGAATTATCTTGACGGAACCATAACACAGTGATCATTGCTTCCTCCTCCCAACAAGAAGGTCCCTTGTTCGATACCAACAGGGGGCCTTTGCATGTTCTCTCTTTGTCCGCGTAGGTTACCTTAGGGTTCTTCGCCTCCTTCCCACAGTCAAAAAATATGGTTCACTGGAGATATTTAGTTGCCCAGACATTTCAATAAAAGAGTAAATGGTTGCATGTTTTTCCTCGTGGCCCTTCGATTGACTGCTGACCAATCCAAGGTGAACCCTGCCATTTGCCCAATGGGATAGGCTCCAGCTCATCTGCGACCCTGAGTGCAAAATAAATGGTTGGTTCAGGGTTGGATAGAATGCTGAAAATTTTTCATCTATATTGGTATCTGGGGTGAAACAGAAGAATTCAATAATGAAGTAGTCCACAATGTTGTTTTATCAAACTATTTGATGCTGTGATTCCTTTGGCAGAGCTGGTGTTCCACCAATCAGAGGGATGGCAGTTCAATTCCCATCCCCAAAATGCCCAAGAGTCCTTGGACAAGACACAGATCCCTCGGTTACTTCTGTTGGCCTACTTTGCACCTGGCATGGCAGTTCTGCCATCATTGATGAGTGATTGTGTGATGAATTGATGAATGCTATGTAGTATGAAGTGCTTTGAAACAGCAAGATGTGAAAGAACTATATGGGTGGAGATCGTTGACCATGCAAGAAAATACGTTTCTCTCTGGGGAGCTCAAATGAGTATAAACCAATTTTCATTTGTTATGAAGCCGGAAAAAAAGGCCCGAGATGTGTAGTTGACTCAAAAAGAGATCGTTCACGTCTGTGATCTTGACAGGAATGCCTTCAGCTCTGCTTGGCTTGCATATATCATGAGCTATCGTTGGTCTTGCTGATCTTGCTGATCTAATCTTCCGCAGCTTGTGCCACCGTGAAGTTGCTTCTCGCGGTGGTGACTTGGATCTCCGCAAGGGGTTGAAGCAGCCGTGAGATGTATACGACATCTTTGCAATTCATATTTCGGTACCTGCCTATACACAAAGCAACTATGGGGGAGGCTTTTCTATAATTGGCCCCACCCTCACTTTAGATTTCTTTGAGAGAGCCATTTCTTTGTGAAGTGGCTTGGTGGCACAATGTTAAGTGCTTCCACCTCACTGCAAGGAGGTCCCTGGTTCAATTCCGACATCATGCCTTTCTGTGTGGAGTTTGCATGGTCCACATGGGTTTCCTCCAGGTTCTCTGGTTTCGTACCCCAGTACAAAAACATGCAGTAGGTTGATTGGAGACACTAAATCGCCCAGATGTGTGAGTACGAGAGGGAATAGTCGTTTTAAGTATGAATGAGAAGTTGAAGGGTTGCTTGTCTTGATTTGTGACACTCGATTGGTGACTGATCCAGGGTGAACCCTAGCTGAGGTAGGCTTCAGCTGCCCCTTGACCCTGAATGCAGGAAAAGTGGTCTAGACAATGCATAAATGAACGAATGTTTCCTTATGAAGCTCCAAAAGTATAATAATGCCTTAGAAAAAGAAAATATTCACCTTACCTTCAACCAGTATGACAGTGAGTTACTAATGATCAAGTTTTCGTTCAAGGGTTGTTGCGTTTCGGAGCCGTATATTAATCCATCGATACAATTTGTCTGATCCCCATCCCCGACCTCAGCTGCCCCGGATATTGGACCACTCCAGCACCTCCCCGTGTCCACACGCTTTCAAACACGCCTGCTCTAAAGTCAAGGTAATGAGACCCAATTTGACTCAATTAGGCAGTGTTTGTGTTGATGGTTATTGAGTGTGATTGTGTGTGTGTTGTCAGCCATCCCCGTGGGACTCCCCAAGGCCACAGAGGGTATAATTAGAGTTCATACATGAGGCTACCACCTCAATGGGCGCGAGAGAGAAAGTCTGCTCGCTGACGCACCTTGGCTTTTGATGTCTGGACGTTTCTTTCTCATCACTATCTATATGAATGTCAACCAATCGGGACAGTGCAAGGACCTGACATTATGTCTGCGGGTTATCATTATGTGTTTTTTTTTTTTCACCTGATCGATTGGCTCTGGTCTGCAGTGGTGCTTCTGGGGGTATCTGTCACTGCTAGTTAGGGATTGACCAGTGGGTATCATTAAGAACGAGAGCTCCTGCTCGGGGGAGGCTTTGTTGTGGGGGGGTTGAGAAGAAGCCATGCCTTTCTCTTTTAGCCTCCTGGACTTAGTTGACCTTTCACTTAGGGAGCAGCTGGAGCCGAGAGATATTTAATTGAATGGAGTCTTCAGATGTATTTTGGAGAGAGGGAGCAGAGGAGATACTGTCGGCTCAAGACCAGGCAAGAGTGGGGGGGAGAGAGTTTGCTTGACCTTCAAAGCCTAATTGATAGGCTTTTCATAGACCTTGTTTGAGATGTGCGTGGTCCCTGTTGTTCAGCAGACCCTTACAACTCCTGCCGAAGTACAAAGTCAACCGCAGGTAGGGAGCCCCCAGTGGCCCGCCGCAATCAATAGCAGCCGGCTCGGCTAACGAGAGCTGCAGTCACTCTCCGGCTTTCACGGGCACCATTAACAGGCGGCGCCCGGCCTAATTCTGCAGCCTGTGCTCATTAATGTGCAGAAATACGGGGCAACGGCAACATTAAGAAACAGCCTGGAGAATAACCGGGGTGCTCCGATTTGGCGAGAAAAGGAGTCAGAAAAGAGGGGCGAAAATGATGTGTCTGGCGCTTGATTGATTAGGAGAAAGCTGAGTTAACAAACGAGGGGGGATACATCAAAACAAAAGCCGCCTGGTGGTGCCCGCCGCTTCGCTCCATGCCAGAATTTTTCCCTCCATGTCTTTCTTCCCCTCGATCTGCCTCCCTGTTTATTTTAGCTCGCTGAATTTTGATAAAACGCGGCGATGGGCAACGCAGGAGGCTAGAGCAGATTAATGAAAATTCAATTTCCTCACGCAGGGCTGTGAGGTAAAAGGCTGAAAGGCGACAGGGGAAGACGAAGGAGCTTTGGCCTTATTGTCTTTGAAAAGTGATTTAATTAGAGCTCCCACTCCCCTCCCCTCTCAGTGCTCTCAAACACACACACACACACACACACACACACACATACATACACATACACACACACACACACACACACACACACACTGCCAGCGGGGATACACAGTACCGTGGAAAGGCGGCAGCCTTGGACGTGCAGAAGATTTCTGAAGGATCATGTACAGAGATCAACTGATAAGAAGCTAATTTTGTGTACTTATGGGGAGCAAACGATCCTCCCCACCTCCTTTTCCCTGCTTCTCCCGGAATTCCTCCAGCCGAGAGGATGAAAGCGGGGAGCGGCGCCCAGATCTGAGGCTGTTTCGGCCATTAATGCTGATCTCCAAAATTAAAGATTTATACCACTTGATAGAGCTCCCCGGCACCAGCACACACATCGATAAAGAAGGACGGAGCTGGGAGGGGGAGCTTTCTCCTTTAAGGCTTTCTTTAAAGTATTTGAATGGGAAAAAAGGGGGTTGGGGGGTCGGTGGGAAAAACACAATCATGAAGAACCACTTTACAGCTAATTGGAATCTCTTGAATAAGTTACCAGTGAATGATGTTTAATTTGGGAAACGAGTGATCTTCCCGACACTTTGATGGGAAATTAAAGCCGATAGGACTCGGCCAGGATCTAAAACACCCCCCCACCCTTTTTTTTCATTGTGGAGAAGTAGTTTCTGTGCTGCTCTCGGCCTAGTGCCGGCAGATGGCCCACTGAAGAGCTTATACCACCGTTATGTTGGATGTGAGAATGAGAGGGGCAAAAAAAAACTATCATAACCTTTGTGGACTAAAACAAAACGTTCCTACAAAATGAAGCCATGCTGTTACACTAATGACATGAAATGCATTTTATTTAGACTGAGATCTGTTGCCAGAGATGCTCGAGGAGAGCAAAGTAAGACAGATGTGATATTTTCCCTGTGTGAGGTGAGTTCATGATGCCCAGCTGTTTATAGACATAACCAAGCTAAAAATTACAGCCGCAGATACTGGACCTGGTCAGGTTTGCCTAAAGCGGAAGCTGATTGGCTTGTGAGAAAGATTGATGTTTGGGTTGAAATGAATAAAATTTAAAAAAATGTGAAAAAAAGATTATATTTTTTCACATTCAAGTATATGTCTCTATATGTGGCCCTGAGATCGACTAGAGACCGGTCTCGGGTGAACCCGGCCTACCACCCAATGACAGGCTCGGACACCCCTCCCACCGTGACCTTGAGTGGCATAAGTGATGTAAAATGCATGAATTAATAATTATAGATTGAAATGTTGAATTTCTTTCTGTTTTGTTTTTTTCTGCCATTGAATTTGCCAAGTACTTTTTTTCTGTTTTTCCTGTGAAGCCGTGATCAGAGTTGAGACTGTTTTTGTCTAAAAGGGCTCAGCCAGGTCCTGTAAAATTATTTCTCGTCAGCTTTCTTTGTGATCTTTGCCGATAATGAAAATTACATAAAGTGACAGCAGACATAGCCTCTAATGTCACTACAAAAGGGATTACATTTGAGTAGTTCATGCATCATCCTGACAGTATCAAAAAAAAAAAAAAAAAAAGAGTTATTTCCAGCATCCTGATCTGACTGTTGAAACCTGATCTCTCGGCTGCAATGCCTTCAAACTCCCTGCAATATTTGAAACCCAATTTTCACCCTTTTCATTTGCTGTTTTTATAAGTCTGTCACTCTCTTCTTCCTCGAGGGTTATCCAATCATGGTGACATGATTATGCATATCAAACAAATGGAACAGGGAAAAAATATCTAAATTACCCATGAAGGAACGCTCATTGTTTTATTCATATCCCTTTTTTGTTTTTATCCCGTTTCTTCAAATTTGAGTGTTGGCTCTACCCTGGGACGTCGTCTGCAAGACCCGGCGGATCCATGACAAACATGAATCAACAGCATCTTATTAAGGGGAGACAGTAATACTTCATGTTTGGTTTTGCGTGTCAATCAAATCAAAGTCCCCTCCCATGTTTGCTCATTAGCTGAGGTGGAGAATCTCCGACATCCAGCTCCTCGCTATTGCATCGGGACACCAGCTGTGGTTGGTTGAGGTAACCCACAGAATCAGGGTTGTAGCTCAAACATGGTAACATAAGTCCAATGTGTGTGTGTTCTCCAACCACAGGGTGTTGTGATGCATCTAGTGCAGTAGTTAGAGGGAAAGTGCAAGCCCCACTTCATGTCTGCTTGCATCATCTCACTTTCAGAGCTGCCGCTGGATTGCCATTGTTGCGAATGAAGAAGCAAACAATACATCAGTCCTCTTCTGCCAATTCAAAGCCTTTCCATCACCAAGACTCCTGCCATGCCTCCTCGTAGCACACATGGTAACTGGGCCCAGGCTAACTTGGCAGGGGGTCTGGGAGTAGCAGTGGGCACCATAGATATAGTGCAAAGGCCCACCCTAGTGGATACGCCATGGCACTTATCAACCTCTGCCCCACTGCCTTGTTGGTGAGTCTGGGAGGACAAAAGGCTAAGGGAGCACACCCTGACAGAAAAGCATTGTGCTGGAGGTACAGAATAGGCGATACTCCTGAGCCCACTGCAACTGCTGGAGAGTGCCAGTTGTCTTGGGCCCTCCTTGCCGTTGGATTACACCCTCCTGCAGTGATGAAATGCTGCTGGGAAATGCGCACCCCCAGCAGCACTCAAAATAATCTCCCTGCGCAGTTATCCACCTGTGCCTTGGTGAGACCAGCAGCCAGAAATGGTAGATGTCTGGTGGTGATGGGGTGTCTTGTGACAGGAGTGGGTCTAAATGCGCTGGAAGCTCTTAGTTAGAACCCTACACACCAGCAGCACAGGGCTATCAATGGTCATTAGCAGCTCAGGTTGAGTTGCAGCGGCTCCCGACAGACCCCTGTGCATCTAAGCAGCCCATCTTAGGAGGGCTTATCCCGATTGGGGAGGGGCCTAGAATAGGTGGCCTGAAAATTGTCTACTCAGAACATCCTGGATAGGTAACGCACATATGAACCCAGTGGTCAAAATAAAAAAATAAATTAAAAAAATGCTAAGACCTCCTTACCTTTCAAAATAAAGCAAGTTATCGCTGATCCAATCATGTCTTTCTCTCTGATCTGAAAGATCAAGATAAGTCAAAGATAAGTAATTGCTATTACTGTTACAACTAACTAATCATTACTAACAGAATAATCATAATAACAATAGCAACATAGCAACTTCAATATGGAAACTGCAGTTGCAAGAGCTTCTGCCTTACATTATGAAGGACCTCTGGTTTGATTATCACACATGAGCCACGTTTGCCAAGTTCTTCCCGAGACTGTGTGGGTTTCCTGCTACACTTCAAAATCATGCATCTATCTATCTATCTATCTATCTATCTATCTATCTATCTATCTATCTATCTATCTATCTATCTATCTATCTATCTATCTATCTATCTATCTATCCATCTATCTGAACGTGAGGAGTAATTAGTTAGAAATAGATAGCCATATTACACAGTGAATGTGAGCATAAACAGGTTAAATATGAATTTATATTTTGATAGAAATGCATGAATCTTATTTATATAAAATGTTTACAAGATACTACACACATAAATTATCTGATTGAAATGATATAGAATGTGACATTCATCATGGATTTATAAAGTAATGATGATGAACTGTGAGGTGCTGATTTAGAGATGATGCTTACTGAGTTCTTACTACTGTAACACAATGTCAGTGATCTGTCACTTGTTTACTTAGTGAAGAGGGTGTGGCCAAATGATGGTGAGGGCAGGGGACCTCTGGGAGCCACTCCACACACACACACACACACATGGAGCGGGCTGAGGGGCCTCGGCGGTGTTCAAGCGATCCTTCAATGTTTAATCAAAGCGTGCCTGGTCTCTTTGTCTTCATGACGATTTCCTTCACAAACTAATGATATGACTATGTGTTTGCACCAGTGGATCCGGAACTATTCATCCGACCAGTGCAATGCAATCTCTAATCGGGTCACACACAATCAAAAGATTCCCCCAGGAACCCGTATAGGTTTATCACTCAGAAACTTTGGGGGAAGCTCTACAGTATCTGTCAAGATAAAGTTTGTTCCCTCTGTTCTCAGGGTTCTAAACAGGCAGGTGAGGAATCTTGAAATGACTGATCACAATACAGACAATGAATTTGTCTGTGCATTTGTAAAAAATTACCACAAAACAATAATTCTAAAATAAAATAAAATAAAGTAATTGACCTAAATATCAACAAAATATGATTTAATAGCAGGAACACGGATGGTGTTCATGACACTTTAGACAATTAAACATTGTTGTAGTCCTTCAGGATGGTGACGGTTCTACATTCGCTGGCCCTGATGGCCAAAAAAACAAACAATAAATAAAGAAAAATGATAAGTGAAAAAAAAAAAAAATCGCCATCCTGGGATGACCGTCTGCTTGATGGTATTAGGATGGAATTAGGTTAAATGAAAGTTCAATGGAGGAGGTGATTCAGTGAAAATTTAACCAAACATTTAATCAAATTCCCATTGTTTTCCTAAAATGTCTGCTTTGATTATCCTTGTTGTCGGCACACACTCCTATTTTCTTCTTTGATCAGTTACAGAAATATGACAGAACCACCGTAACTTGGAAATTAGAGAGGGATTTATCTGACAACCCACTTATTCCCTGAGTCCCCGCATTATTCTGATTATCTTTTTTAAATTTTTCATGCCTATAAATGGCTTTTGAGTGTGACATTTGGATTAGGAACACACGGAGATGCGTGTCAGATAAATCAGTGGTTATTAGAGGGGGAGTGCGGGCTAATGTATGTTCCACAGGTAAACGCGCAAGTCTGATTTATTTCAACAGTTCTGACATTTAGTGCGCGGCTCTCAATTGCTGTGGTCAGTAATTATTCAATTATACAAGCTAATTGACAACCTACGTTGTGCTTTATAGGTGGAATTATCAGGTAAATGGACTGCCTCTGAAAAAAGCCACTTCACCCCAGCAATTAAAAAGCCCGGCTTGCTCATGTCTCGGCTCCTCGTCTGGGCCGGTGATGCAAGCCAGAACAAAGACTCCATTGTGTTTTGGATTGCGGCTGTTGATCGTGCCTAAGTGTCCTTTTACACAAATGTAAGTGTTTTAGCGCTCGCCAACTGCAGAGCTGTCCGAGCAGATCCTAACAATGTGAAGCACCATCAAAAGAACAATGGAACCGAAATCCTGAAACTTTGGACACCAAGGGCTGGCTTATTTTGAATAAGGTGATGGCTATGTGGACAAAAGAGATGCAGAATAGAAAATGGTCCACATGTTCTGCGAATGGGATCTGAGAGGGCAAAGCAGTTAAAGCATTCATTTTAACATTTTACTTTTTGCCCTGTGACGACAAACAGGTTGCTGTTTGCGTTCATCAAGTTAATAAATAAATTAAATATTGGTCACCTTCACCCCTACCCCAGCTGCCAGATAAGCTAAAAAATGGATGATGAATGAATGAAATAATGAATATGTATAGTTTTAGGTCATCAATCAATAGCAATACATAAGAAAATAAAAGCCTAACACTTCAGTTGATGTACAGAAAATATGAATAAATGAAGTGTATCAGAATTCATGTATTAAAAAGTAAATGAATAAATAAGTACATGTGTTTCCTTCACTGTTGTTGTTTTTTTTTTTTTTTTATGATAGTCGGAACCTAAGAGTTCAATCCCAGCCTGTGTAGATAATTAATTACCTTACTTCATGATGTATTTCACCATATTTCCCAAACGTAAACATGGGTGCACGGAAAAGGTGCTGTCTACCTTCAGATTCCCATGACGAGGGATCGTGACGGTTGCGTTTAAAACATTGTAATCTGTGCAAGGAGGGTAATTAATGGTGAACTTAGTAGCATGAGAAATGAATCGGTGTCTAAAATACCTATGTCTGCAACTGCTTACATACTGATGCTTAAAGTCGGTTTATTCATTAACCCCAACCAGTGAAAAGATGAACTTTTTTGTGCAAATTCCCTTTTACAAGCAGCCAGTCAAACAGCTGACTAAAAAGTGAGGCTCATCACCGCGGTAACAGCAACCGTCGAGGCTCATTCATGTTACATCTGTTCATACTGAGCAATATAATTTTATTTTGACATATAAGATCATAATGGAGAAGGAAAGAGCTTAGTGGAGAACAAAGAGGTTTCTGATGGGACCATGTGTTCCCTTCCCCCCACACACATACACACACAAACAAATGCACACACATACATGCACATACACAAACACAAAGTTGCCATTAATGATATCAACAACCTCCAAACTTCCTCTTGTTTGTTCATGATGAAACCATGGCATAAATAATGTAAGTAACCATCATATTACAAAGCCAAAGGGTGATGCTGGTGTGTTTTATTGTCTCTAATTTGAATCTATTTTTCTTATAGGACCTGGATGAGGCAGTTATAGTTTTTTGCCTGTGCATCCCAGCACCCTGCTGCCCTTGGTGATGTGTCTCAGTCACACTGAGCTGCAAATGCATCTAGAATAATTCACTGCAAAGAACGCAGTGCATTACAATCATGTTTTATATTTAACAATATAACTATGACTGCTTCTACTAGTACTACTTTTACTGGTACTATTACTTCTACTACTAACACTACTGCAACACATACTCTTCATCGTCATCATCATCATCATCATCATCATCATCATCATCATCAACATCAGTATCGTCATTAAATTGATCAATGGCACAACAATATGAGATCACTGTTTTTATTATTACTATCATCATTGTTGGTATGTGAAGAGTGGGGTGATAACAACAACAACAACAACAACAACAACAACAACAACAACAACAATAATAATAATAGTAGTGGTAGAAAGTCATAGTTGTGGTAGTGGTAGTAGCAGTAGTTGTGGTATTAGTTGTTTTTAACTTTTAATCTATCTATCTATCTATCTATCTATCTATCTATCTATCTATCTATCTATCTATCTATCTATCTATCTATCTATCTATCTATCTATCTATCTATCTATCTATCTATCTATCTATCTATCTATCTATCTATCTATCTATCTATCTATTCCCCCTCCCCACTCTAAGTACTCTATTCCGTCTATTTATTCATTTATTCATTTATTCTTTATATTTATCTATTGAGAGATCTCAAATACGGCCAATGTGTCTTCTTTGCTAAGCTTTTCCCACTTAAATGTAAAATAAGGCCTCTTTTTCTTCACCCCATAAAGCCTTCTACCATACAATCACCCCGTGGTCTCAGACGGAACTCTTTTTTTCTACTGCCAGATTCATTGTATTTTACAGCATAAGCAGTCCATTTGCTTTATGATCCTGTTGTTTCCTGTTTAATTCTCTTTAACACAATGTAGTTAAATTGTGAATGTATACAACAACCAAAATCCTGGACTGAGCTCACCCCATTTCTATTCTACTCGTAAGGTCAGTGATTACTTCCTGTTATGTGGCATCGGGGACTTAATCCTCCCATTCAGCACCTGACGGACAGGATAAACTCTTTTTGCAACCAGAGGATTTGTATCAGAAATCTACACCAAACCACCTGGACAGGGAACCTGTCTGCACGGACAACAGCAAATATTTGGACAATACGTGGATAACACGCTTCTCCAAGGATCCCAATGTATCCAGAATAAGTCCTGCACTGAGTTTATTATTGTTTTACACCTGATGCTGGTTTGTGTGTCCTCATAATCATTTAAGCCAAATACATTGGTTAGAGATGTCCATCTGTTAGAGATTTTCATTGCACTGCCTTCAAAGTGCATCCTGAAATAATAAGACATAATCCACAATTCAATTTACTACTCTTGGGCGATGACTCGGAGGTAAATCAAATTGTGGGAGCAGCTGCCAAAAACTGCCAAAGATGTCTGCCATTTGATAAGTTAGAAGGGGGTGGGGCATTTGGCCAGAAACTGTTGGCCAAAAGAATTTCTTGGCAGGAAAACAGGAAGGGACCTCCTGTGAGGTGACAAAATGGAATGGGTTGTCAGTACAGGCATGTTTCTCGGTATATATTTTATATATTCAGTATTTGAATATGGAAATTCTCTTTTTCAGTAGGTTGATTCCTGTGGAAATATTCCTCCTCTTGATCTTGTCATTTGGGCTCAATCTTTACATCCGTCATTGTGCTCAGATTCAGTCAAAACATAAGAACACACCCGTTCTAGTAAGGTTTATTTGCGGTCCGAACCAGCAATATGCTGCTCCATCAGCCACTGCGGTCTATGGTTATATCACCTTCACTTATTGAGAAGCCTTATGCTGCTCAAACAGTGTAAAGGCAACATTGCATTTTCATGCTTTACATCTGACTGCCAACAAAATAGGATTTTGTTGTTTACATATTTGGCTCAAATGATAAGTTTAATTGAAATAGGATCATCATCATCGGCAGTCACTTGCAGTCGTGAATGACTATCCTCTTCTTGGTCCTTGTGGGTCTTCGGGTGTTGGAAGAGCCCAATCCCATACCCGACTATTTTTGTTCGGCTTGGGTAGGAGAATTTTGTGATTGTGTTGGGTAGTTTTGGTTGGGTCTGTTTGGCGGGTGCTCCCTCCTCCCTGAGTCGACATTAGTTTTCTGAAGAATGGTAAAGGTCATCATTGTAAAGTGTAGCAGCCTAATGAACAGATTGTCTCCAAGTCATCATTTTTTTGCCAAGTCTTCCCAAACCTTGAGCTCTATATGACATTTTTCAGGTATGTTTTCATTTTGTCCTTGTGCCTCTTCTAGCTTTCATGTACATGTTTTCCTTCTGCAAGCTGGAAGTTAAGGACTTTTTGGTAGGTGGCATGTCAGACATGCAGACAAGGTGGTCCAATCCATCTGAGCTGGTGCTGAGCAGCACAGTTGAAGTGCTGGTGTATTTCATCATCTGTGGCTTCATTTGATGAGGTATGGATAGTGGTAAACATCATCCAAATTGGTGTTGTTGACTGTGATGGTTAGGGCTAAAACAGGATTATTACTGTTCAATTGTAGCAGATGGAGAACTTTGGTCTTTTTGAACCAATATCGGGGCTAAGAAGCTTGTAATTTTGCAACCATAGTCTCGGCTTCTTCTTCTTGTTCTTCTTGTTCTTGTTCTTGTTCTTGTTCTTGTTCTTCTTCTTCTTCTTCTTCTTCTTCTTCTTCTTCTTCTTCTTCTTCTTCTCCTTTCGGCTTTTCCCCTCAGGGGTCACCACAGCGAATCAAACTTCTCCATCTAACCATATTCTCCATATCCTCCTCCCTCTCACCAACTACCTTCACATCCTCTCTCACAACATCTGTAAATCTCCTTGAGACCTCCTGCCTGGCAGCTCCAATTCCAGCATCCGTCTAAAAATATATTCACTCTCCCTCCTCTGTACATGACCGAACCATCTTGGTCTGGGTTCTCGGACCTTTTCTCCAAAACATCTAACATGTGCTGTTCCTCTGATAGACTCAGATTCCTGATCCTATCCATCCTGGTCACTCCCAGAGGACATTAGCCTCTTCATCTCTGCAACCTCTAGCTCTGCCTCCTGTCTTTTCATTAATGTGACTGTTTCTAGGCCATTCAGCATCGCTGGTCACACCGCTGTCTTTTATACCTTTCCTTTAACTCTGGCTGATAGTCTTCTATCGCACGATAACCTTGACACTCTCTCCACCCATTCCAGCTTGCTTGTACCTGTCTCTTCACCTCTTTTCCACACTCTCCGCTGCTCTGGACTGTTGATCTCAAGTACCTGGAATCCTCCAACTTCTTGATCTCCACTCCCTGTAGCTTCAATGTTCCACATGGGTTCCTCTTATTTGCACACATATAATCTGACTTGCTGTAACTAACCTTCATTCCTCTCCTTTCCAGCCTTTCCCACATCTCTAGATTTTCTTCAACCTGTTCCCTGCTCTCACTACAGATCACGATCTCATCTGCAAACATCATGGTCCATAGGGATTCCCGTCTAACCTCATCTGGCAGCCTGTCCATCACCACTGCAAATAAGAAGGGGCCCAGAGCTAATCCCTGATGGAGTCCACCCTCCGCCTTGAAGTTCTCTGTTACCCCTGCAGCATACCACACCGCTGTCTCACAGCTAGCATACATATCCTGCACCAGTCTAACATACTTCTCTGCCACTCCAGATTTCCTCATACAATACCAGTAACTCCTCTCGGCACCCTGTCATACACTTTTTCAAAGTATGCGAAAAGACAATGCAGGTCCTTCTGACTTTCTCTGTACTTCTCTATTCACATTCCCAAAGCAAATACAGCATCTGTAGTATTCTTTCTTGGCATGAAGCCATACTGCTGTTCACATATGCTGACTCCTGCTCTCAGTCTAGCTTCCACTACTGTTTGCCAGAACTTGATTGTGTGGCTCATCAACTTTATCCCTCTAAAGTTGTCGCAATTCTGTGCATCCCCCTTATTCTTAAAAATGGGCACCATTACACTTCATTTTCAGTCTTCAGGCACCTTCTCACTCTAAGATTCTATTGAGTAATCTAGTCAGAAACTCTACCACTGCCTCTCCTAGACACTTCCACACCTCCACAGGTATATCATCAAAAACCTACTGGCTTTCCATTCTTCATCCTCTTCAATGCCTTCTTCACTTCATTTTTACTAATCTCTGCTACTTTGTGGTCTACAATAGTCCCCTCTTCCACCCTTCCTTCTTTTTCATTCTCCATATCAATTAGCTCTTCAAAGTACTCTTTCCATCTTCCCCTCACTTTTCGAGCCTGTGTCGATACCTTTCCCCCTCTATAATTAATCACCTGGACCTGTTCTCATCCTTTCCATCTTTATCTCTCTGTTTCGCCAAACTGTATAAATAATTCTCTCCCTCCTTACTGTCCAACCGAGCATACAAGTCATGTATGCCCTATGTTTTGCCTTTGCTACCTCTATCTCCCTGTACTGCTGTCTGTTCTCTTCAGTCCTCTCAGTTTCCCACTTCTTCTTTGCTAACCGCTTTCTCTGTACATCCTCCCGCACTTCCTCATTCCACCACCAAGTCTCCTTATCTACTCTCCGTCCAGATGATACACCAAGTGATTTCCTACCATTCTCCCTGATAATATTAGCTATAGTTGTTCAATCATCTAGAAGCTCTCTCTAACTACTCAGAGCCTTTTTCCACTCCTCCCTGAAAACATACAACATTCCCCCCTTTTCAGCTTCCACCACTTTGTCCTCTGCTCTGCCTTTGTTGTCTTGGTCTTCCTTGTCATCAGAGTCATCCTACAAACCACTATCCAATGCTTTTTGGCAACGCTCTCACCTAAAACTACTATGTAGTCACTGATCTCTTTCAGGTCATCTCGTCTATACAAGATGTAGTCTACCTGCGTTTTCCTGCCTCCGCTCTTACAAGTTACCCTATGCGCCCCTCTTTTCTGGAAAAAAGTGTTCACTACAGCCATTTCCATCCTTTTTTCACAGCCTACCAACATCTGTACCTCTGCGTTCCTATCCTGTACACGAAATCTGCCCATCACTTCTTGAATCCCTCTATTGCTTGCACCAAGATGCCCAATGAAGTCTGCACCAATTATCACTCGCTCACCTCTGGGAATATTCTACATCACTTCATCTTGCTTGCTCCAAAACTTCTCTTTCTCCTCAAACTCTCCTCAAACAACATTGAGCATCACACTTTCAATTTCCAGTCTCAAACACATAAGTCTATCCGACATTCTTTTCACTTCTAGAGCATTCCTAACAAACTCCTCCTTCAAGATAACTCAAGATACTGCATTTCTCTTCTTGTCAGTACTGTGATAGTTTAACTTAAAGCCTGCTCCTAAGCTTCTAGCCTGACTACCTTTCCACCTGGTCTCTGTACTGTACACACAGTATATTTACTTTCCTTCTCTGCATCCTGTCGACCAACTCTACCTTTTCCTGTCATAGTCCCGATATTCTAAGTCCCTACTCTCAGTCCCAGACTCTTGCCTTTCCTCTTCTCTCTCTGCTTCTGAACACATCTTCCTCTTCTCCGTCTTTGACCTACAGTTGCCAAGTTTCCATTGGTTCCCTGTGGGTCATCGGTACCAATACCAAGTTGTTAACCCAGGCCTTGACCAATCAGGTATGATCTGGTTATTAGGTTTGATACGCATGTTTGGTTTGGCAAAAGTTTTATGCCGGATGCCCTTCCTGACGCAACTCTGTGAATATTTCTGGGCTCTGGACTGGCTCAGGGAGACACTGGCCAGTGCCCCCCTGAGGCTGGCTCAGGGAAGCAGTGGCCTGTGCTGCCCTGAGGCTGCATTCACAGTTTGCCGCGTCTCCTTTCTTAAAAATTGTGACAATTAAGTCATCCCAAGTTCGGTAGGGATTCTCCCCTCCTCCCATATTCTGAGAGGATGTCAGGCTCTGCTGGGATGCCATGGGGTCCAGTAGCCTTGATGTTTTTAATCTTTCTTATAGCTTCCTGAAGCTCTTCCAGCCTGGGTGGTATTATCATGTTCTCAGTTATTAGCTGCTAAGAGAGCTGGTTCAAGGCTATAAAATGTGGGGCGATTCAAGAGAGCTTCATTACGTTATTTCTATCTGTTTATTATCACATCTATGTCTTTGAAAAGATGGGTTCCCATCCGGGAGGACATCTCTGCATGACATTGTTCAACACTGTTGCGCCTAAAGTCACCAGACCCATGGCAAAGGGAACCCTGGATCCAATGCCATGGAAACAATAAAGACCAGAGACCCCCCTCTGTTGCAGGCTTCAGCTGTCATCACTTCAGTTGTGACCACTCCTTCGCCACTTTTGCCATTGAGCTCTGTCGGTCACACTTTGTCTGGAACCTTCCCTTTGAACTTACGTCGTGGGTGACCCTACTAGGAGCGAGAGCTCCAAACAGCATCATTCTCAGGATCATTGGACAGCACAAGGTTCTCCATCATGGCAAGGTGATGACCACGGAGAACAACTGAAATCAGATAAAAAAATGAACTCACCTGGCTTAAACCCTCTCACAACCTTCGAGATTAGTGAATGAATTAATGGGAAGATGGCTCCTTATTATCAATATGTTAATATGTTTTATGAATGTAAACAAACCAAATTTAATTAAGACCCCATCAACTGACTTAGACCACTGTTTTTTTTAATTAGGGGGGTAAAAAAAATTGCCCGTCAAACTTCCCTCTCATAAACCACCCTATTTGACCTCAGGTAAACACAATACAGATATGCTGAGGTATACATTCTCCCTAGAATTAGGAAAACACAACCAGTGGATATGATCTGACAAAATAACCCCCAATTTAAATTCAGGCAAAACATCTCCTTGTCTCCTTTTAGGAAATCTAAGTACATCCAAGTTCAGCTAAAATCAAAAATATTACGAATTGGAAAGGGGTCTTTTTCTCTCTTGAGCAACCCCTCCGGCTCAGCACCAGGAAGTACTGAGACCCCATGGGGTCTGCTGCTGTAGGAAGGGGGATGGGGAGGGTGGGCATGCATGAAACACAACCAAAGTCCACATTGTTCATGTAGCATCCGGAAGACGCCAGCCTGTGCGGGTCGAAGGTGATGGCAGGGCTGGTGGGCTCGCGTTTCCTCCCGAGCGGTTATGACTTCCCTGCCACCTTTTTGTCTCTCTCTCACTTTTAATGACTTAGAGAAGAAAGTTTCTGCTGGCGCTCAAGTTGACGAAACAATAAATCACAGGATTTCTGCTCACGTTAATTGACATTTGACAACATAATTTGCATAATGATTCAAAACAGCCTCCAGGGAGATGCTTAAGAGGAGGGAAACATTATGGATTTGCTAATTAGTCATCGTCAGTTCTTCTGCATTGTTGCAGTCATTAGTCTTGGTGAACTAACTCGATCAGACAACCATGGCTTTATGACAGTCGTCATCACTATTCAATCATGATTATTGCTACTTTTCCTGGGTGGCTGAAATTACCATGGTTTGATATGCCTGACAAAACTTCCCGCTGAAGTTTTAATCTGAATGTATAGCCTAATTATGTGAAGTCTCGTCAGGCTTATTTATAATGCTGGTCATAAAGAAAACATGTTTCAAAGACTTGGCAAAGGCAAAAAACTCTGACAGTCTCTGCCTCCCTGACTCATCTGAAATCAGCGGCCATTGGAACTGAAATGGCACTGGACAGACACTGTTGTTGGTCCTGAGGGCCGTCTGAATGCCAACTACAGTGATTGACAGCCGGAGGAATCTGAAAAGTTCCTGGAGTGCAAGGTGGTGGAGCTCAGCTTGACTAGCGTTAGCTGAGGGCGTCACCTCCAACACCGCTCATCAGCTCCCCCGTTGACTGCTGTTCCAATCCAAGGTCATCAATGAGGTCACAAAAAAAAGAAGGAAATGTGCCCATTCAAATTCACTGGAAAGTAGAAAAATAAATAAATAAATAAATAAATAAAAAAAAAAATATATATATATATATATATATATATATATATCATATTATATCACATATAATATGAATAAAACACGCAATAATAATAACGGGACAAAACGATGAGGCCTGGCCATTTTATATGTCTTCTTGTCAGTTTTAACAACATTTCTTTTCATGGCTTAGTCTCGAACAATATTCCCAATGTATGTACCAAATGTAACAAACAAAAGGTTCATCATTCTGTTTTGCGCATGACTTTTTCTTTGTCTAACATTTTACATTCATATAGATTAACAAAATAATGGGAAAATTATGAAAAACTACTGGAAAAAAAGACTTCATTTATATAACAGTGTCATAACCTCCTATATCTGGAGGTAACGTTGCTATTTTATTAATGCTAAATCTTTTATCAACAATGCTGTTGTTTATTAAGACAAGCACGCTTGATCCTAATATCTATTAAATATAAACTTGTAACAGTTAAAGACTTGCTCACAGCCATCATTATAAATGGTAAAACTATGAAACCTGGACAACAGCTTATATGTTATCCATTCATTAACACTCTGAAATTTTGCAGGTACCTAACTCAAATCAGGAATTGTGTATAATGGGGTTTAACAAATTCTTTATTGGACAGATTTGATCAAGTGACTCAGAGGCTTTCTATGTTAGCATTCCTCATCACTCCCAGCTTTCAGAAAGTGATTACTGATGTCATTAGCTTATGTTTGTGTCTGAGCGGAATTGTTCATTCAACTCTAAATTGGCATCAGTGCCGACTCCCATTGGACACCTTTCATCTAAACTGACTTCTTGATTCCAATTTCTTTGTTATTAAATTGTTTCTATTTGAGTATTTAAAATCAGTGTTTCTTTTTTTTTTTTTTGGTATTGTTTTCCTGCTTTGTCAAACATTTCAGTAATTTAATTTAATTTAATTTAATTTAATTTAATTTAATTTAATTTTATTTTATTTTATTTTATTTTATTTTATTTTATTTTATTTTATTTTATTTTATTTTATTTTAGTTTGGTTTAGTGTAATTTAATTTTACTCCAAGAATAACACTAAAGTAATCTAGGGTAAACATCCTCTGACATTTTGATTTCGCCCTCTGGTATTTTATTCACTGCCACACAGATGAAGCAATGTCATATATTATCAAATACCCTCTTCTCTGATTTATTTTGAAAGTCCTCCAAATGATACATTGTGGTGGATACTAGGGGGTGTGGCCTTTCACCCCATGGGACTGGGTGCTGGGATGTGGTTTAAGCTACACGGAGGTTCACTGTCAGTTTGATATTGGTGTTAAAGGAATAAAGTTGGAACTCGACATCCTCTCAGCAATGCTTTCTTTTCACACTACATTGGTCACCCCATCCTGGACATGTCTGAATCGGACCACACTTCAGCCACATCTCACACAGTCGACTGTTCTTGCTGCGGCCTTGACGCTCCCGCGGTTCTGGCAGAGCGACCCGGCTTCCTGGTATCAATATGTTGAAACACCGTTCCACCGGGACGGAATATTTTTGGACGAAGGCAGCTACTTCTTGGTTGTTGCGGCACTGGACCAGCAGTCCACATGCGAGTCATGGAGCTGTTGCACGACCCTCCGCAGCACAGTAGATACACCCCCCTCAAATGTCTTCTACTCCAGAGGTTCAGCCTGTCTGCCTCAGAGTGGGCAGAGACGCTACTTTTGCTATTTGGTTGGGGTGATAGGTCAGCCATGGACCTGACGGACCAACATGCTGTTGTTGCATGGATTGGACGACGGCAGTTTCCTTTTCCCACGCGTCTTCCTGTACCAGCTGTCGCCTCAGCCTTGGTAAACTCCCATTGTCTGGCCGCATTGTGCTAGCTATCATGTGGCTAGCATTCCAGAGAATAATGTCGGGGGCCCCCGCAGACAGTACCAGGGAACATGGAGCCAGTGGTGGTGGCTGGAGTGACTTTCCAGAGAATACGTGCTTTTACACTGCTTTTTCTATCAGCGGTTCAGCAGCAAGGCACGGCACTGCATCCTGCCGTACTCCTTCAAAGCGCCATGGAGCTCCAAGGCTGGCCCCCAAGTGGCAGCTGTGGATGCTGGCGGACACACGCAGCTGCTGTCAAAGACTCTGGGTCAGGAAAACAGTTTCATGTGGAATCTGGCTTGCAAAAGTGCCTGCTTTTTCCCGACTCAAGCAGACATACAGGCTAGAGGCGGCAGCTCGCTATGAAGTGCAACTGACGGTTCGGCCATTGCAACATTTGGCTCAAAGTTGGTGCCTGTTTTTTTTCATGGTCACTATTTTGAGTAAGATTTTGTGATCACCTCCATCACTTTCCCTATCATCGGCACAAACGTCCTGTGCATGAATGGTGTGTTCATGGACATAACAAACCGTTGTTAAAGTGACGCTTTATCTTTCGGTACTTTTCCGTATGTGACAGGTGGAGCTGCACTGCAAGGACATGAGAACTTTTCAGCATCACGAGATGTGCACCAAAATTTTGCTGACAGATTTTCAGTCGCTAACGAAACCCACATTTTCCACTGTGTCTACTAAACACAGTGTGGAGCATTTCATCCCAACAGTGGGGCCTCCTGTTTTCGCCACCATGGAGCGTCTGGGGTGAGGCAGTCCAACAGTCCGTAGGCCTCCCTGCTCCACCAGGTGCCCAAGACCAAGGGTTCATGGCATCCTTGCAGACATCCCTTTGGACAGGGGCCCACAGTTCATATCAGGGCTCTGGTAGGCACCGATGGGGTTATTGGGGGCAAAGGTTCACAGTACAACGGCATATCACCCTCAAGGTAAGGACTTATGCGAACAGTTCCTCCAGTCCCTCAAGGCAGTGCTGTGTGCTGCGCTATTAGATGGCAACTCGGTGGACTGTTTACTGTGGGTTATGCTGGGCTGTGTTCAGCTCCTAAAGACGACCTCAACGCATCATCGCCGAGGCGGTTCTTTGTCAGCCGCTATGAGTCCCAGGGGAATTTTTGCCTGAGAGATATGCTCCTCCACCCCATCTGGCTGCTGATCCTTTCTTGGCCAACAGCTCTTGGGTTCCAGGCCCATTCGCTGCTGTTTTCCACAGTCATTTGTACCTGCAGAGTTCATGTTGGCTCAGTTTGTGTTTGTGAGACTTGATACTCACTGCTCGGCTCTTCAACCCCCATACAATGGGCCTGTCTGAGTTCCTGAGCGGGCGTAGGGAGGAGATCACGCTGGATTGGCAGAAGTCAGCACACAGGGTGGCTAGGGAAGTTATGTTTCCTTTCCGGGTTCCCCTTCGAGGTCACCCTCCTTCCAGGATCCCAGCAGTGCCTCCACAGGTCCAACATCTGGTGCCTCCTGCTGCTTTGACCGAGGGACGACACAGTCATTATGGCAGGCTGCTCAAGCCTCCCATGACGGACTAGTTTTGTTTTCAAGACTCCCTTCTGGGTGTTTGGGGGAGGCTGTGTGGTGGACATTAGGAGTGTGGCCTCTCACCACACAGGACTGGGGGCTGGGGGCTGGGGTGTGGTTTCTGATGGGGGCATTATGGTCTACAGAAGTTCACGGTCAGTTTGGTGTTGGTGTTAAAGGAATAAAGTTGGAACTCGCCTTTGTATTCCTTTTCGCACCACAACATTACAAAGAGGAAATAAGGCTTCCAGGTTTGTATCAGTTTATCCCAGTCACTTTTGCAAGCAGAAACACACAACCATTTCTGTCGAGACAAATTTTTTCTCCTCTTTTCATGTTAATATGAGGACTTCAGTTGGAGAATTGTTTAAATGTCAGTTTTATTTTTGATGAGCTTTAGATGTTTTCTTTAATGGAGATTGATTTCATTTGCCTTTTGTTTTGACCTGAAGTATGGTTTTGACCTTGGATTCCATCCTAGTGTGTATATATTTAAATAATCCTGTTCTTGCTAATTAATTGCTTTGTGGCAACAAATCCTCTTTTTGATGCACCTTTGATGAATCACTCTGTCTCCAATGTTGTGCTTCAGAAGCCCTAGATCATCAGTTCTTATTACAGGGCGCTGCAATAAAAAGTTTAAAACTTTTTTTCACTTCTGCCCTCCTTTTTTTTAATCCTGAGGTTTCTATTTGTATGCTTGTAGAAATTTGAAAAACCTCTGTAACTATAAAATGAGTTATAGCCTTTTTGAAAACGATAAAGGTCACATTTGCATTTAGCCCGCAACAACTTGTGTATGTAGCTTGATAGAATCCACAATGTATGAAATCCTCTAGCTGTTTCACCATAACTTATCAGACCAACAAAGCCAGTGTTTTACAAACTGTTTGCTGGATGTCTTCTAGACAAACTGGACTAATATCTCATGACGCAAATCAGCATCATCTTCCGCTTTCCCTTTCGGCCATTTCCTTCAGGGGTTGCTGCAGCCAATCATCTGCCTCCATCTAATATTCTCTGCATCATCTTCTCTCATACCAACTAACATCATCTCCTCTTTCACATCATCCATCTTCTGTTTGGTCTTCCTCTAGGCTTCTGTCTGGCAGTTCCAACCCCAGCATCCTTCTACCAATATATTCACTATCTCTCTGTGCATGTACATATCCGAAACATCTCAGACTGACTTTATCTCCAAAACATCTAACATGTGCTGTTTCTCTAATAGAATCATTCCTGATCCTATTCATCCTCCTCACTCCAAAAGACAACCTCAAAATCTTCATCTATGCTATCTCCACTGTTCTATTGCAATGTTCACATTCATATCTATTATCATATTTACAACAATGTTTACACTCTTCTACCAGCAAACACGCCAATGCTCTGCGGACAGCAAAGTAGGACTTTTACTGCACAGGGAAACTCGTTTCTACACTGTACATGTGACAATAAACGCTTTGAATCTTGAATCTTAAATATCCTCCTCTGCTTAATGTCTTCTCAATGGTAATGTCCACCTGTTTCATCCTGCTGATGTGTGTTTCTTCACCTCTTCCCCACACTCTCCATTGCTCTGGACTGTTGACCTTAAGTATTTAAGAACCTCCATCTTTTTTATCTCTACGCCCTGTTATCTCACCATTAAACTTTGGTCTCATTCAATCAAATATAATCCTGCTTGCCCCAACTAACCTTCATTCCTCTCCTCTCCAGGGCATACCTCCATCTCCCTTTATTTTCCTCCACCTGTTCCCTGCTGTCACTACAGATCACAATGTCATCTGCATGTCATCTGGTGCGACACCGCCACTGCTAGAGACAAAAGTAGATTGCAACATATCATTTGCTCTGCAGAGCGGGTGATTGGCTGTAATCTACCCTCTCTACAAGACGTGTACATCTCCAGGACCCGCAGGTGCGCAGGCCAGATCCTGGTGAACCCCCCTCACCCAGGACATGAACTTTTCCAACCACTCCCCTCTGGCAGGAGGTCCATCAGGCCCCAGAACTAACCACCACAGAATCAGTTTCTTTCCATTGGCAGCCTGCTTCACAAATAATGCCCCGGTCCCCGACTGACACTGTACAAACCCCTCTAATGCACTACCTTTCACTGCTTTGCACAACCAACCACGATAGCCCTGATCTCACTTTTATGTTTCACTTATTTAATGCCTGTTACATGTTGTCTGTTTAGCACCATCAACCAAAGCAAATTCCTCGCAGTTGCAAAATTACTTGGTGAATAAAGCAATTCCGATTCCGATGCTGATTCTGCAAACATTATGGTCCATGAAGATTCCTGTCTAACCTCATCTATCAGCCTGTCCATCACCACTGCAAACAAGAAGGGGATTAGAGCTGATCCCTGATGCACTCCTACTTCCACCTTGAGCTCCTTTGCACACCTCACCACTATGTTACATCTCTCATACATGTCCTGTGCCACTCATACATATTTCTGTACCACTCCAGACGTCCTCCTACGGCACCATAGTTACACAAGTCAGCATCAAAAAGCAGCTAAATAGGTGTTCTTCCTTCTTGGAAGTTGACAAGGTCAGGGAGTTGAAAAACAAGAGAAGAAAATATATTGGAAATTTGACAATTATGTTTTCCTAACAGGAGGGATAGTAAGACCTCGGAGGTAAGTCAGAGGTTAGAGATGAGCGGCATTCAATAAGAGGGCAGCAGGTAGGTGCAAAGGTCTCCCTCTAACTGGAATCTTCTGCCGCTTGTGTCAACATCTAAAGGGGAAGTCACTACTCGAATATTGCAGAATTTTCAGAAAATGTTGTGGTTGGCGAGGATTTGGGCGAGTGGCCTTTCAGACAGGAATTCATTGTTGAATAATAAAAAAGAAAACATGTCAGGAATATGTGAGTGATTAAACCATCGATGTGGGGAGTGAACGTGTGGAAACATATTGACTTGGTGAGGCTGCAGACAGAAGTGAAAGGGCTTGGAAAGGCCTCAAGGAACGCTAAGTGTGATAAGAAACTTTCAAGCTGCACGCTTCAAATTCAGCAAATTAATTTTTTATAGTTTGATCAATTTTAGATCTTCTCAGCAACTATGGCGGGGTGTTTTGTCCTGATTCCCAACTCTAATTCATGCCTCAGAATTCCTCACAGAACAGCCACACAGGACAACCAGCAAAAAAAGAAAAAAAAAAAAGGAAATGAATCAAAACGAAAAGAAACACAGGTGAGTAGTAATCTATTACCATTATGTGACATATTACCAGTAATACATCGGTTTAGCCCGAGAAACAAGGTTAAGGTCAAACATGGCAGCCTGGTTTTTCAAGAGACAAATCTCTGCAAAATATTATTTTGCTTCGCTTCAATTGTTTTTGTCACACTGAAAGAAAACAACTAAGTGCCTCCTTCAAAATCTACCCTTTGATTATTTGAATGCCGACAAAAGAGTTGAATATTTATTTATTTATTCAAATATTTAATCTTCATACAGTATATTTATTTACACCAGGAATCAAAACAAAATTCCATGTATCCAGAGGTATAAATCAGCCTGATTCCTGACAGTGTTCTAATTGAATCCTACCTGAAATGTAACGGAAATCACAGATATCTCACCTGTGTTGCAGTGTGGCTATCATATGAATAATATTAATACTTCTACAAATAACACTAAAAGGGTGTAGAGATGACCAGTTGTCACCCGTGCATAAAGCGAGGATTGAAACGTCCATAACTTAAATTTGAACTTTGCAAATGTAATTGAAACCACAGCATTCCCCTTACCGGCTCGAACGCCTTGCAAGTCATTATTTTTCAACGGGCCCTCCAAGAAGCAACAAGTTGGTTTATCGGAAATGTGAAAGCCCATCTCCACAAAACGAAATGATTTGCGTTTTTAAACTAATGGTGCAGAATATTTACTGATCTATTTTTTAATGTGGTGAACATGGTAGATATTATACCATCCAGCTTTTAAATGAAAGCCCCGAGTCTCATTTACTGCTTGCAGCAGTTTTCCACTCATCTGTTGGAGATCACAGGGCCTTCATCCAAAACAAAGCCAGGCACTCTTGTATTTGTTTATGGCATTTAGCTACAGGCACCTCTTTGTTACGGATGAGTGTGGCAATGAAAACATTCAACCTAATTGGCCCTGACATCTCTGTTTCACCATCACATTTGTATTTGTTGTTATTGCTCCTCGACTACAAGCGCTGGTGAGGGCTGAAAAGGGGTTTGCAGTCTCGGAGCGCTCGGCTTTCAGAGCCTCCATTATGTGTTTGTTTTGGCGTTGTCCGAGTGGAGAGGTGCTCCAAACGCTCGGCAGTGGTGTCTTCTACGAAACAAATAGTTGTGACAAAAATGTTACAGCTTCACTGTAAAAAGAAATGCACAGATGAAAAGTGTGGGGAATTGTTCACATTAATGCAAAACGCCTTGCCTCGCCTCTGTAAAAGTAAAATGTGCTCTGTTCTTGAATTTCCAAGCATGGGCCTGCTCCTGCTCCAACAGAATGTCAAGTAGAAGCGAGGAAGCCTTTGAGCTGGACCTATGCTACACACAAGATAAATGGACAATTCTAACGTTGATTTGTCATATATTTCACTTTTACAATGCAGCTGTCAAATAGTTATGTTAAAATTCCCATTCTCATCAAGCCCATCTTTACTGAGGCCCAGTATTCTACATGCCATCAGCAGGTGGCAGTATGTGTCACTGCCTCTCCCACAAAGGTTTTTTATGGGTAATCGGTTATTTTATCCAAAGTCTTCAGCTCATGCATTATCGCGACTGCTTGGTTTAGCCTTTTGTGTGTTTCCCTAAATGTGCATCACTGAACAGGGACATCAGTGACTGAATCTTATTGCAACCAATGGAATGATTGAATATTCATATTCAGCTTAAGTTTGAGAATGGGATATCGACGATTTACTATCCAGTAGCATGGTGTTGCAGTGGTTAGCACCTTTGCCTCACAGCAAGGTCTCTAGTTTAACTCCAACAGAAGCCATTTTTTCATTCCCTCCCACACTCCAAAATAATGCAGTACATTCATTGGAGACCCTCCAGTGAATGGTTGCATATCACCATATGTAGTCGTGTGATTGGTCCAGGTTGAACATGGCCTATCACCCAGCAGGGACCTCACCACAACTCTGAGTGCAGGAAATGTGGTATAGACAAGAATGAATGAATGTATAAATATGTCTGATATGTCAAGGCAAAAGAGAATGTGATCCTCCTATTCACTTAGTATAGTTTGCGATCTCTAGGCCATTAGTGTTCATAAAATGTTGGGATGCAGGATTTAGAGGAAATAGTTTTATTTTGCAAAATGGCTCTTCAGCTGAGCCCAGCCACAACGAACTGCAAAGTACTCCCCCCCCATTCCGTTTTTTTCATTTCTTTTTTATTTTTCCCCGTCTTACAGGATCTTATCTGTTAATGGCTTCTCAACCTGAGACCTGTTATATATGCACGCTTGTGACGAGCACAGAAATGTTAAGACGGATGTTCTTCTGGGGAAGACCAGTACTGTAAATATTTCCGACATGGAACAAAAAGAAAAAAAATTGGGCAGGGATAAAACCAATTTAGAATAAATAAAACGGTCAGAGGATTAAGATTTTAATTATTCAGTTTATTCGTAACTGCCAATTTAACAAAAATGTCTGTGTTTAATTGATCTTGTCTGTGTCCGTATGTTTGCGCCATGAGGATTTACAAATCTCAGCTAACTGATTTTGACACTACAATTTCCAGGACATGATGTGGGGCCAACCAGTCAATAAATCCCTAATAATAAACAGTATCAGAGTGTTTCTTAGAACTTGGAATCTTATAAAAACCAGTGTGATTCAGGGTGTCTTAGGTCTCTCCGCAGCATTTTAGTGTGTAGTGTTACACACTTGGCAAGTAAAATAGATAAATAAATATAAAATTTAGAGTAAATGAATACATATCTCTTCATTCATTTATTCAGCGGATTCTCCAGATTTTACCCACAGTCCAAAAACTTGCATCAGGTTTATTGGGGAGATCAATAAACCCAAGCGTGTGAATGAATGTGTGAATGGTTGTTTGCCTCTGTGTGTGGCCCTGTGATCAACACCCAAGTGGTACAGGACGAATATCAACTCTCGCTAAATACCACCTGAGATATGCTCCAGACTCCCTGCGACCCTGAATGCAGAATAAGTGATATAGATTATGAATGAATGAGTGAATGATCGATCATGGACAATGTCATTGATGACAAGATGGTGTGCATATTTATTACAAAATGGGAAGAGAGAATGGAAAGGATTATGCATCAACCATCAGGATCTGGTGTCCTATTAACGCCTCCTTGCTTCTGCCAATGATTTGTTCACATTCATTCATTCATTATCAACCGCTTATCCTGCTCAGGGTCCTGGTGCCTTTCCTATCCGTCATTGAGCTAGAGACAGGGTTTAACCTGGACCAGTCGCCAGTTGATCACATGGCCTCACACAGAGACAACCAACCCCTGACTCTCATTCATACATTTGGCCAATTTTAGAGTCTCTAATTGACCTGCTGATTGATTTAAGTCTGCAGGAGAAACCCAGAGAAACCGTAGGAAACCCAAACAGACATGGGGGGGAAATGGAAAATCCACACAGAAAGGCCCCCTGTTGTTATCAAATCTGGGACCCTCGTGTTGTGAGGCGGACATGCTAACCTAATGAGTTTATGTTGTAAAGTTCTGGCATTATGTCTTTAAAATTCAATCAGTTGCATTAAAACTGCCATCAAACTAAATTTGAGGGCATTAGCTCGGAATCAGAAAAAGTCTTTATGCCTCCACAACAGCTCCCCCTGTGGTGGGAGGAGTAATGAACGCCCCTGTGGCAGGAAATGTTATGTTCTTTACCTGTCAGTCCATATCGTGTCAAAGGGATGATACTCGGCAGTTTGAAATGTTCACTTGGACTCAAAAATGAAGGAGTTAGATTTAAACTGACACGCACAAAGGAGGTGGAGCCCGCATGCATCATCTAAATTTAGGGATAAACTGATTGCTCAACCGGAGGCCTAAGATTAGATTGTTTTTTTTGTACCAAAATGTGTTTTTCCTGTGACAAATCGCTTTGCAGGGAAATTGACAGCAACGCTGGCCAGGACTCAGTTTGTCACAGCGTGATAATCCAGTACTGAGCATTTCATATTTTTTAGACAGGCCTTCGTTGAACATCACACTCTGCTACACATTTCCTGTCTGCTTGACACTTGTTTGAAGAGTCATCTCCTTTATCACCTTCATCGGAAAATTTGCATCAAAACTGGCTCTTAGGTGCTGGTTAACACTGAAAATTATGAAAGGGGTGCAGGACAGTCGGGTCTCTTCACCTTCGGGGTCTTGCCACTGCCTGTTTCTTTGATTGACAGGTATCAGCGTCGAAAGGACATACTAGTTTTCCACATATTTGTCACAACTCATCATTGTAAATATGCTCTATTGCATTTAAGTCCAGACCACTAATGTGAAACACCCTATCTCAGAGGAAAAGCGTAATATGTGCACCGAGTTGGTTTTTCTTCTTGGTATATCTTTGTCATGATTGCTGGCTATAGTGCTGTGGTCTTAGGTGAGGCAGAACAGGCTTCTCGGAAGTTCTGGGCGGAGACTGGATTGCTTGCACTTCACACCTGCAACCTATCTGCGCTCATCACTCCAACTACTTAAGGACTTGTAGGAGCCAGACTCCCTGCCTGTTTAAGAGTTTTCACTCTCCTGGATTCCATGTTGTTGTCTAAGTCCCTTGCCTGGGAATATTTCTCACTGTCATTGGAACTTGCCTGCTCACCCTGTCTTCTCTGCTGGAACCCTCCTGGATCTCAGTTGCTTCTGGGTTCCCCCTTTATTCTGCCCGATACAACCATGATAGTACAATTTGACCCTAAAATGGACCTTGCCGATACAGTCATAACAATCCTGTCCAAGAAAGGGGAGCTGCTTGGAGAATGTGAAAAAGCCCTGCACTTCCTGGGTGAGCAACAGGGTAATCACTAACTGGATAAAGTGCGTGAACGAATTGAAAACATCTATGAAAAACTACGAGTCTCTCCTGTGACCCCTGGACCCTCATCTGTCCCGACCCCATCAAGTCTGGTCAGAAAATGAGATGCAGTTTTTCTATCTCCTGATCAGTTCTCTGGTGAGGTGAACGAGTGTGGTAGGGTTTCTTCTTCAATGTTCTCTAACAATTTCACGTTCACCACAATTATTCTCCTCTGATGCCTCGAAGATATCCTATGTTATAGCTCCAAAGTGGTAGAGCACTTGCTTGGGCAGTAGCCTACTTTCAGTCTCGGTCCATTGACGCAACCTTGTTCTCCACCTTCTGGGACAAGTTTTGTAGAACCCTTAATCATCCATTGAAGGGTTCAAATGCCAACAAGAAATTGCTAAACCTAAAACAAGGAAATCAGACAGTTACTGATTTCATCAGTGTTCTGTATTCTCGCTGCTGAGACTGGATGGCCCTCTGACATGCTTAAAGGTGTGCTGCTCAATGCTCTTAACAGTCAGACAAAAGACCAGCTAGCGACCAGGGTAGAGGCAAATTCCTTAGAGTTTGGTCACCGTGGTCATTAAGATCAATAACAGACTGGCAGAGCGCCACAAGGAGAGGAACTCCAGAATGTCCCAGTCAGTGAGGAAAATGAACCTGCAGGGACACCCACGTCCAGACCCAGTCGAGTCTGCACTACCAGCCTAATTCCTCCCGGAAATCAACCTGAGCCCATGCTACTGGGGCGAGCTAGACTGTCCCTTATGGAACACCAATGCCAGTTGGAGAACGGCTGATGTATTTATTGCGGTTCCCCGGTCATTACATTTCCTGATGCCCTCTGTTAAAGGACAAAGCCCTGCCAGCAGAGGCAGGAGTACTGGCGGGCAAAACTCTCCAACACAATACTCCTTGTTTAACTGTAACTATGTGGTGCAGCTCATGGCCTCCAGGTGCTTATGGATGGAGGGGCTGAACAGAATCTTACCAATCCCAACGTGGCGCACCTTTTGCCATTGTCCAATCCACCTTGTTTCTGCTCTTGGATGGGACGGTTCTGGTCTCAGTTGATAGTGCAGATTTGGAAGTCGGTCTGCCCTTGGCTAAGGTTTCCTTGAGCTCTGGTTCTCATCCCCTGTCCAATAGCCAGACGGAGCAACTGAACTTATTGCGTAGTGGCCAGTGATCCTTCCTGTCGGAGCCAACGTCTACGCTGGATTGAATACGCCTACAATTCCCTGCCCTCTTCGGCCACTGGTTGCTCCCCCTTCGAGGCCTCCCTGGTATTCCAGCCACCATTGTTCCAAGAGGAGAAACTAAAAGGTAAGTACTTGTACCGGGGAGGCTCTCCTCTCGACAGCTGAATGCAGCGGTCGCCTGGCCAATCGTCATCACTGTCCAGCCCCCCAGTTCTTGCCTGGTCAGCGGGTTTGGCCCTCTGCCAAGGACATTCCCCTGAAGGATGTGCACGGGAAGTTGGCGTAGATATTCATCGGCCCTTATGAGATTGACTCAATTGTGAGTCCCACTCCCTTCCATCTTAAGCTCACCCCTTTCTTGCACATTCATCCCATTTTTCACGTGTCCTAGGTAAAGCCTGTTATGCCTTCTGACTCAGCCATGACAATGTTACTGATATTTGATTGGTTACCAAAGAGAGACAGGAAATCTAAAACTTAAAGCTTAATATGAATGAGAAGACTCGAATATTCGTAGTGCATTACTTCGTAATGTGAATTCATAGCAGTTAAACCAGTTATTTGGATATTTTGAGAAATGTCAGCATGCAAATTAAGAGGCCTTCTGATCAGTTGGGTGAGGGGCTCCTTCAGGTTGGATTTACCCGTGAGCTTCTCTCACCACCGTCAGAAAGGACTGCTGGCTGACCACTTCTGTTTGAAATGCCGCAGCCAGACAAGAAAGAGAAAATTTGATCAAATCACACCAGCCCTCAGATCTCTACACCAGCTTCCTTTTCATTTTGGACTTGATTATGAGACCTTTTGCCTTGTTCATGTAACATCCTGGGTTTGACTGGAACCAGCTGATCCAGGCTGGTCTTTCAGCCTATATTCTCCAGCCTGCATGAAATGATATTGGACTGAATTTTTTTTTTTCTCATGTATTTATTTTTTCTATTTTTTGCTGGCACCATCCATTTTCATGCTATTACCACCTACTCTTATTTGTTGTCATTCTGATGTGTACATACTTTGTCTACTTATAATTCTTGTCAAGCCGAGAGTACCTAAAAAATGTTGTTATATTTTCATGATGCTCTTGAGTCTTGCTAAGACTAATAATAGCTGACTTAGTGACTTAGTTATTGGATTGACAGGCGAATCAAATCCTAGACTTAAGGCTTAGCTATATTAAAAAAAAAGGTTCGTCACCTGAATTAAGTCATAATGTGAATGAGTATCACTGATCTTTAGTTGTTTCCTTATAACTGAAATATGGTGTGGACCTGTCAACATCTTAATCCAAAGTCTAATTGTGATGTTTTCTAAATAGCATTGCTACCCCATTGTAGCATTATCTGAGGTGTTATATTACAATGCAGAATAAAATTAAACAATAATGCGTTTTAAAAAGTTCAAAGTTACATTTGCCCTTATGGATTTGACAAACACTTTATCAGAAGATGTGAATGGTGATTAAAGGTCCATCAATTATAAACAAAGTAAACATGAATAGAATAAATATGAACAGAGATAAATGCATACATACATACATCAATAAATACATTGGATTCTGGGATTTAGTGACATCTAGTGGTAAATATGGATTGAACCCATAACTTTTCACCAGCCCTTTTAAGGAAAGCAGGATTTGCATAAAATTTTAGGATAAAATTCAGGTGTTCCAACATCTGACAAAAAGCACCCAGCACCTGCAGAATCAGGAAAACTCTTCTTATCCCGGCAGACAAAAGAAAAAAAGATTAATGTCTTTGCTGCAGTTTGTGAAAATAAAGTCAAGAGAGAAGGAGCAATCTCATGAGACTTGAGTCCCTGGAGATCATGAACAAAGTTGCAGGGGGTAGATTATGGGGTCCCAACGGTGACAGACAGAAGGAAGGAGGCATCCAGCATCTCAGCCACAGAAACATTCCTTCTTTAAAATATGATCTTTTCACAAGTATTCAGATTAACTGTCCTAATGATGTCAATAGGGTGTGCATTATGTGCATGTAGCCATACTTGGGTATTGGAAGGTAGCAGCGGGAGGGGCTATTAAGTAATAGACACATTGATATCTGTCTAATTCCTTGCTTGACTGTTTTCTGTTGACAATTCTCACATCGATCATAATAATTGATCATCATCTGTTGAGTGGAACCAGCTCTCGCAATACAATACTTACACTTGATACTGATGCAAGAAAGTTGCTTGATTTTCTTTTCTTTCTCTCTTTTTGGTAATTGGGCAACAAACCAATGCTCAAGAACAAAAATGTTGTACAACCACAATGGCAGTGCAGCAGCTATATTTTTTGGAAAAAATCTAAAAGATTATTCCCCAGAAAATATAATATGGGGGGGGGGAAAGGCGGAGCTCCATCATCCATCCATCCATCCATCCATCCATCAATCCATACATCCATACATCATCTGCCGCTTATCCTTAACTCAGGGTCACAGCGAATGCCTGCGCTTATCCCAGCTGTCCTCAGCCAATAGGCAGGGTTAACCCTGAACTGGTCACCAGCCAATTGCAGGGCCACATATTTAGATAACCATTCACTCTCTCATTCATTCAAGGAATTTTTAGTCACGTTTCATATATGCGTAAATATGTATCTAACATGTATATAATAATAGTAATGGAATACACAATGGCACAGGCCATTGTGTGGAGTTTGCACATTGTACCTCTGTCTGGGTGGGCTTCTCTTTTAATAATCATATTTAAATTATTAGTATTATTATTTCAGTGAGTTAGCAATCCATAAATAGAAACTGATTCTGAAAGATTTATATGTTTGAAAAGCAAAACATAAACAAATTGCAGGACATTATATAAAGATGAGTGTTCAGTATGTGAAATGAGCTCTTTAAGCCACAGTTTTAATATGATTTTTAAAGTGATGTCCAACCATCAAGAAAAAACAAATTCCATCTCTACAATGTGATCAAAAGCTTACATGGTGTAAGTTGTATTTATTTGCAGGCGCACCAGATGGGAGGCATACACCCCCCAACACACCAAACCCCCAATTTCCCTCCCCCCTCCAGGATGATGGTTTTCCATTTGCTGTTACACCGATGTTGTCTCAGGGTGCACTTCCATATCTGATCTTCTCCTTGTTTTTTCTACAAATTCGCTAAGCTGACAGTCGGACACAGCTGCCCATGGCCCATTCGACTTTGCGTTCCTTCTCCATTCAGCTGCTCCCGCAGTTCCATGGAGGAGAGAAAATTAGTTGAGGAGCCAATTGAGAGAGGCCTCCAAACATGAACGCAGCAGGCTATTTATACTGTAGCTGAATGTGAAGGCTAAGTTATTTGCTGGGGTTAAGGAAACACAACCATTGGAAAGAGCAACCGCTAGAGAAGCTGTGAAATAATTTCCTGTCAAGGGCATAAAACGCTTCTCAATTGAGGTAAACATTTCTACTTTCAAAAGCAATTTATTTTCTAACAACCCCTGAAAGCAGACAACATATCTTATGTTCCCTTTTCCTTGAATTTTCATTTTCCAGCCACCACATCCCCAATCCCCCCCATCGTCCCTGTGTTTCTTCTGTGAGAGTTTACAGTAGTCTGAGCTGGGGTCTGGAGACTGCCACTGAGAAATTGCTTGGTTTCCGAGTGCATTTGGATTAGGGTCAATGCAATGTGTTATTTTTTGTGGGGAGGTTTACCGTCATGGCTTACCATTGATTCTTTTCCCTCTTTTCTCTTATCATTTATGACAACAGCCTGGAACGTTTCGTCTGCATAAATGGCTTGGCCAGTCCCCTGCCAGGGTTTAACCAAATAACCTGCAGCGCAGCAGTGGGATAAATATACGTCTGTACCGCGCTCCTGGTTTCATTTAGCTGTGGCTTACATAATTTGTTATATTAAGTTTATTATGTTATATTAAGTTTATTAGTACCAAAAATTTCTGACTTCATCTCACAAAAGGATAGTTATAATAATAATGATGGTAATAGTAGTAATATAATAATTTATATGAATCACAATGATGATTATAATTAATAGTTGTAGCAATGGTATTAGTATTAGTGTTATGAGTATTAGTTTTAGTTTTAATAGAAATGTATATTTCCATTTAATTTTCATTGCAAGAAAAAAATAAACAAATATTCAAGAATAAAGTGTAAATGTCACCTTGCGCTGGATGTTAAATTGAAAAAAAAATGTTCTGAAGAGCTGAAGGGAAATCATGAAATAAGAAAAACTGAGAAGAGTGTAAAAAATCATTTTTTTAAGCAAATATTCAGCTTATATAGGCAATAAATATCTTGAAAATGTAAATGATGTAAGCCAAAGAGGTTTAAAAACAGTGCAAGGCTCAATATGATGACTAAATAATGATAATTAAATACATGAATAAAGCAATCAATGAAAGGACATGCTTTTATTTAAATTTGCGTTTTTTTTTGCTCTTGGAGAATGAATTAGAAATTGAATTAGAAGATAAAAATGAAAATGCTGTGCATGAAGTCAAATGTTTCCTGTTGCCAGACTAAATGAAAAAAAAAAGTGGAGGAGACAGACTTGTTTTTTTTTACATTTTACATTTTACAGATAGTCGAACATTAAGTGTAGTTTCGCTGAATTTCAGAATGGAGCAAAAAAAAGGAGCTGTTTGTTATTGATATAATCTCGCCATTGGCTCAAAGAACATTTGCGTAGTCCCAGAAACTCACCTCCACCCCCTGAAGACATTCACATTCCAGCAGCGTACAGTCAAAATGACTATCCAAATGGTATTCTTCTCACTTTGACAGAGAAGTAAACCAAGGTGCTCAGAAGGAAATACATAAAAAAGCAAAACGATAAATTGTATTTATAGAATATTGTAAGGGGTAGAAAATATTATCAAGGCTTTGTCACACTAGTTCTGAGATATAAGATCAACAGGGGTTTCTATTTAAGCCTTGCTGTAGAGATTTTGGGGAATGGATTCACTGGCCAATCGCTGACCTCACAGCATCAAACTACATGGTGATGCCTATTAACACCAAAGGAAGCTGCTGAGGATATTTTATTGGATGCAAGAAGTGACTTGAGAAATTAATATAATATTAATATATATATACTGATGCAAGAAAGTTGCTTGATTTTCTTTACTTAAATTAATATAATATAATTAATATAAATTAACATAATATGTATTATAAAGTTGATGATTGAGGAGAAGAAGTTGGTGTATTGTACACACCTTTTCAGGTTTGAATCTAGGAATTGAATAACAAATACGAAAATGGCAGGATGGTCACAAAATAAAGAAATAATAATAATAATAATAACACTAATAATAATAATAATAAAGTCATATTTCACCATTACATTTTCCTTCATTCATTCAGTATCTATCAGGAGCTGTCAGTCACAGGTCTACATATAGTGACATACAACCATTCACTCTCTCTTATTCACATGTCATACAGATACATATCATTATTCACTCGCTCGTTCACATGTCTTCATGTCATTCCCTGATGCGCTGTTCCTAACCTTTTATTAACTCACTTGTGGGAGGAAACCCATGCAGATACTGGGAAAACATGATAACTCCACACAGAAAAACCACTGTGCTACTATGCAGCCAAAGTTTAATATTGTCACCTTCTTAAAATAATTGCCAAAGCCAAGTTTTTCAGAAAACAAAAAATGAGTTAATTTAGGTGTTTTTTTTTTCCCCCAAATTACTTGGGAGGTATTCTAAGTGATGATATGTTTTTCAGTTAAAATGGAGGGAACATGATTGTATTATAATGTTCACTTATTTATGGTGGTATCAATAGAAATATAGAAGCACTGGCCACAGCTCAGAGGCCCTCTGATGAAGTCAGCCTGATAAAGCGCTACAAAACTGATGATGGATAAAATTAAAATAAACAAGTAAATAAAAATCAAAAAATATGGCCTTCAACTGGGCAAGTTATTCTCCAAACATTTCACACAATGGACACATTGTTTAAAACCTAGCCTTACAATTACATGTAGTAATTGCAAATCCTTGAAAAACATTCATTCTTGTTGAATTCATTAAACTGCCTAATAATCATTTATCGAATGTAATGAATATATCCCTGAATTATATCACCCAAGGCACTGTTGACCCGCATAGATAATAACATATAGAAAATAAGTCATTTACTAATCAAAAATGACCTTGTATTTCTTCATATTCAAACAAATTAGATTAGTTTGCATCTTCCCAATGTGTCATATTTAAAGAAAACCCATTTGATTCATTTTCATTGTGCCCCTAAAGTTCTTTATGCACGTATATTGTCAGCATAAAACTCCTCGACTGAGTTTGCCGAGACACTTTATAATTACCTTTTGTGACTGTAGATAATTAAAAATCTTATAGTTTGAAAGGACTTCATTATGACTATTGTTATTCTTTTTAATCAAAATAACGAGGATGGACTGTTGATAACAGCCATCAAATATTATTACCAAACTTAATTTTTTCAAGTTCCTGCTGTTTTGCCACAATATTCAGTCACAGCCCTAACATTTTGACTGGATTTTACATTTCTATCATCTATTGAAGGTCAGGAAAATGCGTTGCGATCACCCATGATGCATCTTTTTCCAGCCATATGCAGTCATTAGCGGTCCGGCATTACATCACAAAGGACCCTGGTTCAATTCCAACAGGGGACCTTTCTGTCTAAAAATATGCAGTGGGAAAATTGGGAAAATAGCGCCACTGAGAGAGAATGTCTCTGGTCCTATGGCCCTGCAGTTGACTGGTGATGGTGTACCCCGTCTTTTCCCCGATGGTGGCTGGGATAGGCTCAAGCGACCCTGAGTAGGATAAGTGGTAGATTATGGATGGAGCACACATATGACATTTTCTTTGACACCATCTAAATGTGTGTCATTTACAAGCATCTCCTTCCTGTTCCTCGATGCATTTAGCATCCCGGACCCGAGGGTCATTAGCAAGACGAAAGACCACGCATTAGTGGAGCAATGCGAGCAACAAACACAATTAATAGGAGACAATTGCCCAACAAGGTCAGACAGTCAATAAACAAGGGGATGTAAATGGATAGACAGATATTATCAGATGGAGAGGAAGTGACCGGAGGAGAGAGGAAGCCCAGTGAAAACCAGGGGAGATTATCGAATAAGCACACTAGATTACACCAAGTATTTCCACGAACACCATAAATAATACGGAGAGGTAGAACAACAAACTCCAGAGCAGGTCTGAAAGTCAGTTGGTTGATTTGTCGCTGATAGTCGCTGATAGACAGTATTACTACTTCTTTTTATTTTATTTTCTATTTTCGATAACACATTAACATCATTCCATTCTCGGTACTGTAGAATCATATTATTAAAGATACATTGCTGTCATTGTGACACAAAGGTGACTATAACCTCTCCCCACCTGCCCTGCTGTTTTCCCCCTCCTGGAGATGCATTTTCCCGCTGCTAGAAAAATGGGGAGATTGTCCGTCCGATCAGCAGAGATCCGAGTCGGTTCCCGGCCACCTCCCTTTCTTGTTGGAGATGAACGCTGTTCTCTTTAGTGTCATGTGGTTGCTATTTATTTGTGGTGTTCCATCATGTGGGGATTTTTGATTTGGTATTGTACTTGTCTTGAGCCACGGCGCAAAAGTACAGGCAAACCAATTTAGTCTCATAATGTTCCTTTTTGACAGTACAAAGCAACAAAAGCTGGTGTGGGGCTGTTCTTCATCTCGCCATGGTAATTTCTGCTGTTTTCTCAATTACTTTGCCCGTTTTTGTTCTGGCCAACCCATTGACCCTGCTGCATTGTCTGTAAGTCAAGCTCACACTGCTTCCTGCACTTTTACTCGCAGCATGGAGCGGTACGCTGCACAGAACATCAGAATGCCAAACTCCTACGTAGTACCATTTGTACTAGTAGCAAGTACATCAGCATCTACATGGTGTCTAGCTAATGGTGATGGCTAGCGTATAATTAAGCAATTAAGCTGTTTTGGTTATTTTTCGTTTGTTCAATTTAATTCAATTCAATTTTATTCAATTCGATTCAATCCTATTATTTTAATTTTTTTATGTTGATCTAATCAAGTCATTATAATTAAGCAATTAAGCTGTTTGGGCTGTTTACGTGTCTTCAATTCAATTCATTTCAGTTCAGCTCAGTTCAGTTCAGTAAAATTAAATTCTATTCTATTCTATTTTATCGTATTAGAATGATATATATGTAATATATATGATATATATATACAAATATATATCATATATATATATATTTTTTTTTTTTTTTTTTTAATGTAAATCTAATTGAGTCCTTGACTTGCTGTAGGATGTCATTTGTAAACCAAACATTGCACCAGCCAAAATCTTTAAAATAAATTGGGTTAAGCAAGCGTAAGTGTTTATCAAAAACAAGTAAATAGGCAAATAAGTAAATAGATTAATAAATAATTGGACAAATAATGTAGTGGATAAATAAGTACATTTCTAAATTTAGAGAAGACATAACTTGAGTTTGGTTTCAGTTGGTTTTGAAAACAATGGTATTCTCAAATGATGGGGATTCAATGCTTCGTGAAATAAGTGTTCAACTCACGAGAGTGCCCCCTCACCGGGACCTGGTTATGTTTCGTGTCACCGACACTCTCATCGTCCTCTTGATGCTTTTATGGTCACATCTGTTTATTTATGTGTTTTGTTTGCAGGAGCTTCTGCAGTTTCACCGCTGCCGTTTCCACTTTGCACCACCTCACAGTGGCTTAAAAAAAAAATCCCCACTTTAACACATTAGACTTCCCATTTCACCCAGATAATTACACAATTATTCTGCTTCACTCAAAAAAAAAATCCATCCAGGGGTAATTGGTGTGTTGGGCAGGGAAGGTGGGGGCAGCATTCCCAGAATCCACCGCGGTGAGGGTCTGAGAGAACAAATGCAGATAAGTCAAGCAGAAAAAGGGAGGGAAAAAGCTGCACTTATTCGATTTTAATCTGGCCACTTTGCAAGCATTTAAATAGCCTTCATCAGACTCCTGGCTAGCAGCCCCGCCACTAACCTGTTATCAATGCTGAAAATGTCCATTTTAAATGTCAGTGTGAGCACAAAACGGAGACGGAGTAACAGGTGCTCTGCCCGAGGTGAACCGCGGTAATGCCCCCATTATTGGCTTCTCATAGAGCTGTTACATGTGGCATTGTCACCACTCCGGACTCCGCATTCTGCGGGTAAAAAGCCTCGCTCAATTATTGGCGTGGAAACACATGCAAAAGGCGCACAATGGCCATCAGGAAAGGGGTCCACCAATGTTACATCTGTCGTCGACAAAATAACCTCGATAAAAGTAATTGAATTTTGTTGTGATAAGATTAACTTGCGGTAATTGTGAGCACTAGGAGCCTTGAGTTGGTACAAAAGAAACATACTGTATGACAGTTGGGAATAATCACACCCTCACCCTCCCTCTCTGGCATACAGGCAAGGGGTGGGGAAAAAAAAAAAAACACAACTGTGAAAGAATCAAGTCTGGAATCAGGCTCTCTCCGGCCAACCCAAAGTGCTCCGAATGTCCTGATTACCATGCACACTCTCATAGTCCTTTTAAATGTGCTGAGATGGGCTTTAAACAAGATTCAACACTTTAAACCCCAGCAGACTTAATTAAGGGTGGGACCCGGCGCACGCAGAGACGAGCAGAGGGGGGAAGGTGGGGGTAGAGGGGATTGGATGTGTGCAGGGAAAGGGGAGGGCTGTTAGGCTGATACTGAGTTAGGAGATGGGGGGGAGGGTGGAGGGTTGGCGGCGGAGGTGTGTTCCCGCCACAATTGTGTTCACATCGGGCAAATGGACACTCGCTTCTAGCTCTGGACACATTTCCAAGAATAGATAAATGTAAAAAAAATTGGTGTCCTCAAAACTCCCCCAATACTGCAGCCCCCCCCCCCCCAAAAAAAAATCTCGGGATATCAAACAATGTGCAGCCGTGGGGGGGCGCCGTGCATGCTGTTTAAGCGCCCTCTGTCTCATTTCCATACAGCTTTTACATGTTTCCAAAAGATATGCATAATTATGGGGTTTGTACATAATTGCTCGAACACATTGCAGAGAAAAAGCCAGGTTTGTTCTTTTTTTCCCTTTTTTTTTTAAATAAAAAAAAATTAAAAAGGAAAAAACATTGGCTGGGAGAAAACAGACTCGACTACATCCTCGCTCCAGTCTGAACAATTAAAACAATGCGGCTGCCTTGGAAAGGAGTTCTGCTCTCATTATCGCCGCCCCCCCTCCTCGCACCCTCCCTTCCTCAGCCGTCAGAACATTTAGCGCGGGCCCAGGCACCTTGGCGTTGAAACACCTCTCCTTGTCTGTTTTCTCCCTTCCCTCCTTCCCTCTCTTCTCCAAACTGGTTTGGAAATGTAAATAAGATGCAGTCTGCGGCTCCCTCCTCTTCCCCGTCGGAAAAAAAAAAAAAACGGAGCATGCACGGTGTCTTAAGCAATCAAAGGAACTTAATATAAAGCTTTCGCTGCTCTTATTTATGTCTGATAACAGGGGCGCATTGTTAGCACTGATAGCGGAGGAAATATACTTTTTTTTTTTTTTTTGAAATCCTAAAGAGGAAATATTAGGATCTGTCAGACACGAGACACAAGTGTGGCTTTTAGTTTAGCGACGCCGCTACGTCTCATCTTGCCGTGACAAGCCCTGACACGTATGATGGTGGGATGAATCTGAGTGAAATGTCTCACTGTCATGTCGCTGAGTGCTTTTTACCCCCTCTCTCTCTCTCTCTCTCTCTCTCTCTCTCTCTCTCTCCCCCTGTGTGTGTGTGTTCAAGCCCACTAATAACCAGGGATAGTGTGTCTGCGAGCGTGTCTCCTGCCTTAATGGGCAAAAAGCCTTCATCCCTTCAATCTCTATCATGGCGGAGACATGGCTATTATCCAAATGCTTTGGCTCCACATGAATCGTGTTGAGGGTAGAGACTTGTTCCTCGCTGGACTGATGAAAGCTCTCCATTGCTGTTGGGATGCCCTCCCCACCCCAACGCACACACGCACACACACTTTTGGCGACAGCAGCAACCTTCGACAATTTGCTGCAACCACCTCAGTCTTGCTTTATCAAGATGCAGAAAAACAGCCATGTCAGCCACGTGATTGACAGCTCCCTAAGTGGTTACTTAGAGCTCCTCAGCCCGCCATCCAATTCAAATGTTAGGCGTATCTGCATCAGGGAGCTTCTTCATCCGCTCGTGCAACAAAAGAATCAGCCGACTCTCACAAAAGCCGTCAAACATTCCTTCTCCTATTGATCAACGCAAGAAAATTGCAGAATTATAAGACCCCACGCGCTGCCGGATCTCTGTAGAGGTTTGATGATACTTTTCTTTTTTTTTTCTTTTTTTTTTTTTTTTGCTGTGGACTTAATTCTCTTGGAAGGCTTAGAGCGGCATTAATTTTTCTTAAATGTCACGGTCAGAGTGTATGTGGCCCAAATTGGTCTCTACTGACAATTGGCAGACAGTGATTGTGGTTGGCTGCGATGATGTATCGATGCAGCTGGACGACTTCTTCATCCCAGAACAATATACACCACTTGGGGGACAAAGGGGCAGGAAAAAAATACATCCCTTTACAAGATAAAATTACTTTTTCTTCAGAAAGTCAGAAAAATGATGGGAATAATACACCATTCACGGTATGGGACAGCGGGGAGGAAGGAAGCCGGGCGTATTTTATATGCTTTTCTCCCTCTCATATACCCCACTGCTGACCAGTGCAGAAAACCCAGGTATCCTAATGTTTAAAAAATAACACCATTATTGGTACCTATTGAATCCAGTTGCAAGCAATGCAACTTGTAACAGATAAGGACCTGATGGAATCTGTCTTTGCTCTATCTGAGCCAAAATGGTCTCTGTATGAGTCAAATGGAGGAGCCGCATTGACAATTCAAATCGAACAGCGCTTTGCAGGCAATTCACCCTGTAATCTACATGCTTCCCTCACCAGCTGGCCCTGGCTAGATTGCATTTTATATACAAAAGGCCTCCCTTTTCCGAGGGGCCACCGTATTCACTGGCAATCTAATAAGGTCTGGAGATTTACAAGTGCATCTGCAATAACACTGAAAAGTATTTTAAATGGAAAGATAATCATTAAAAGAAGGCCTTCTTTTTCCCCATTTCTCTCCGCAAAGAAACTTTCACGGCAGCTTTTTACATTTTGAAAGTATCACTCCATGGCGCTTATTAGCATGACCAATTACACTGAAAGCCATGCTTTTTTTTTTTCTTGTTTTTTTTTTTTTCCTCATTTAATAGATGTTACCCTGGTTACTTTACCCAGCCAAGGCTTCTTTTTTTAATGGCGCAGATAACAAATCCAATATATCTCCACCTGGCTGTGTCTGTCAATATGCCTCCCCACAGTTATAAATCACTTACACCTACAATGCGCTACATTAAACATATACAATAAATGTACAAGCAGTCCACCCTTAACACGTATAATTTGTTTTTCTAGGGTTGCCGTAGGGATAACACCAACTTCTGACCTCTCCAGCTAGAAGAAGGTCCCCCAGTGGCCTCTCCTTCATGAATCTTTTAGGCCAGGAGAGTCTGTAGTTCAAAGTTGCTATGAACCCGAGAAATAATAAGCTCCCTGATTAGTGTGGCTAAAAATACCCCTGGTCATCTCTGCATGCCAGTGGACCATTTGCATGCTACAAGGCTGCTGATGAGCACCTTCTCTGTAGCTGGAGGGGATGAACACATTGCACCTGACACATAATCTGCTGATGATGGATCAGGCAACGAGCATTACTGCTCTCGGGCCCCCTTCCGACCCCCACCCACCACTGGTTTTTGTGGTCTGTCTGGTCATTCCGGAGGGGGGTAGATGTTGGACATCCATAACGTCGCCAGACACCAGACTTGCTTGTCGGGTTCCGGCGGACAGATGGGCGGGGACTCCGTGACGTGAAATCATTCACTGCATTCTATCTATCTATCTATCTATCTATCTATCTATCTATCTATCTATCTATCTATCTATCTATCTATCTATCTGTCTATCTGTCTGTCTATCTATCTATCTATCTGTCTATCTGTCTGTCCATCTGTCTGTCTATCTGTCTGTCCGTCTGTCCGTCTGTCTGTCTGTCTTTCTGTCTGTCTGTCTATCTATCTATCTATCTATCTATCTATCTATCTATCTATCTATCTATCTATCTATCTATCTATTCCCCCTCCCCACTGTAATAACTGAGAGCCGGCTGCTCAGGTGCGGCTTGTTTGAGTTACCTTTACAAGTCATGTGGAAGAAGAGGGACATATCTAGACGTTGTGCTAAATCAGAGAAATTAACAGTGTATGAAATAGGGGCTGAGGATTTAGATGGTGTGAGTTTGTTACGATGCACTAAACATACAAGTTGATGGCTATTTGGGGAAAAAAAAAGATGACAAATTGTCAAAGAAAGTGATAAAAGGAGTCGGGTTCAAATCGCCTCAGCTCATAAAAGTTTAAGCAAGTAAATAATGTCCAGGGTTGTGATCATCAAAACCATCTTTGAATTTGTTTGTGTACCTACTGTATTATTTTTTTGTCTTGTTGATGATGCAGCGGTTAATCTCACAGCAAGAAGGTCAGTAGATCAATTCTGATAGGGGCCTTTCTGTGTAGAGGTTGCATGTTCTCCCCCTGTCTGTTTGGGCTCCTCCAGGTTCTTCTGTTTCTTCCCACAGTCCAAAAACAAATGGGAGGTGTATTGGAGACCATCGGCTTTTCTCTTCAGGGGTCGCCACAGCGAATCAACCATCTCCATCTTACCTTATTCTCCGTATCCGCCACAACACATATTTTACATTAGAAAAATCACACAGCACACCACCAAATAAATATGTCCAAAACGGTTTTAATGAAATAGAATGAAACTGTAGTCGCGATTTACTTACTAGGTGTGGGACTATTTCTTTAACAGCGCCAGGGCTGAGCATTTCTTCAACAATGATTTTGCTGGCAGGTAGTATTAATGTCTCTGCCACGGTGTGTGGCTGTTTGGATTTAGCGATGAGTTCAGCAACTTTGTAGCTTTCAGAGCTTTCTCACTTGTCCTAGTGGTTTTCTTCAACAACTGCCTGTTTCTCAGTCTGTTTACACAGGTGAACAAAACAGTCTGTGTTCTAATCTTGAAGTGAAGGGTGTTTAGTTTGGATGTGGCGTTTAAGTTTGCTTGGAACCATGGCACTGTTGGACAGCTTTTCCCTCAGTCAGCTCAGTTGGTTCCCCAGTAAAAGTGAATCCAAATTTTGTTTTGTATTGCATTGTCTTGGATCATTTTTTTTACTTGTTTCTGACCAACTACTCATACTTTGGCCTTTATCTTGGTCAGAATGTTCTGTAGAATCAGCGGGTCCTGATTGTGTACTTTTTCTTTCAAATATGTATCCATCGCATATCACTGCCACTGTCTCACTTCAAGCATCAAGCACTCTGCTGTTTGAGCAGCAGCAGTTAGATACAGAGGTTCATTCACTACCTGTTGCCATCTAGTGGAAGACCATTTACCGTAACTTCTGGACTATAGAGCGCATATATATATATATATATATATATATATATATATATATATATATATATGTATATATACCCAGCGCTTTCAACTTGAAATCCACATCAAATTTCATGATGGCGCTGTGTGTAAAAAGCGCAAAATGGCTGAACTGATGAATTATCATAAATGCAAGCGGTTTTACCGAAACGGTTTCATTTCTCCAATATGATGGTGTTGGAGGAAGAAAGCTACCGTAATTACCCAATAAAAAACATAAATTAGCTTCATCACTGTAAAAGCCACAGTTCTCAAAGCATGTGAAAAAAGAAGCGCCTTATATGCCGGAATATACGGTAATTGTTCTTCCTGTCACTGCATGCTGCCCACATAGACAGACGTATGAATATACAATATTTGCGTTGCATTAATATTTTTTGGACCAATCAGGTGAAAGTGGGTATTTTTCCACGGCACACCTGATGATGTCTTACGGCACACTAATGTGCTGCATCACAGTGGTTGGGAAACACTGCTCCAGACCTCCTTCCTGGAAGCTCCAATTCCATCATCCATCTACCAATATATTCACTATCCCTCCTCTATACATAACCGAACCATCTCAGTCTGGCTTCTCTGTCCTTCTCTCCAAAATATCCAACATGTCCTGTCCCTCTAATGGACTCATTCTTTATCCTATCCATTCTCGTCACTCCCAACGCGAACCTAAACATCTTCATGCTCATCTCCAACTGTGCAACCTCCAGCTCTGCCTCCTGTCTTTTTGTCATTGTCACCGTTTCTAGACCATACAGCATCACTGGTCTCAAGACTGTCTCGTACACTCACCTCTGTCTTGTGGCCATGTAATAAACCGCTGACCGGTCCAGGGTGAATCCTACCTCTCCCCTATACCCACTAGGATAGGATCCGGCACCCTTGTGACCCTGATTGCAGAATCAGCTGTATAGATGATGAACTGATTATTTCTTGTTAACATATTCCAAAAAACAACCACACGGAAATGTATCCCATTTGAAAATGTGAAACTGGCTAAGGGCCTTCCTAACAAGAAAATATCTATAAATAATAATTGTCAACAAATTCTCACTGCCAAGCCTGTGTCAGATACCTACACATTGACACCCCTTTCTTGTAATTTTTCAACAAACCCGGAACAACATTTTGTGACGAACTCCGAGAAGTGACTATTTTCTGGAGTAACGTCAGTGGAGGAAAGCAATATCTCATTTATAGCAGAAAGATGTGGAAAATACATACTACGCTTTTATTTAAATTAGGTTTAGATATAGATACAGATGCTGATGTAGACATGATGCTCTAGGTTCATCAAAAAATTACGAGAAAGGGATTCTTATCCGCCAGTATGTGACTCTAAGGGAACCTTCACCATTGGTCTGGGTGTTGACGCATTGGGAGTGAGAAAGAGTTTGATTGGTCTGCATTTACTCATTGCAGGTTTGTAATGTTGGTTATAAAATGAGCATTACTCAGCATATCTGAGCAGCTGCTAAAAAGATGAGGCTAATCAAAGGTAAACCTGTGTTTTGGACTGTATTGATTTTCATTTTTTTTTTGGCTAAAGTTTGATTTTACCTCAAAGAACGGCTGGAGAGGGTAGTGGTTTTCAGTCAGAATGGACCTTGTGCAGAAACGCTTATGCAACTCCAACAATGTTTGCATAAATGTCACAGAACTGTACGTTGCGGTGGGGGATTTTAAACATTTTGAAAAATGCCAATATCATACTCTCCAAAAGATATTTCCTTTGTGAGGGAGACGATGTCCACCTTCTCTATCTTTGAATACATTACATGTCTTAACAATAAACAACTAGTCTGTTTTACCTCAATATCATGTCACATGCCAGCAGGGTGTCCACGATACCTTTAAATCATTCTTTTCAAATGTGTGTTTACCCAAAATAAATAAGTACATAAATAGAAAAAAGAAAAATGAAAAATGAGAAAAATAAGAGACATAAAATCAGAAAAATATACATCAATGTAATTTTAAATAATAGTTGATGGATTTGATGGATTAATAACACATTTACAAACCTTTCACAAGTCATTTATCAAAAAAATGGCCAATTTTAGCTGATTGTTTCAAGGGCAAAACTCAACTCCAGTTTTGCATTGATATATTTTACTTGAAAATAATTTAAAGACATTGGGAAGAATAAATAAAACACAGATGTGTTAAAATTCAGGATGAGTCAATATGTACAAGTCCATCTTACTTAATTGGACTCCCAGTGTTTTATTCTTATGGTGTTCACCGGCAGGTACAGGACATTGATTTGTCTACTTGAATGAATACAAACTTGTGAGCTACAAATAAGCCAAAAAAAAAAGGGTTCAGATATTTCAGTCTTCCCTGATGTACTTCCCTTTTTCGGAATGAAGAATGTTAATATCAGAGATAGCCGGCACATTACATTTCACAAAAAGCTGGGGGAGATTGCAGCTCACGACTCGGAGAAATTTGCTGCTCTGACAAAACATTCTCACAGCAGTGGAATTTGATGAGGATAAAT